>NW_027555625.1:96307841-96467841 GCF_003287225.1 Phascolarctos cinereus
ACAGGACAAAAGGTAGTAATAATCAGTGTTAGAGAGGTTCAGAAGATATATACATTGGTTGAATTATTGGCAGAGCTATGAATCACTATCACCATTTTGGAAAATAATTTGGAATTTTGTAAAGTTACTAAAATGTAAATATCCTTTGAGATTCCATCTCTAGGCTTAGTATACTTCAAGGAAGCCAATGACAAGAAAATGGTCTTATATACAACAAAATTTAGAGCAGCACTTGGTTTATTAGGGAAGAATCGGAAACAAAATAGATGGTTGTTAGGTGGGGAATGGCTAAGCAAATTGTGGTACATGAATATAAAGGAATATTATTCTGCTGTAAGAAATGATAACTATGATGAATACAGAAAGATCTATATGAACTTACTGATGCACAATAAAGTGAAGTAGAGTCAAGAAAATGATAAATACAATGACTACAAAAATGTAAATTCAAAGAACAATCTCAAAAAAGTGTGTGTTGTGAAGTTACAAAGAACAAGAATGACTCAAAAGACAACCTTAGCACATCCATTTGCAGAAATAGGAGATCTGTGAGGTACATTGCACATGTCTTCAAACTATTTTAGCAAATTGATCAGTTTTACTGATTTTTTTTCTCTGCTTTTTCTTTTTTTGTCTTTAAAAATATTACTCGTTATATGGAATAACGCTCTGGGAGAGGGGGAAAAGGGATGAGGGGAGAAATTTTTGTAATGTAAGAAAGCAAAAGATACCAATAAAAAAAACTTAATAATGGGCAGGGGTCAGGGGAAAGTAACCTCCTGAAGGGAAATACTTTTTTCATTTTGTAGTTTGTATCCTCAGCACCTAGCACAGTGCCTTGCATATCTTTCAATATGTCAAAATATGATTTTCTCTGTGTGGAAATTCTCTCCATGAAAGGAGGTGACAAACTGTCTGGTGCAAAGTAGATAAATCTTAGGGAGTTGCACAAGGCTCAGAGACATCAAATGACTCATCCACTGTCAATGTTAAGTGACACTTGCCCAGGGCCAAAGGCAGGATTTGAACCTAGGTCATGCTGATTCCAACTCCAATACTCTATAAGTTATACCATGATACTATGTATCTTGCACATAATAGCACTTAATAAAATGCTTCTCAATTGCATTGTGACAACTACACTTTCAGATAGGAAGTCTGGCAATATCTCCATCTCAAGGATGCTCATTTCCCCACTTTTAGCTTTCAGTGATTAGTCTTCCATTTCTAATCAATTAATTAATTAATAACTAATTAATATGTATTAGCTTTTACAAAGAGTTATTGGCTTCAAAGATATAGCAGAAATAGAAGTACTCAAGTCCTATTCCTTCCCCACATCACTTGCACAGGAGAGGGGGAATACATTCTCCTTAAATCATTTCAGTCTTTTGACAGAGTGGGCTCAAATTTGATGTAGTTTCTACAGAGCATCGGTCTCACTAAGTGCACTTCCAAATGATACATCACTATTATGTGAGTCCAGCTCTAAGCTTCTCAAAACCTCCATACCACACTGCATAATCAGAAAACCAAGCTTGGACTTTGCTCCTACACTTCAGATGGCTTGGTCTCTTGACTTTTTAAAGCTCACAAAGTTATTGTCATCTCCAGTCTCTACCTCATATCAGGAAGAATACATGCAAAAAAGAAAAAGAACAGAGACCCACATTCATGGGCCATGGAACCCTCAGTTGGGGTGACCAAAGGACTCTCTCCTTAAAACACTGTTACACTTTTCTGTCCAGAATGAAGCCAGACAAAAGGAGTCAGACCAAAAGGACTTACTCTGGATGAAAAGGGCCTTTTGGAAGCACCCCAGTTCCAGTGACACAGCCAATTGAACTTCTTCTTCATCACATGTTTAGCAGATCATAACTAATTACAGAGTATCTAACCATACTCCATCTCTTTCTAAGTAACTTTCATATTACCTGTCCAGAAACAGGCTCCTCACTCCCTTCTGTGGAATTGCATCAGTCAAGCATGCTGCTGTTCCTCATAACACTCTCCCCAACCCCCAAGGTCTAGTGGCATGAATCTTATGCCCAGTTACAATGGCATTGGCTGACTGACCCACTGCCCTGGCCAGAGATAAAATAAAATGAAAGGCAGGAATCACAGGGCACCATATTCTGCATCAATATAAGAATTAACTTGCAAGCTGTCCAGCAATATGGATTGTGTGGATAGGAAATGAGTTTCGTGTCACTAGAAACGTTAAAGCAAAGGATGCCTTCCCATCTTTCAAGAGTACTTTAGAAGTTATTCCCATCCTGATTGGAAGTTAGACTAGTTGTTTTCTAAGATCCCTCCAACTTTCAAGTTTCAGGAGGCTACTCGTTAATCAATCCATTTACACTTGGCATGGTAAAGTCAAATGACTGCTGCTCAACTGCTTTCAGAACAGGCATAGGGGTTTCCTACTAACACAGGGTCACACAGCCCTCTAGGTATGTTGTGAGATAAAGTAGATCTTGAAGTCACTTCTCTTTTTCCACTTCTTGTCAGATGAGTAGAGTTTCTACCACTAGATCACTGGTCTCTTGGGAAAGGAAAACTGTTCTATCAACCCTGACATATCTTAAAACTCTGAAGTCCCTAGAGATAACAATAATATACATCAAGTAAATATTTATTTAGCAATTACTACCTTGCCACGTTCCATGAAGGAATATGAAAGCCAGGAAGACACTGGGTTGTTCTATAGGAGGTTCAGTATTTAAGGCCAACCCAGTTTCCCAATCTAGCAAATGAGAGCATATTATGATCACAAAATCTACACAGCACCAAAAGAAAGTCATCAAAAGAGAGCTTCATGCACTGTACAGAAAACTATCATTCCCAAGACTATACATCAGTTTCTAGTACCTTCAATTTGAAGGAAGAGAAAAAAGAGAAAGACAAGCAAAAACTCATCTATTGCACTCTCTGGCCTTTGGGCTGAAATGTCAGCAGATTGTTTATGCTGCCTCATTTAATAAAGAAAAGCTTAATTATCTGGAATGGAATGGACTACATTTGGAAAGTCCAGGAACAGAAAGAAAATTTTCAGGATAAATTGATGAAACTTGCCATCCACAGACTGTGATTATTGATTTTGTTTCTTGTTTGTTAAAATAATTTACTTGTTGAAGTGATAGGGTAAGGGCATAATTATATCCCCTTAGACATACACACACACACACACACACACACACACACACACACACGCCAGAGACAAGATAATCTGTGGTTTTATAACAAACATAAAAGCTCAATCAAGTGCAATGCGAAACCTAGGTCCCATAGCTCCTGCATTGCAAGAAGTACTACTTTTCCACCTATGGAAGACATGCCAGTTTTGCCGAAGCAGTAAGACACCTGAAGAGAGAAACAGAAAGTAGCATGTTCAAGGTGAGTCAAACCACTATCACCATATTGACTACCACTTCCCTGGATTAAAATAGCCAGAACCATGAACCCAAGAGGACTGTGAAGAACAAAGATTCCCCACTTTCCAGGCCACTGGCCATGCCTCCAAGCCTGCTCACATAGCTATTATCCAGGGAAACACTCCTTGTGAAGATGATACCTGGCAACTACTTCTCCAGGTGATACATTCACAACTGCTGACGACTCATAAAAGACAGTTCTTGTCACCAATGTCCTTGTCACTGTCACATAGTTCAATATAAGAAAGTGATTATCATTTCATCAGTGGATATGACAATATAGAGAGGCATTACCCTCTACTTTGTTGCTATACCCTAAGAACAATTAGACCTTTCCATCTAATATAGCAGACACTTTCTGTAAGTGTTATCTCACCCATTAGAATGTGAGTTCCTTGAAAGCAAGGACTATCACAATTAGAGGGAAACTACCTTATCATTTCTGTTTGTATCTCTAGGACTTGCCATAGTGCCTAACGTATAGGAATGGCTTTTAATTTTTTTTAATTCTTTCTTACATTCAGGAGAGCAGAACAGTGCTTTGCATATATATATGTGTGTGTGTACATTATGTATGTATGTATATGTATATGCACATATATGAGTATATATATGTGCGTATATATACCTATATATATACATATATACACATATGTATATGTATATATGTGTATATATATACATATATATACATATATATATGTATATATATGCATATATATATATATATACATATATATACATATATATATGTATATATATGCATATATATATATATATACATATATATATATATAATTTTTTTTCTGAGCTTAAGGAATTACAAAGACCAGTCAGTCCATCAATCAGTCAACAAATTTTACCGAGTGCCTCCTGTGGTCCAGGCACTGGGAATACAAAGAAACATAAGACAGTACCTGATCTGAAGGAGCTCATAGTCTAAAGGGGGAGAAAACACAAAAAAATCCAATAAATACGTAAAAAGATAATTTGGAAATAGTCAACACTGGGAAGGTGCTCGAAGTAAGAGAGGTTGTGAAAGGCTTCCTGTAAAAGGTGGGATTTTAGCTGGGACTTGAAGGAAGCCAGGGAAAAGAGGAGGCAGAGATGAGGAGGGAGAGCATTGCAGGAATAGAGTACAGCCAGTGAAAATGCTGGAAGTCAAAAGATGGAATGTCTTGTGCAAAGAACAGGGAGCAAGTCAGTGTCTCAGGAACACAAAGTAAATGGACCTGGACATGTACCATATAAGATTATTGGAAACAGAACTAGGCAATTTATCAAGGAATTTTTATTTTAAACAAGAGGATTATATTTTATTCTGGAGGTAATCAAGACTCACTTGAGTTCATTGAGGAGAAAGGTGACCTATGTCAGATCTGTGCTTTAGGAAGATCACTTTGACATCTGAGTGCAGGATAGAGTGGATTATGAAGACTTGTCTCAGAAAGAATCACCAGCAGGTTATAGCAATTGTCCAGACATGAGGAGATGGGGACCTGTACCAGATGGCAGTGTCAGAGGAGAGAAGGGGGTATAAGTTAGAGGTGTTATTAAA
The DNA here is from genome assembly GCF_003287225.1 of Phascolarctos cinereus. Taxonomy (NCBI): domain Eukaryota; kingdom Metazoa; phylum Chordata; class Mammalia; order Diprotodontia; family Phascolarctidae; genus Phascolarctos; species Phascolarctos cinereus. Next base: position 96,312,834 of record NW_027555625.1, read on the forward strand.
GCATAATAGGGAGCCCTTGGTGACAAACTGGCTATGGAAATATGAGAGAGAGTAAGGAGTCAAGGATGATGCCTGGGTGACTGGAGTTGGGGTGAGGGGTTCTCAACAGTAATGGGGAAATTAAGAAGAGCGGAGAGTTAGTTACCCTGGAGTTTATATGATCATATTCAAACATCTCAGCCTGCATAGTCTCTGCCTCATACATTGTAGCCGCTTTCTGAGGTACAACTGAAGCCTCTTACCCACTCTTTCAGTCAGGTTGCTCCTCTTCCTATTCCCCACATACGACATCATCATTTTTTCCTTCATGCCTTTTCTTTTATAAAAAAATCTTGTATTTTTAATTTCTGAACAAAACAAGCATTTCTATAACATAGTCAAATTTTAAAAAAAGGTGATTGCACATGAAACTTTTTCCTTCCTCATGTAGAGAATGCATTCTCCAGTAATCTAAATTCTATGTATACTTAAAGGGCCAATTCAAGCCTGACCTTCCCCAAAAAGCTCTGTCCCTAGATGTATCTATAATCACAGAATTTCACAATTAGAGGGAAACTACCTTATCAGTCATCTTTGTAGGTGACGTATAGTTGGAAAGGATAGTTCAAATACTAGATAGAGTCAGTGTCAAAAAAAAATATCTATAATAGTGGAATGACCTGAATACAGTAAAATTATTAGGAATAAATTTAAAGTCTTGTACTCATATTCCAAAAGTCAACCTAAGTACAGCATCAAAATATACAAGGTTTTCTACTTACTTCATATCATCACCTAGACTGTATTCTACCTCTCATATATTCTCCAAAGTAGAGTCACAGAATAACAGAACCTAACTTTAAAAGTACTTCAGAGAACATCTAGTCCTCACTGTACCTATATCTGAACATAAACTCCTTGTCAACATACTAGTGAGTTTTTGTCTAGCCTTTGTTTGAAGATGTCTAACAAGGGGGAAATTAATTACCCCCTTCCAAGGCCACATATTCCACTTTCAAAAAGCTTTACATGTTAGGAAGTTGTTTTTTCTTTTTCACATTTGTGATTAGAAAATATTTGTTGACTTGAGTTGACGTGGAAAGAAAATTCCCTTAAAATAATATCATCAAAAATAGTAGGAAATTCCTACCCTAAAATTTTATAGGAGACTGACATGGGTCCTATATATAATAGAACCATGGTTTTTTGGCTCATCTTAATGTCATTTGAGTTTTTTTTAGGCTCCAGTAAAATGTCCAGATCTACCCAAAGCCCAAAGTGAACTTACACAATGGAAGGGGCTGTTATCTCTCCAGGTCAATGGGGTGGTAAGAAGTGAAAGAATCAGTTTTGGAAGAATTAGGGGGTGAGAGTAGGAAGAATAACAGAGACACTATTAAATCCAAGACCCCATGTCATTTCCCTTTTCTTGGCAAGAATGAAGAAGCACAATGTAGAAAACAAAACTTTCCAGAAATATTAGAATCTCTTGAGAAGTATTTAGGTTAATGTACTCTTCCTCTTCTGGTAGCTGAGACTATAAAGGCCATAATTGATAACAAAAGTAGTGTCGAGGCACTGAATTGTGTTGTTTCAATTTACAAAATTGTCATCTTCCATGTATTTGAATGTTGATGGATTGCTGAGTGGTTGGATTTAAAGTGAGCAGAGAAAGGCAATTTAACATCATGATTTCATACAAGGATAGCCTTTTTATCCTTATGTGTGTAGAAATAAATGACAGTAATGGGATCTCTTTATTATCTGTTTTGCCTAACTATATTACTATGCCAGCTTTAGAGTTAGGGAAAGAAAAGACAAAGTTCTGGTGTGTGAGAAAGAGCCTATGTGTTAAAGAGGTCTGGCTTTGGAATCAGAAAACCAGGGTAGAAATCTCAAACACTGCCATTGACTACTTGCATAATCTTAATCTTGGCAAAGACCCTCTGCTTCCCTAGCCATCAGTTTCCCCTTCTTTAAATCGAGATTAAAGGATCTCAAAGATAACTTTCAGGTCAAATATTCTATGCTTGTTTCAGGCGTTTTTCCCCTTGTGATAACTAGAAACCTCTAGAACTACAGGCACAAGAAGTAGAAAAAAACTTTCTCTTCTTCTTCTTTTGCCCCAGAGAAGCCCCAGATCATCTTAGAGCTAAAAGAGTAGTTATAAAATGATTTCAGAGCAGCTTCCCATAGCCCACAGTTTTCAGCCCTATACTAAAGACAAAGGAAGAAAAGGAGGAGGAGAAAGAGGAGGAGAACAAGAAGAAGAAATATTTATATAGTGCCTGCTTTTGCCAAGCACTATGCCAGAGCTTTACAAATATTATCTAATTTGATCCTTACAATAATCCTGGTAAGTAGGTGCTGTTACTATCCCCATCTTACAGATGAGGAAACTGAAGCAGATGTTAAGTGACTTGGCCAGGGTCACACAGCTAGCAAGTGTTTGAGGCTTCACTTGAAGCCAGGTCCAGTGTCTTATTATCCATGACATCACCTAGCTATCTAAACTAGAGCAGTTTCAAGAGCTTCAGAGTTCTAGGCACCAGGACTTCAATTTGTGAACTCTGGTTCTCCTAGCCTCCAGCATTACTGGGCAACAAAAACTATCATGTTCTGTACCTTTAATCAGATTGGGGGTCTCTAGAAGGCAACTGCAGTGAAAACTGGTTGGAGGGTAATTGTAAATGCTTCCCTAGGAACTGCATCAAAGCCCATAGCATTCATTTACTTCTACATCCCTACAATTTTCCTCTGACAACCTTTCCTGTTATTTTTAACATGCCACAGTACATGTTACAGAGAGATGATCAGAAATTTTCTGCATCCTCCTTCTTCAGGGGCTCTTATCCTTTTCTGGTTTCTTTGCTTCTCAAGCCTCTGTAATATAGCTTTTTGAACAATGATGAATTATTTATTTTGTTCTTCAAGCTGCTTTGACTCTGTTATAGTAACATTTTGACTTTTGATTTCAATCATTGATTAAAGGTATCAGAAATTTGTGATATTCATTTGTTTTGCAGAGTCCTTTCTGCATTTTTTTTGCCTTTTTTGCCTTTAGTCAGGTGATACGGTATTCAAATTTTCTATTGAACATAGTATCTAGATGTTGATATGCTCTTCAAATCTTTCCACAGGTCTTCAAACGTTTTCTCAAAGCACTTTGGTTGTGGTGGTATGTGATACCTTTCCTCAGGAGTATTCCTAGATAGCTCTATCTTTCCTTTTATTATTCTTTCCATGGAAACATCAACAACATACACTGTTATTAGGTGGTCCTGAAGTGTTTTTATATTCTGTGAAATACTGTGGGAGAGTGTATTTGTTCATGATAGTTACAGCAGATTAAAGCTCTGAATCTGTTTTAATATAGTTGGTTTAGTTAAATTCTGACCACTAAACTCAAAAAGTGGAGAAGATTTTTCCCCACAATTCCATGCTGAGTATATCCATCTCCTTTTCAAAACCACCCAGTACAATGAAATTATTTTTGCCATTTTTAAAAAATTCAGTTACGTTCTTAAAGATGGTATTAAATGTAGATTTTTCAATATCTTCAGGTTCTTTAGCTTTTTCTTTCTTGAGATTTTTAAGTGTCTCGTCAATTTCTGCTCATGTGGTATAATGAGAGTTTCAGAACAAAAGTGTTTCTTACAATTGCCCTGCATTGATTTGCAATAGGTTATTGCACAACTTGGAGCTAAAAATATTATTGACAAAAAGCAATATGAAAGCCTTACCAATAAGTGGTGAGATCTCTTTCTAATTTCATTAGGATATAATATTAGCACATAATAAAAGCATCTCTATTTTCAAATCACTTTTCCTACACTCATACTGTACCCATTTTAGTGGCCATTTCCATCTGCACCAAAGCATTTATAGAAGATGAGATAATGTTTTTTTCTAATTTTTCTCTGATGTATCTTGCCTTCTTGGGGTACCAGAACCCTAGGACACACCACCCACTGCACTATCCTCTGGGTAAAGCTGATCCATGTAATAAATAGGCTGAAGAACCCTCTGCCTCTCTATCTCTTTCTCAGGATCATGGGAGCAGTTATACCTTATTAGATACAGTGATAACACTATCAGTGATATCACTAGAGACAAATGGCCATCATTTGAGGATTCCTGCCAAGCCTTTACATTTATTAAAATATTGTTAAGCCACATAGAGATAGAGTGCCTGTAGTAAAGTATCTGGGCTGAAATACCTTTTTTTTTTTTGCAATTATTATGTCTCTTATTATTGTCATCACTATCATCACCATGTCTTCATCTTTTTCGAATGGGATCAGATAAAAAAGAATAGTAGCAGAATATCTACTTATGCTAGGACCATTTTGATATCCTATTTTACAGGCTACTGCATAGATGGATAAAATAATAGCTGAATAAACTCTTTCTAGTTTTACTGTCAACATCCTCTATACAACTGCAGTAGCAAACAGGACAAGAGTGATAATGTGTATCACATCTTACATCTTTTGTTAGGTCTCTATATTTTGAAAGTTTCTTGTTCTATGTAGCTTGGAAATTATGAGTATTTGGTATGGTGAGAGCTATTAAAAATGTTCTTCTTGAGTTTTTCTGTCCCAATATTATGTTCAGGCAATTGTTGGCAATGGTTCAGTTTTCACACACACACACACACACACACACACACACACACACACACAAGCACGCATGCACGCACACACATATTTGTTGTAAGTGACAGGATTCCAACAAAGAGTCACTTAGGCTGAGTGGTTCTACTGATCATAAATGTATAAGTACAGACAGACCATAAACATATAAAAGTACAGACAGCCTATTCTCCTCTACTTTGTTGACTCATTCTGATTCTGTGCCAAACATGTTCTTGATTGAACAAGGCTCCTAGCCTACTGCAGTGGCTGTGGGATAACACATACATCTGGAATCCTTGATTACCAAATTGGACCTTCAATCAATTTCTGGTCCCAAATTAGGAAGCTCCTCTACCCAAGTGTGGTATTCATTGGCTTCCCCAGGAAATTTCTGCACTGCATCTGGGTTAATTTAAGAACACCCCTCCCACATTAATGGCTGATTGCCTATCCTAACAAGCCCATCCTTAAGGTGTAAGACTTCCCTGCTCAGACCCCATGTTCTTTGAGATGTACAATCAACAAGATCTTGCTGCTGTACTTGCCTCCCTATTGCAAGTGACCCCAACCCTGTATGGCCAAATCTCTGTCTGTCTTTGTTGCCATATAGTGGATGCCTACACTATACTGCATAGTAATACATCTCATGCTTTTGTGCTGGCTTCTTGAGGACCATTTTTTTTCTGTAAATCCTTGAACTCAAGTACTTGCTCTGACCCAAACCTTGAGGCCAAATATGAACTGAGCCTATTTTGAAGTCTGAATTTATAATACGGGAATTTGTCATCTATTAATCCACGAGGTAAGCTTCTGGTGTATTCATATGTAGTGCATAGATTTATATCTTTTGCTTGGACTGTTCAGCAGCTTTTTCCACCCTGCTTAATTCCATTTACTTGGCTATGCTGAAAATGCAATGCTGACAGAGTGTTGAATTCCCAAAAGGCAAGGGGCTTAGATATTTGGTGGTATCTCCGTATATCAAAATATATCATGAAGACAATCATCGTCTCCTCTATGTGGATACCCTCCTCTGACATAACAAAAGAAACAATTCTAGCATGAGAATAGTCAAAGAACAGAAATGCGGCAAAACAAAAAAATAGTTCTGTAAGATAAAATAATAAGTGTTGAAGAAAGGACTCAAATTCAGGTCTTCTGACTCTAAGTCTAGTATTCTCTCCATTACACCATGTTGGCTACTGTACTGAAGGAGATTAAAGGCTTGGTAAATAGCAATCTCTACCACAAAATATGTCGATCTATTCAGTCATCCTAAATCTCTATTATCATGGATTCAGATTGAAGACAGGAACTCTAAGAAATGGTGTAATATGTGAAAACAAGAGATTTTGTCAAAATGGCAGTTCCAAGATCTGTTTGATCTTGTATTCTATGATAAGCTTCAGCACATTCATATTAGTGAGACACAAATGATTGATTCAAAAGCAAATAGGATCATAGGATTTAGAGTTAGAAGGGACCTGAGAGATGGTGTATTCTAACTCATTCATTGTATAGCAGAGGAAATAGGTTGAGAGATATTTGCTGACTTACCCAAGGTTGTGCAGACACAGAGATGGGATCCTAAAACCCAACAAGATATGCAGCCTGAATTTATATCATTTGGTTCCAGTCCAGAACTTTTAGTTTCATACAGAATTATTGAATAAGGTACTGGATTTAGGAGTAGAAGACATCAGTTTATAGGATTATAGTGCCATAAACTTCTAGTTGGAAGGTACCTTAAAGATCATTTAATTCAACCACTCCCTTCCTCATTTTACAGATGAGGAAACTGAAGCACATAAAAGTAAGTCACTTTCTTAGGCCACACAGCAGATTTGGGATTTGAACTCAGGTCTTCTGGCTCTGAATCTATCAATCTTTGTACTGTACTTTTATGCCACACTCTGCAACTAAACAGCTGTGTGATCAGTCAATTCCTTTAATCTCTCTAAGCCTTAGTTTCTTTATTTGTAAAATGAAAAGATTCAATTAAATGATCTGAGGGTCCCTTTCAGATTTACCACAGTGTAATCCCATGATTGGAGCTGATCGAAGTACCATGAGGGAATCAAACAGCATTTATTTAGCCCCTACTAAGCACTACCCAAAATGATAGGTGTTGGGGGCACCAATGCAATGAATGAAGCAATGTTGGGAACTAAAGCAGTTCTTATTCCTCTTGACAGAGGGCAGTGTTAGATAGACAAGATCACTTCTGTGTTGTGGCAGCAGATGGAGCAATGGAAACAGACTGTAGAATGAACAACCCATGGCCACCTCTACCAGCCATGAGTCACCACACCAAAAACGCTTCTTCAGGAAACAGGAACTTTCTGCAAGTGCTCAAATGCCCTCTTTCCCCATTGGTTGCAACTATCTCCAACACAGTAATATTATTCATTTCAGCTAGAATTTGAAAAAGAATTTCAATTCTTACCGTCTGGGTTAGGTTTCTGTAATTTAAGTTTGGCTCTATGAATATATCCACTTATATAAAATAGAGCAGCTTGGCTATACATATTGGAGTGTTTCAGAATTACAGCTGAAAGAAGCAGATTTTGTCCTCTTTCCTCCTACCCATAAACATATTTAGGAAGATTTTATAAACTTTGACAGTAGTTAATAGCATGCTTAAGGAGATGAACACTTCTATTTTTGAACTGCAGAGATCACAAAGCAACATAATTGTTGATTTACAACAAACATGACATTTTAAAGTTCAAAATGGGTAATGCAGACTCAATATATATATTTGTGTGTGTGTGTGTATACACATAGCATAAATATATACCTATGCCTACATACACACACATACGTGTATCTGTTGTGTGTGTGTATATGTGCATCTATGTGTGTGTGTGTGTGTGTGTGTGTGTGTGTGTGTGTGTGTGTGTGTATGCCAGGTACAGTCCTAAGGGAAAATAACACACTACCTGTGACTATCTGTTGAATTTTTTTTTCAAAGCCAATTTGTAGTTCTGCTTTTTCCATAAAGCCTTTCCCAAACTTTTACCTAGCACAGTACATGATCTCAAACAAATAATTTAACTTCTCTGGGTCTCAGCTTTTTTATTTGTAAAATGGGGATAATGATATCTATTTCACTAATCTCACAGTATTCTACTGAAGCTCAAATGAGAGGTCTTAAACGGTGATTTCAAAACCATAAACTGCAATATAATTGTTAACAATAACTAGAATACAAAACAAACTTTAAGGTTTATATGTGCTTTACAAACATCTCATGTCATCCTCACAACGACCTTAAAAGTAGGTACTACTATTATCTGCATCTTACAGATGAGAAAAATGAGGCAGAGATTAAGTGACTTGCCTAGGTAATTATTATCATTAGAAACAGTGTGATCTAAGGGAAAAAACACAGGCCTGAGAGAGAATCAGAAGGCATGGCTCTAAAATTGATTAAATGTGTGACTGGGCAATTCGCTAACATTTTTAAGTCCCAATTTCTTTTTGGATAAAATGAGAGTAATGCTTCCAAATTCTATCTCACAAAGTTGTTTATAAGGAAAGCATTTTGGAAATCCTTAGATATCAAGCTGCCACTGCATCTGTGATCTCCTCAGTGTAGGTATTCCCTCCTTTGGTTCAGATCACAAGTCATTCATTCATGGCTTTTCATTCTGAATAGTTTCTCCCATAGAGGGTTCGAAAAGTGATTAGAATTCCAAGTCAATATAGAAGTCTTGTAGGATTATAGATTTAAAACTGAAAGGGAACTTGGAAGCCATTGACTCCAGCCTCCTCATTTTACATATAAGGGAGTCATAGGAGTGTTAAGTGACTTGCCTAGGGTCATGTAGTTAGTAAGTGCTGGAGTTAGAATTTGAACAAATACTTGCCTGACTCCAAGTCCAATGCTCTAGCTTTTCCACACCATGCTACAGTTTCTCCATCTTCCTTTAGTAAGGGTTCTAAACCTTTATTTTTTCTCCTTCATTAACTCCAACAATTTGGTGACACCTATGTACCACTTTTCAGAATAATGTTTTTAAATACATAAAATGCAGTAAGTAGCATTTCAAAGGAAATCAATTACATTGAAATGTCAATTTTTAAAAAAATGTTCACTTACTGACCCCATTGCCTGAGTCTTTTTACATAAACTATACAGCATCACATAAAGATAACCAATGGTGATAGTAATAATGATGATCTATAATTTGGTGCTGAGCTTTCCAATCATGTTTTCATGTTTCATACTTCTACTGTCATATACTCTACATTCTAGTTAGTCTAGGCTACCTCCTATTTCCTTATTTCAGCATTCCATTTCTCACCACTGTCTATTCACAAAAGGCTCCAGCTTTTCACCCTTTGAAAACATTTCTCCAGGAACTTACTTCTCATTATCCTGTTCTTCTGTCAAGGCTCAACTCAGGTGATATCTCCTTGGTGAAGCTTTCTCTGATTCATCTCAGTGATTAGTATTTTCTCCTTCTTCAAATTACCTTGTATTTATTTCACAGAATTTTAGAGTTGAAATGGGCCTTCATAGCCATCTAATCCAACCCACACCTGAAACAAAATCCCCATTATGATATACAAGGCAAGTATTCTCACAGCCTCTGGTAAATGTATTGCATACCTTTCATTTACATTGTATATGTCTTGTAGGCACAGTCATTTGTATATTGTCTTCATTAGCATGTGAGTTCCTAAGAGCAGGGAACATGTTTTTGCCTTTCTTTGTATCTGCAGTGATCAGCACAGTTCCTGAAATATAGTAGGTGCTTAAAAATGCTTATTAATTGCTGTCACCGAAAAAAATTTCTTTAAGGGCAATCCATATCTTTCTCTTTTTTTTTTTCATATAGCCCAGGTGCTATGGGATCAGAGGCAGGGTCCTAATAGATTCTGAGCTTTCTATTTTGTTATTTTGCTTCTAGAAATGAAGCATTCCTGAAAAGGGTTAGTTAAGCAAAACTTAGCTGCTACAACCATAGAAGACTCTGGGAATGCTCCAAAGTCCCCTGCTCTAAGCAGAACAATGAAAAGTTCTCACTACTTGTCTGTGTCATTTCTGATAATCCATTATATGTTAGTATTTTACCTTTCTGTGCATATTCTGAAGGTTCCCCAGAGCTTGCTGGGCCTCAGAAGTTTGCCTTTGAATATGTTCATTAATTTTATGAATGGTCTATAGTTTCATTAACCTAAGCTCAGTCCTTTCTGTATCATGAGACTCATCATTTGATTCTGCTCCTCTCCCATCCCTTGATTCTATTTCCCCAAGACCATAAAAATTTTTTCTTGGCTCAACCTTTCAAGAGAGATTCTTACTGTGTAGACCAGGAGTGGAGAATCTGCAACTTTGAGGCCACAGGTGGCTTTCTAGGTCCTAGGGTGCAGCCTTTTGACTGAGCCCAAGTTTTCCGGAACAAATCCTTTTATTAAGGGGATTTGTTCTGTGAAATTTGGATGCAGTCAAAGAGCTGCACCCAAGGCTTTGAGGCAGCAGGTTTCTCACCCCTGACACCATCTTTGACCTTCTGTCTACAGTAATAGTAATAATCATAACAGCAACAATCATTTATATAGCAATTCAAGATTTCAAATGTTATCTTATTTTACCACAAGACCGTATGTGTCGACAAAAGACACATGCCATGGTCATTCTTCCCTAGTGCCTTTGAACAATGCTTTGCACATAGTGGACACATCATCATTGTTTGATTAAACTGAATTAATGCTTCAGGTTATAACCTAGGTCTCTGCAGGTGAAGAACTCACCTTGTGCAGGTGGAGAGACAAGACTAATAGAAGTGAAACAATTGAAGCATAAAATAACATAAAATAAAGTGCTAATTGCCCTTACAAATAATGAGTACAACAGAATCTGTAGAAGGGAGAGAAGTGTGTGTGCTGGAGCCACTAGGGAAGGTTTCACAAAGGAGGTAAAAATCTTACCAAAGAAAAGGTTGATGAGCTAAGTGATGTAAAAGTGAATTGAAAGTTATAGTGTAATATTGGTAGGCATTATTATTATTCACGATTACTAACATTAGGAGTCTTTTTGCTTCTGTAGGTGAATCCTTAGTTCCATTCTCTGGTACCTCATATAGCTACTTGGATAAAACCACCACATTCAGTGGCCTACTTCCAGACTGTGGCAGAGGGAGGGGACCTGAACTCCTTTTGCATTTACCTTTTTATCTATATATTGTCTGATAAATTGGAACATAATGTAGATACAGCCCTCCTAAAGGGCTGGAATTGTTTTTGCCTTTCCTTTGAATCCTCCAGCCAGGAAAATGGTAAATACTTAATAAATGCTTATTGACTGATTATCAAACACAATGCTCCATTTCTAGACTCCATCTTTTCACTGACTCTCTTTCATACCTGGAATGTGATCTCCCTCCTCAGATCCGCCTCCTTGTTTCCCTGGCTGCCTTCAAGAACCAGCTCAAATTTCACTTGATGCAAGAGCCTTTCCCAGTCCTCTTCAATACTGGTGCCGGTGCCCAAGGATTACTTCCAATTTACCCCTTCTGTATGTTGTTTATACATAGTTGTTTGCATGTTGAGCACCTCGAGGGCAGGGACTATCTTTTCTTCCTTTTTATCTATAGACGTAGCAAATTAGCTAGCCAATCAAATCAAAAAACATTCATTAAACACCTACTATGTGTCAAACATTGCGCTAAGGATTGGGGATACAAAGAGAGGCACATAATCAATACCTAATAAATATTTGATTAATTACATGATTGATTCTCTTCTCTTCCCACCCGGCTCCATAATTACTCCAATTCAGAGGGTTAATATAATAATGATGCAAACCTACCCATAACCCCTACCCTTAGACACCACTGAGAACATGGCAATATGTCTTCCCAGAGGATGGAGTGGAATTTAACCTTGGTTTGTACTGAAGTTAAAAGAACTTGAGCAAGCTTAACAGTGGACAATAAAAGAAACTCATGGATTTTGCCCTCTTCCCTTTTCCCTTTTGCCACTAGTAGCTGTTACATGCAAATAATTTATGAGAATAGGGAAGAATTGCTAGAGCAACCAAGTTTATGCTAACCATGGAGATGATGTCTAACAAGCAAAAACGGCTCCATCTTTCAGCTACAGGAAAAAATGTGCCCTCCTGGAGCAGGGAAAAGCATTAAGAAATTTCAAGACCCCCATTCTCCAACCTACATGCATTACTCCATTAAAAAAAAAAAGTTGAAGTCTTTTCTTGTATACCCACTCCTAGCAGTGTTCTGAGGGCCTAAGTGGTTTTATGATATGTACTGTGGGATATCCACCCACTTCCTAGGAGTAGACCCAGGTCTCCTATTTCTTCTAGAAACCTAGAGGTTCTAGAAACAAGGTAGGACTTGCCAGAGCGACATTAAGTCAAGAACTAACCTGGAATAAATTGCCCTTTTCTAAGAATGGAAATAGCCCACCCTTTAAAATCCTGCCTGTTGATTTTGTCCAAAGGGGGTTTTCTTATCCCACTTTGGAGAATGAGCTCTACCCTCCCCATGATATCCTTCAGAAACATACTATGCATGGGAACAGAGTCAGATTAGAAGTACACACATGAACCATGAGTACAGAAGAGCAAAACAAGTCAGAAGAGTTCTCAAAGGAATCTAACAGGTGAGATTTGCAGGTTTGCACAGGAAGTGAAAATATACTTCATCTTCCTCTTTTTAATCCTTTTTTTTTGGGGGGAGTATATAGACTTTTCTATATGAAGTTGTAGGGTATGGAGTCAGTCAATGAGCATTTATTAAGGGCTTATAATATACCAGGCACTGAATTAAGCAAAGGAAACATAGAAAGGCAAAAGGTAGTCCCTGCCCTCAAGAAGCTTACAATCTAGTTGGTGGGGACAGCATGTAAACAACTACGTAACAATAAGCTATATGTAGGATAAATCTGCATTATAATTGGCTATAATCCCAGAGGAAAAGCACTAGCATTAATTTAATCAGAAAAGTCTTCCTGTGGAAGGTGAAATTTTAGCTGAAACTTGGAAGGAAGCCATGGAAGTCGGGAGGCAGAGATGAGGAGGAAGAGCGTTCCAAGAATGAGATATGGCTAGTGAAGATGTTGGGAGTTGGGAGATGGCATTTTCTTTTTTGAAGAACAGCAAGGAAGGAAGTCAGGGTCACTGGATCACAGAGTACATGGAGGGCAGGTGAGGGGAAACAAAGTAAAAGAGATCTTGGAAAGGTGCAAGGCAGCCGGGTTGTGAAAAGCTATGAATGCCAGGCAGAGTGTATATTGGATCCTGGAGGTGATAGGGAGCCACTGGAATTTATTTACAATCAGATCTATTCTTTAAGAAGATTAATTTGAGATCTGAGTGAAAAATAGAGAGTGGGGGGAGGCTTGTGGCAGGGAGACCAATCAGAAGGCTATTGCTATGAGGTAATGCAGGCCTGCGCCAGGGTGGTGATCGAGTCAGAGGAGAGAGGAATAGGTGTGTGAGAGATGTTGCAAAGGTACAAATTAATGTCACATGTCAACCGATTAAATAGGAGAGGTGAAAATAAAGAGTTGAGAATGAAACCTCTCTCATGAGTTTGGACGATGGGGGAGGTTGATAGCAAGGAAGTTAGGAAGAGGGGAGAATTTGGGAAAAAGGATAATGACTTCCGTTTGGTATATGCGGATCTTCAGATGTCTGTGGGACATCCAGTTTGAGACATCCAGCAGGCAATTGGAGATGGAAGTCTTGAGGTCAACAGAGAGGTCAGGGCTGTTTCAGTAGATTTGAGAATCACCAGCAAGGGGATGACAACTGGATTTATGGGAGCTGACGAGATCACCAAGTGAAATAGTACAGACAGGGAGAAGAGAAGAAGGCTCAGATCAGAGCCCCGGGGGCCATCCACGACTAGTGGATCAGGATCCAGCACAGCAGACTGGTGACTTGCTTTTTGAACTGAGACATATGGCAAATTAAGGTCACCCTGCCTGCAGGCCAGTTTGCTTCTGGTAATGGTATCCTTGCCTCTGGAATGGCCTCTGCCTGTAGAAATTCTTGGAGACCCAGCTCCAGTCTTATCTCCTGGATTATGACCAGTCTGACTATGCCAGTTTTCTTCTCAGGTAAGTAAGGTACGTGTTCCAGTGAGAATCTTGTTAGGATTTGGAAGTCTAGTGAAGGAAATAGTCAGGTGACCATGCGAAGCCTCTTTTCCCATCCCTTACTGAGCAATCTGATAGGTTAGTAGCTACTAGGAAGTCACTAGACTGAGCATCACTTCTCTATTCTATAAAATGGAAACAATAATAATAAATAATACTTGTTATCCTAACCTCACAGGGTTGCTGTGAGGATCATTATATAGGTTTAATGATATGCAAACCCTAAATTACCATAGAAGAGACAGTTATTTGATAGATGAGGGTACTGAGATCCATCATGAATGTGGTAAAGCTTTATTCTTCTATTTCAAAATGGCACCTTCTAGACCTAATAGTGTTCATATTAATCTCCTCTTCTGTCATAAAAAGGAATTGGACCAGATTAGTGATTCTCAGGGGTGTTCAGCAGCATTCTAGAATGCCAGGAGTTTAACTAGATGTGCCATGAAATTCTGGGTCTTGCTTTCCATCACAAAAGAAGAACATTTATATTCATGTTTAATATAAATGCTGTTTACCCAGCATACCTAGCATAATATGGAAGTAGCAAAATAAACAAAATGTTCTTATTCCATCACTTAACTTCAAAACATATCAAATCTTGAATCGACAAAGAATTGAACAAATACAGCTGTTCTCATGGAAAGAACATTGCACATGCATGACTCTCCTAGCTCTTCTCATAGGATTTTAAATTTAAATGTTCAGTGCCCTATAATTCCTCCCAGCAAAGTATACATGTGTTATAAAAAGAAACAAAAAAAAAGTTTGAGAATATTGAACTGGATGCTGTCTAAGGTTCTTTCCCATTGTGACATTCTAGAATTTTAGGATTCTGCTTAAATGTTGTTTTCTGAAAGGGGTATATAACAGAAGGCCTGAAACTTGGGATAAAGGAAGTCCAGGACCTTTTTAAAATATTAAGACAAGAATTGACTTCCAAAGTTAAGCCAGGGATCATATTAGAATTATGGAATTTGCATTATGGTTTAGTTGTGTGTCCAATAAGGTCCTCATGGTCCCCTCCAACATCTCACTGAAGCACAGAGATGATGACTCTAATTTCTCCAAAGTTATATCAGGGAAATGAGTATGAGCTCTGACAGAGCCTACCATGGATGGAGCATTACTCCTGTAGTCAACAAGACCTTAGTTCAAACCCTGCCTTTGATACCAATTGTGTAACCTTGGGGGACCTCCCTTAACTTCTCTTGATCTTGGCTTCCTCATCTGTAAAATGGGGACAATAATAGGCACTTACCTCACAGACTTGTAAGACTCAAATAATGTATGTAAAACTCTTTGCAAGCTTTAAAGCACTAAATAAATACTTGTAATTTCCAAGCTGGTAGGGCTTCATTCACATGCCTTGCAAGATATTGTGGTTTTTGTTTTCGTTATTTAAGAATCAATCTCCTAAATTTGGAAGAGTTTCTCACCAGTGGTTTGGTCCCCAGATGTTTTTGTTGTTGTGTTACAGTAACTCATGGATAAATTTAGATCTGACAGTGGAAGGAAGATGCACACTGATGAAAGAGTAAATTTTCTATCTGACTTGTAGTACTGAACTAAGTAATTGTGTGTCATAAAACAACTTTTACTGAACAAAATTTTATAGGCTTCCTACTATGTGCAAGGAATTTTGAAGTAATGGATTTATTTAGAAATGAGAGAAACCTCTGTCCCCATACACACATATTGACCAGTTCTCAAAGGGGTTTGGCTTTATTTGTAATTCATTCTCTCCCTATTTTTCATTCAAACTGTTATTTTGCAAGTGTAAAATTTACAACATGGGGATTTTTCATTATTCTTATTATTGTGCATTTACTAACACTTCAGGCAATGAAGGCCTCCGAATCAAGATAGGTGGACATTGATGAATTCAGGACTGCTTAAAGAAAGATATACTTGAACATTTTAATTTCTACTCCCAAAATAATAAATGTAGTTCTGCATTTAAGGAGAAATATTAATAAGATAGCCTTTCTTTTCTGTGCACATGATGCTAGCCCAGAAACTCTTAATCCTCACCCAATTCCCAAAGGGTTTTTACACACATTCTTTGCTTTTTTTCCTTTAAAGGGCTAACATTGTGAGATGGGCAGAAAGGTCTTTTTGCACAAATCGTGCACACAACTGAGCAGTCATTGGAGCCCCTTTGCTAATCCCTCCTTAAATGTAGCTCTGCTATTAGAAATGAATTCCAAACATAGTATATTCCATTCATTCACACAGGCTGTGTGCCTATTTCTTAACTTTGTAGTCTTTTTTGGTTCCCAGTAGGTACTATTCTTTTCCAATTATGTAGCTTAAATGCAGGGAACATTCAGCTTGCGTGCCCTCCAAAACCCACCTCATAGCCTCTTTAGGTTTCAGAGCTTTTCCTGCAGCTAGATGGAAATAACTGTTTCATCATGCAATGATTGAGCTTTTAGTGCTCACCTAGTCAGGGACTAATTCCTTAATAACCCATGCTTTTAATAGTTTCTATAACAAGAATGCCAGGAACATTTGTTATTGAATGGAGCTTTTACCAGTCATTAGTTGCCGTTAAGCTACAATTAGATCATTTCTGTACATGTTATAACATCATTTTGGCATGACCGATGTTCAGGGAAATTCTGTAAAACCTTTACCTAACAGGACTATTTTCAAGTTGAATGTCTAGCCTGCATTCTGGATTAACATTTCTTCTCCCCCCACCATTAAATGAATGCATTTAAAAGAAAAGTATCTCATAGAAGAGCAGAGACTCTGTTTTATTTACTTTGTAGTCATTACATTTGCACAGGCACATTTCTAATGGCCACAGTGTAAAGGGACAGTATGGGCAGAATGAGCAAATCAGAGTTAAGAAAATGAAATCATTTATTTAAGATTCTATCCAGTTAAGATAATGCTTGGCATTTTCCAGTATCTCACTAACATTAGGCAGACTATAGGCTCACTTTCATGCTTTTAATGGCATGGCACTTTAACTGGGAGGGTCTACATAAATTGTTCTAAAAATGTTTTCTGTGAATACTTCACTCTGTATATACCACCCACACCAGTTTCTATAAACCCATATCTCCAGTCCTATCTCTGCACCCTGAAGACTTCTGAGCCTTTCCCTCCTCCCTGAAGCTAAATTTTTTTATGTGTTGTTTTTGTTGTGTGTGTGTGTGTGTGTGTGTGTGTGTTTAAATCACCCATTATAATTTATGCCCCTTAAGAGCAGGTGCTATTCCACTTATTTTATTTGTATCTCCAGCACTTAGTACAGTGCTTAAAATGCAGTAATTATTTAGTAAATGCTTTTTTAAAAAAAATTCCTACAAATAAAACAATGGAGGAAAAGGGGAAGAGTAAGAAGGGACAGATTCTACATCAGTGAGAAGAGGAGATCATGCTATAAAAGATAAAGGGGTTGATCTGGTGTCAAAGGACTTGGGTTCAAGAAGTGGCTTTGCCAATTTCAACTGTGTGACACTATTTGGGCAAGTCATTTTACCTTTCCTGGCCTCAGTTTCCTCATCAATATAATAAGAGATTTGCATTAGATGGTAGTGAAGATACTTCCAAGCTCCAAATCTATGATCTAATGATAATTAAATAATCTTTTTCCTTTGTTGTTTTTTTTTTCCCCATTCACAAAGTGATGAGGCTGTTACGCTATTTAATCTTTACAGCTGTAAAGACATAGTTCTTGTCCCAGCTCTATCACTAAGAAGTGGTGTAGTCTTCAGGAAGTCATTTAAACTCTGTAATTTAGTATTTGGGGCTATAGATGGAGGTCATAAACTCTGATTTATAAAAAATAATAAATCATTATCTAGATATTCTGTTGACCTAGCTCTGTGGTAGGCACTGTGATGGATACAAAAATAGTATGAAATAATTCCTCCCCTAAATGAGTTATTGACCTTTGTGGTGAGGATCAGGTGACATAATGCATGTGGAAATACTCATAGGGATGAAAAGTGCTATACAAATATGAGATATTATTTTTAAAGTTAAGGTTGAATAGAAGAGGTAATTCTGAGGAGGGATAGAGAGAAAATGAAATTCTAATAGGGAGAAATGAGCAAAGGAAAAGGTATTAATGGGAGAAAAGGTAAATGGTGCAGAGCAGATAGAAATGAAATGCTCACAACCCCTTCAGAATTCATTGATTTGAGAAACAACGGTGTGGGAGAAACCTAGGTGATTTGTAAGGTCTCTGTCAAAATTGAATCACTATAATTTTTTAACATAAGGAGAGAGAGACAGACAAATAAACGTCTAGGTAAGATAAATCATATTAAGTCAGAATACTGAATTTCATAAAAATTAAAAGATTTCTTCAAGGTCAGACCAAGAGCTAGGAGCTGGCCTTACATTATGCAGGAGTGTTCACAAACAAATCTCTTTAGTATCTACACATCCCTTACAATGACCAAGCAATTGTTCCTTTCAATATGCCCACCAGGGCCACATATTCTTATTCTAGTTCAAAAAGACCACAAAGACATGAGGTAGAGCGGGAAGTGAAAGGAAAGCCTGGACCGATGTTACAGAACAAGCCAACAGTACAGACATGTTTAGAACACTAAAATGATAACAATTTCCAAGAATCTCTAGTTATACACTCAGTTTTAAAATATTTGATTTGCATATTGTTTTGTCATTGAAACGAACTTGTTTAGCTCACAAACATTATCTTAGTCTACTTCTAGTTAATAAGATTTGGTGCACCTTGAGGCCTTTGAAGACAACCGTTTCTATAGCATTCCATCTAATAGAATGAATAAACTCTTCAGAAAAAAATATAGATATCGATATGGATACATCTATGCATAGCTATCTCTCTCTCCATCTATCTCTATTAATAGGGATTGATGAATAAGTGTGAGGTCAGGATATGGAGATAATTAGTATAGACCACCCTTGGAAGAAGATATATAGGATAATAGCTTCAGGGAATGTCAGGTTAAGTGCAGGTTTTATTTTAGGGGAGGGAGAGGAGGAGGGAAACCTGAGCATGTGTTTAGACAGAAGGTAAGGAGACAGTAGACCAGGAGAGAATGAAAATAGGAGATGGAGAATGGTCATTCAGAGAAGCTCCTGAAAGGGATAAGATGCTAGAACAGTACAAGAAGATGCATGGACTTTATCAAGAAGGGATACCTCTCCCTTAGGCACTAGAGGAAAGGAGTAAAGAATGAGGCATGAGGTAGGGGGATTCTTTTTAAGTAGGGTAAAAAACTCATCTCAACCTGAAGTATTAATTAAATACTGTATGTGAGGCACTATGCTAAGTACAGAGAATGTAAAGAAGGGCACAAGTCATCCTTCCCCTCAATGAGTATGCATTCTAATGGAGAAAATAACACATGATTAACATGCAAGGTATATACCAAGTAGATGGAAGACATTAGGAGCTGGGTAGACCAAAGCCTTCAGCAGAAGGTCCTCCACCTCGACATTGGAGCTGAGTCTCAAAGGGAGCCAAGGAAGTGCAGTGGCACAGGGGAAAACTGAGATCATTGCAGGCTAGGGACAACCAGTGTAAAGGCATGGAGCCAGGGGATAGTCTCATGTGTGTAAGAAATAGCACAGAGGCTAGTGTTGCTAGATCATAGAGGATTGGAAGGTGACATAGAATTGCATTTTGGAAAAATCAAGTTAGTAGCTGAGTGGAAGATGGATTAAAGTTGGGAGAGAGTTGAAACAGAAACCATTTGAAGGCTATAGCAGTTGTCCAGAAGAGAGGTGATGAGGGCTTGAACAATGGTGTTTGTTGTTTTATTTTAGAGAAAGAAGACATTTATTGGAGATAATGTGAAAGTAAAAATGGGGACAGCTAGGTGGTACAGTGAATAGAGCTCCAGCCTTGGAGTCAGAAGGACCTGAGTTCAAATCTGGTCTCAGACACGTGATATTCACTAGTTGTGTAACCCCAGTTGCCTCACCACCAAAAAAAAAAAAAAGTAGAAATGACAAATGATCTCTATTTTCTCAATAAATTAGAAGTTAAGGTGCTCTATTGGAAGGGAAAAGGAAATGGTAGCTCCATGTAACTTGAGAAACTTTGAAATAGCCACTAAAACTAATGGTGAAAATGTGACAAAGTATCAATTAGGAAAAGGAAAAGAATAGAGACACAGTTTGGCATAGTGAACTGAATGCCAGCCTTAAAGCCAAGAAGACCTGGGTTTGAATCCTGACTTAGATAATCATAAATGTGTGACTCTAGGCTAAATTAAGAGATTAATTCACTTAACTTCTCTGGGCCTTACATTTCTCTTCTGTAAAAATGAGGGGATTGGATCCATTGATATCTTCTAGTTCTGAATCTATGATCTTACAAAACCTATATCTCAGAGCCAGTTGAATAGGAAAATTGAGGAAATGAGATTTTAGAAGACAAAAATTTATATTAGGCCCAGTCAAGCACAGGATTACCCAGGGTTGAAGATTAGTAAAGTGGGGTTAGAAATAGGATATGTGGGCAAGTATGGATTTAAGAATAGTGCTTAGCAAATAGTGATCTGGTTACTCATAGAATCAAGACTGAAAGGGAGAAAGTAAGGTCATTGTAAGGGTAAATTGAATGGGATAGAGGATTGGAGGTCATGGTAAGGATGAATGAAATGGGGCATTTTGAGGTAAATGTAGAAATGAAAGATCAGGAAGTAGTGAACAGAGAAAGGAATTTCAGAGTTCTGGATCACAGAAACAGTTCAATTATATATCATGGTGAGAGCCAGAGAATTCCACCACCCCTACCTCTTATGTGCATACACACACATACACACACACACACACACACACACACACACACACACACACACACCACCACCACCACCACCACCACCACCATTGAACTACATACACACTTTCTTGAAAAAGGAAGAAGGATAATCTGGAAGCAAGTGGATACTTTGACAAAGATCTAAATCAAAGAATATTAATGAAATGAACCTCAAAGGAAAAAAAATGTTATCGTGTGTCAGTGATAAAAGAGTGGTTTGTAAGTGGCAGTAGGAAGAACGTACCTTTACCTCTCTTTTTGTCCAATGTATGCATGATAAAATTGGGGAGTGGAGATAAGAGAAACCATGTCCAATACTGAGGTGGAGGGAGAGGGCAGGGAATCAGGTTGGATTTCCACTTATGGACAAAGAAACTAAGATTCAGAGATATTAAATATTTTGCCAAGGTCACACAACTATTCACGGTTGAAGTTGAAATTTTAATCCAGATGTCTCCTGGTTCTAAGTCCTTTAGACCAGTCTGCCTCTCAAATAGTATTTTCAGTCAAATAAATAATGATAATACATAATGATGCTCTGGAAGAGACAGTAAAGCAATGTGGAAAACAAGAAATATAAAAATTGAACCAGTTCTCATCTCAGCATATGGGGGGATTTCATATACACTTGTAAGACATGTTATGAAAGTGGGAATTTCTTCTATTTGGGGGATAATTCAGAATGTATTTTGAAACAATTGACACGCAACCAAGCAATTTCTAACTTAATAGAAATTAGTGAAGTATTCTTGCCTACCGTGAGATTATGCCAGTCACCTGAATTATAAAAATCTAATGATGATGATGATGTCTCTATAATCTACTGTGTTTCAAAATACAGCAGAGATAACTGTTCCCTAGCCCCACTCATTCTGTGGGTTTCAGAGAGGCATCAGACAGACTCAGATTCACTCTTTCCTATTCTTCACTCACCTCACTTCTAAGGCTCTTCCTATAACAATGATGCCAACCCTTAAAAGTAGAAAGCTTTCAGAAGCTTCTGAAAAATGATTCATTCACTCCTTTCTTCCAGGAAGCTCCGGGACCATTGTTTCCACTTCAGAGAGATCTGATAGCACCCAACTCCTAAGTTCCCTGAGAGTAACAATGATGAAGCTTTTCTCAAAGACATGTCACTGTAGCCATCAGGTGCCATATACAATTTCACAAAGTCTCCACAGGCAAGTAAGTCTGAAAGCTACTTTTGGGGAAAAATATGTCAATGATTTCATGGATTCCAGTTTCTCCAGGACCTTGATATCCTCACATTATTCATTCCCACTTTATTTTCTGTGGTATCAACTTTTGCACCAGCCTTAGCTTTCTTCCAACAAATTGCCAGAGGCTTCATTAAAACCTCACAGAACTGTCTGAATATCAGATGTCTTTCTCCCTTTGAAGTGAAACCCTCTATGCTCTTATCAGATTATCCAAGTAAATTCTATGTATTATTCTATTGCCTGCCTTCTCTGATTTAGTATTAGCATTTTAGTCCATTCTAACCAGAGGTGAAATATATTTGCTAATGTTGCTAAATAATTACAAGCACAAACAGGAGACTTGTGTGGGACTTCTGTGGAAAACATCTTAATCAAAAAACAAAGCTTGTGGAAGCCAACAAAGAAGAAAAGCAGTGATGAAATAAAACATTAGGTTGCAGACTGGCTCCTGATACCCAGCACATAGGCAGATTAGAATAGGTACCTGGGGAGCTCCAACTTGGTTTTTGAGGGGCTGGGAATCAGTAGGATATTGTGGCTTTGACTTTTAGAGAAGCAGACCTTTAGCCCAGATGTATCTGCAACAATAAATCAGCACTTGGTAAATGTGCCTTTGAATGGTCTGGGATCTTTTAATGTATATGTTTTATTTTTCCAACTGGATTTTCAACTCTTTGCAGGCTGGAACTAAGCCTAGATAAATGTTATTCATCAACCTATCTCTAGATTCTAGAATGGAATTTTGGACACAATAGGTACTCAACAAATGTTTATTAATGATAATAGGCACAGTAAATCAGGTTAATAGCCAAAATTGCAAGACAATGAATGGACTGAGTTTCCAGGGTTCTCATGTTCTCTACCTTTCCTCTATAATACAGGCCATCCCCTTGTTCATCACTTATCCCATAAAAAATGAACTAAGTTTCCCTCTGGAGGAGTTTCATCCTCCAGATGAATACACAGATACAGATGAATACACAGTTTGAGAAGTGGCATATTATGCTATCAGGGAGTGAGACATGCAATATATAATATAATGCAAAATGAAGAAGTTGGATTAGCTGACACCTAAGGTTCTGGGAGATGGGCACATACCCTTATTGGCACAACTGAATCAAAAAAGGGAAAAGTAGATCAGTTGTATAACTGTGCTGGCACATAAGAGTAGACATCACTGACATGCCTTCTCCTCTCTATTCCCTTGTTACCTGCTCTTGTCTCCCTTAAATTTTAGAATTGAAGGTATCTGGCTCCTGATGCAGTGTAGCCTCTGATTTATAATTATTTAGGTGGATCTCCTTTTGGACTTCAGCCCTCTTTCCCACAGAACATGAAACTTCTATAATAATGCCAACCTAATCCCCAGGAACAGGCTAGTGGCCCCTGTAGAAGATATTATTTCTCATTATTCGAAATCTGTGCATATCTGTAAGGACATGAGATCAAGAGAGACACAGAGAAAGGACACACAAATAAAAGCCATGATCAAATTACACTAGTAGATATTTAAATAATGCATTGTGGCCTTGGGTAAATGAATTCCAATTACTAGCACTTTAATGGTGATTAATGGAATGAATTAATGGTTAGACTATTAATTTGTTGCTGAATATTTTTGTAGTCTTAGTTAAATATTTCTCAATTGCCTTGTTTTATTGACTGAAGGCCTCTAATCAAAGAAAACAAAGAAACATTTTATACAGTAAGAAGTTTTTAAAGCCATAGATTTTCTTGAAAAGTAAATAGCTATTTAAAGCATACACAAAGAACGGATACATTTAAATTATGGAAGGACTCTCTTCCTTAAATCTTGACTTCAGCAAGATGTATATCCTACATCTTGTGTTAAAATAAACAAACAAACAAAAAAACCATTCTCATCCATGTGGTCAATGCTGGCTTGCTCCATTAAATATATATTCAGCTATATTTTCACCTTGTATATGTTTATGTATCATAAAAATGCTTTGGGCACCTTTATTCAGGAGAAAAAATTCACCACTCTGTCCACACCCTCCATCCCAATAGAGGGGATATAGCTGCTCATTGCCCCAGGTATAATGAGTCCTAAATGGAACCTCTCCAAAGACAAAGCCAGTGGGAAATCAATGACAAGTTTCTGACTTGACTTCTATGCCCTTGTGAGTCCTAGTTAAGATACTGGAGCATTTCCCTTTCCAGGTAGTAGCTTGGGTAGGCATCCTGAGTATTGTATAGCCCTGTCCATGGTGATTCTTCCCTGGTAGGTATGACAAACAATCCCTCAGCTACTCCATTTTCCTTTCTACTTGGATGTAGTCCATGCAAAGATACATTTATTTTCTGCTGAATGATACCAGGTAAGGTGTTGAAATACAATTGAGGTTGACCCCAAATCTTGACTGAAAGGGATAGTTCCAAGGCTATACCACTCACAAGACATTTAGGATACACACTACCTTTTCTTGTGATTTACAAGTATATGTCTGATCTCCTAATGAGATTGTAAGCTCTGGAAGTTCAAAGATTGTGTCTTAAACTGCCTTGCTGCCCTCCACAAGATCTAGCAGAGGATGGAATAAGAAAAAAAAAATACAATAGAAAGAAATATCTTTTCTTCCAGAAGGACAAAGTGTTCCTAAACATGCATGGAAAAAAGAACACGCAATGTTCTAGGCACTATGGAGTACATGTGTAGAGGGAGAGGGAGGAGACAGAGAAGAAGTAAACACACCATGGAGTATGGGTGGGCAGGGCCCACCAAAGCAATCCTATAGACCAGAGGTTCTTACCTTTTTTGTGTCATGGATCCATTGGAAGTCTGGTTAAGTCTATGGACCCCTTCTTAGAATACTGTTTTTAAGTGCATGAAATAAAATACATAGGACAATAAAGGACACCAATTACATTTAGAAACTATTATCAAAATATTTTTTATAAAACAAAACCATAGACCCCAGATTAAGAGCCCATATAGTTGAGTATGCACTGAGTTCCCCAGCCAATTTCCAGGACTTTTGCTCCATGCTAAAAGGGCATGCCATCTTGGGATGAGTTATCATCTCCACTTTAAGTCTTCTACAGATTTCAGTTGTTGTTCAGTCATTTTTCAGTCATGTCTGACTCTCTGTGACCCTAGTTGGAGTTTTCTTGGCAAAGACGCATGGTTTGCCATTATCTCTTCCAGCTCATTTTAAAGATGAGGAAACTGAGGCAAACTTGCCCAGGGTCACACAGTTTAGTAAGTGCCTAAGGCCAGATTTGAAATCAGAAATGAGTCTTCCTGACTCCAGGTCCAGCATTGTATCTACTATGCCACCTAGCTGTGCGATTAAGTATCCCAATTCCTTCAATAAGTCTTTAAATTGTATGATTTCAGAGCCCTTCATCAATTTGGTGGTCATCCTCTGGATACTTCTTAAATTTATCAAGGTATTTCCTAAAATGTGGTACCTAGACCTATACTCATAACTCTCAATATGGCCTGACTACTACAGACTAGTCTGTTACAGTGATACTCACCTCTTATGTCACTATGGACAAGTCTTTTTAAATTCTCTTAGTTTAGTTTCTTTAGCTTTAAAATACGATAGTAATAACTGTGGCATATACCTCATAGAGTTGTTGTGAGGCTTGAATGAAGTAAAATGTTGTGTACTTTATTAAAATAAAATCATTATATGATTAGTTACTCAATCAGTAAGCATTTATTAAGTACCTGCTAGGTTTCAGGCACTGCAACAGGAACTTTGATACAAATACAAGAAATGAAAAAAAAATTCTGCTTGCAAAGAGCTTAGTATTTATTTCCCCCTTTTCAGCAGCATTGTCAATCATTCTATCTCTTAGCAACTGGCTAATGTATATAAAAAAATCAGCAAATTGATTTTTTGGTTCCCAAGTTAATTGTTGGTTCACAAATGACTCTTTTTAATGTGAATAGTTCTTAATGAGGTTAGTTAAATGAATAATCCATTAGTTTAAGAACAGAAAGATTAAGACAGAGACAACTTGTTAACTTTGCTGATTGTTGGTTGCTGTGTTTTAGCCAATGAGGTTAGTTCCAAGAGGCAGGCAAGTCTTGAAATTTTTCCTGTCTAGATCTACATCAACAGGAGAAAGCAAAAAAAAAAAAAAAGGATGTTGTCTTAAGTTAATTACATACATTCAAAAACTTCAGCTAAAAGGTCAATAGCAATTACATATAAAAAGTCAAGTAAGTTTCAACTCATTTTATTTGCCTTCTTTTCTATAGATGATTCTTTAATGTTTAATATTTAAACTTAATTGATTCTGCAGCTGCTTTAACTGATCACATATTTCTACTTATTTTCCATACTATAGCTGCATCTCACATAATCCATTTATTATAGGAGATTATTATTTATATTATTAATTATAATAGATAATGATATTAGAATCTAGCAAATTATATCAGGTCAAGAACCTCCACATCAATAGTGAAAACAAAACCTCCTAGAACATTTTTCTCTATTTTTTTAATAGTATATATTTGAAGGCATCTGAGCAAGTTTTGTTCAGCCAGACAGAATCACATATTTCCTTTTATTTATTTTTTACTTTGAAGGGCTGTATACATTATTTTATACATGCCCCAAATCATTTGTAAAGATCAGAAATAATCATTTCAATATTGATTTTTGTGTGGATGCCTACCTTCAGTGACCTCAAGGCATATATCATACCTGTGATGTACTCTTTATTATATGGTCCACACGTACTTTTTTTGCCTTTATTTTTGCCTCTATTTCTAATTTAAGGCTCTTTATTATAATCCAATAAAATGTCTTATTATTTTGTAAGTTTTTCTTCTCATTTTATTTCTTTATAAATGTTTTTGTTGATCTTTTGTTTTTAACATCATCTTCATTTCTGAATATATTACTACCCTACCCAGCAACCCACCTCTTATAGCAAAGAATTTTAAAAAAAGAAGCAAAAAAAAGCCATTCAACAAAACTAACATCAGGCAGCTTGGATAGCATATACATAACTTTAAATCCATTATAGAGGAGGTTCCTTTTCTCATCTCTTCTTAGTTACTATGACCATACAGTATTTACTTTTTTTTGTTCTTTCCCTTTAAATTGTTGTAATCATCATTTATATTGCTTTCCTTATTCTCTTATTTCACCCAGTATAATTTCATGTCTTCCCATGCTTCTTTGAATTTTTCATATTTAATCCTTCTTAAACAAAGAAATATACAATTGTATTAATGTACTCCAATTTGTTTAGCCATTCCTCAATTAATGAACATATTGCAAACAGAACTCATTCTCCTTCCCTCCAACCCTGTTCCCAATTTCCTCTGAGGGCACTGTTATCCCCCCAGTGACCCAGGTTGACAACCCCAGTATCATTCTCAACTCTTCATTCACATTTACCCCAATATGTTGCCAAGGCTTGTAATTACTACATGTATATCTCTTCTAAACTCTGTATTCTATTCCCACAGCCACCACCCTGGGCCATGCCCACATCACCTAGGCTATTGCTATTTATTGCCTTTTGGCTTTCCTAAAGTCTATCTCCATTTATTCACTACCATGCTTTATTTTATATTTCTATATGTTCCCTTACAGGAGAAGGAGGAGGAGTAGAAGGAAGAGGTGGAGGAGGAGGAGGAGGAGGAGTAGGAGGAGGAGGAGGAGGAGGAGGAGGAAGAGGAGGAGAACAGAGTAATACAACTTGGAAACACAAAGAGTTATGTATTTGCTTTAGGTACAGGAGAAGTGGGGGAAAGTTGGAAACCTATGTCCTTTTCCCCAAAGAGATCTGTGGGAAGAATTCAGGTAAAAGGGATAATGGTGGCAACATTAGAGGGAGGCTTCTGAACCTAGGCTCAGAGGTGAAACCTAAGAGCCAGATTAAGACTAGGAAGCACCTCTCAGGATTTTACTATAGCCTTATTCTCAAGACAGTTTCAAAGCTCTGACAACACCATCTGGACCTGGAGGACCTTAATTCTTCAGATCCAATTTGAACAAATTTAAGTTCAAAGATTTTAAGTGAACCAGCCTCAAAAAAGTAGTAGCCAGAGAGAGGCAGTTGCTATTACTCCTATGTGTTATAACAATTATTCTATTATTATAACGTATGTTTTGTAAAATAAATATCATTGTAGAATAAAAAAGCTTAATGACAAAACAGCAAAATAAAGCTTTGAGAAATATTCTTTCCAAATCACTGTAAATCAGAAATGAGATAGATCCTGGGGGGAGGAAAGAAAATTAAATATCAGAAAATAAAATACTAGATTCTCACTTGTGAGAGATATGTGTAGTGCATGTCTTTCAAATTTGGTAAGGACTTGGTATACCAATATGTTATCACACACCCAGACATTGTTTGATGGAAATACCTTTCAGTCTGAAAGGCAGACAGACCATTTATATTAATATCACTTCTTTTTTTTTGGGGGGGGCTAGGCAATGGGGTTAAGTGACTTGCCCAGGGTCACACAGCTAGTAAGCGTTATGTGTCTGAGGCCAGATTTGAACTCAAGTCCTCCTGAATCCAGGGCCGGTGCTCTCTCCACTGTGCCACCTAGCTGCCCCCATTAATATCACTTCTGAACCTCTTGTTATTCTCTGAAAAAATAGGCTAAGCTTTCCATGCTAAAACTTCCAAACTTATGACAGTCTCTAGTTACTCTTTCATATTTTTCATTTAATTCTGTTACATATTCTACAAAAAAAAATAATAATAATAGTGAGAGAGATATTTTGCCCTATCTCTAATCAATGAGAA
Organism: Phascolarctos cinereus; assembly: GCF_003287225.1. Taxonomy (NCBI): domain Eukaryota; kingdom Metazoa; phylum Chordata; class Mammalia; order Diprotodontia; family Phascolarctidae; genus Phascolarctos; species Phascolarctos cinereus. Next base: position 96,341,336 of record NW_027555625.1, read on the forward strand.
AAAGTGGGTATTCTTAACTGAATCAAAAATCCTTTCTTTGCACTTAGTATTGTTTCCTGCTCCTCCCACCCCATTTCTATTTTCCCCCACTTTCTTTTCCTTCTAGTTTCTGCTAAAACAAGAGGAAAAAATAAATCTTTCTCCTATACACTCACCCAGAAGTCATATCAATGCCATTGGTGCATTAATAAGTTCTCAAGGATAAGAAATAATGAAGTAACCACAGACTGAAGACATCAGGCACTTCTAGAGACCACACAAACTTCCCTCTACTACCTCAGGGTCAGAAACATCACCAGTGGTTCTCTGGGCTGGTTTCTCCCTTATTCACTGGTACAGTGAGAGTCCTTTATCTTAATGTGCCTCAGGCTGTTCTTCTGCTATCTTATTCTTTATATAGCTCCTAAAACTTTGGTTGCCATAAGTACTCAGGTTCATAGTTTCCCACGTCCTGCTCTATTCTACTAACAAAAGAAACACTTCACTGGGCTGGTTTTAGTATTCCCCATTTCTTCCCCCGGTCATTAGAACCACAAAGATTGCAGCAGTTGCTAACATTGTGATGCCCTGGCCTCATTAAGTATCTTTCTCAGTAAGAGCTTCTTTTAGAATTGAAGCTATACACAGAGGCTATTAGGAGTCCATGATGGTTAAAACCCAATTCTTCTAACTAGGACAAATGAAGAGCCTGGAATGCAATGAAAATATCCATAGAGAATGACAGGTCTGCAATGCAGCTTGATTCCATGTATGTGACTCTCTGCATGGAGCCATTCAATTGTGCTAGGCCTAATTCAGAGGGCAAAGGCAGGCAGCACAGAAGAAATTAAGCAATCTAGCTAGGGAGACAGGACATACACTGCAAATAACTGAAGAATATACTTAGAGAGCAGCAACGGAACAAGTGCGAATCAATATAAGGCAGTATAACTTGAGTGTAGTGAAGTGCAGTGTCGAGAAGTGGTCAAAGTCAGTTGGGACTGCTTTGTGTGAGACACCATTAGTTTCTACAAACTTTTTCCAGTAACCCAGGATGAAGGGGTGGTAGGCAGAATCATCACCAGAACCTATGAAAAATGTCTCTGTACCCACCCAGTATTTATCATGAATTAGAAGGATTTTCCAAAGCAGTAGTGAGTAAACAGACTTGAGATATGACCACTAGAAGGCACTGTGACCCAACCATACTTTAGTAGGATGCTTTGACCAACATGGCAAGATCCTTTGGACTCACATCTAGTTTGAAAAACACTTATTAAGCCCCATTTATGGGTAATAGACTGTGATAGACCATATAAGGGATACAAATGGGGGAGAGAATATTCTTCGTTCTCATGGAACCATCTCAGATGCCTTAGACCAAATTTATAGATTCCTTCAGGGATTCAACAGCTGATTACAAAAGGAAAGCAAAAACCCTCTGCAAATCTCCTCTCAGAATAGGGGTTCTCAAAATGTTTTGTGTTATGGACCCCTTTGATGATCTGGTGAAACCCAATCCTTCTCAGAATAAATTCTTGATGCCTAACTTCATAATTGAAACTGAAAATGTTGCATTTGTTTTTCCTATCCAAGTTCATAGGCTCCCCTGAAACCCAAGAATCTCTGTCTTAGAAGAGGAACATAAGCAGAATAGTTGGTCTCCCTCACAGCCTGGGGAGTCAACTACAATGAAATTCAGTCCTTAGAAAGGGGGCCAATCTGGCTGGGAAACCAGAGTGCACGTAGCCCTTGGCAATAGCCCCTTCCTTCCTTTTGGGTTTTGTCACATTTTACTCCCCTCCAAGGTCTCTGTGATCCAGTGAAACTGACCTTCTTCATACTATGCCTCACATAAGATACTTCACGTCCAGACTCAGGATATTTTTCGCTGGCTGTCCTCCATGCCTAGACTTCTCTCCTTCCTCATCTCCACTATCTAATTTTCCTGGCCTCCTTCAGGCTGAGATAAAATGCCACCTTCTGCAAGAAGCCTTTCCTGATCCCTCTAAACTTGGTGTCTTCCTTCTGTGATTATCTCACATATATCCTATAGATATAGATATAGATATAGATATAGATATAGATATAGATATAGATATAGATATAGATATAGATATAGATATAGATATGAGATATATGCATATATACCTCATATTATTCAGATATACGTATGTATGTATCATATATATATATATATATATATATACATATACATGCACATGCACACACACACATACACACATTCGCACGTGCATTTTTTTGTAGATAGTTGTTTGCATATTTTTTCTTTGTATTCTCAGCACTTTGTATTCTCAGTGCCTGCATATGGTAGATGCTTAATAAATGCTTCTTGACTTGAGCAATTGGAGAAAAAAGACATGTATTCATGAAACTAAGAAAGACTATTTGTGCAAAAGAAGTTTAGAAAAGAGAGAAACCAGTGTAGCCTGGGGTTGGTTAGTAAGTTTTTATGGAAAGAGCTGCAAATTTTGGAAGAAATCTTCAGCTGTGTGCCATTGTCTTCAGTATGTGACACCCTCCATCCAACTTCAAACCATGGCATAACCACCCTTGTCTTCCTCAGTCATCCATTGAAATTTACTTTCCAACTGTAGCTTCCTTCCCTATATGTGTCATCATCCTTCAGTAGAAAGTAAGCTCCTTGAGGTCAGAGATGATATTACTTTCTGCATTGGTATCCTTGATGCTTTACATAGGACGTTATAGTAAACACTTAATAATTGGTTATAAATTCATTCATTCATTTATTGAAACCAATACTTTTAGGTCACAAAGGAGCCCTTCTTAATTTTCCATCAGTTATAAACAGTTATAAACAACTGTAGAGGACAAGTGGCACACAATGTGACAAGCTTACAAAGAATTAACCAGTTCTTCAGATTTTCTTCAGCCCTTCCAATATTTAGAAATGTCCAAGCAATGCAACCAGCAGCTATAAGCACTAATTGGAAGCCAAGAGCTTTGCACGGTAACTAGAAATTCTAGTGCCTGGGATAAGTACTACAGATGCACCCTCAAATTAATTTTGAAATTCATGATCTGAAAACAATAAAAAACAAACTTTGTTATGTGGTAGGGGGGATTGATTCCTATCACAACTATATTTTGCACCCTGTAAATGTCAGTGCCCTGTAGCATGCAGTTGTCCCATCCTAGCTATAACTCTTTGTACGCTAGCTTGCAGGACTCTTCTTGAAGTCTGTCTAGCTCCTAGCTAATGTACTACCCTGTGAAGATAGTTTTTCATTTTTTTTAACCGGGAGGAAGGATGTCTCCATTTTCCAGTCACTCTGAAGTTTGTTCTGAGCTGATCCATTGCACCAATCAGATGATAATTATTTTTTGGTGTTAGTTTAATGCACAAAGTGTTTCTGAGAAGATAAGATAATCATACTTATTTTATAAAGGATACTTTATAGACATTTAGGCAAAATGCTTTTAGCTAAATGAGAACTATATAGGAAATGGGCTGCTGTTGTTATTGTTGTTTTAAACAAAGTCCCCAAAGGATTACATTTTCTGGTGCTGAGGAGCATTTATTTCCATTTTATTTCTCTGTCTCCCGTAGATATTTTATTTAAAATTTGAGTCTCAATTCACAGCACTGAACATGGGTTTCAGTGAGTGCAAGAAATTAAAAATTTAAGTCCTGCCAAGTGCTCTTGGAAGAAAAATTGGAGGTCAGACAAGGTGGGTTGTCTGAGCCCCTAAATGATTGAAGAGGGGGAAGGGGACTCAAGAACAAGCTGCAGCTCATGACCACATGGGGATGCTTGAAACAAACAACCGAAGCACAGGATGCAAGTCAAAGCAGTTAGCGTGTGTTAGTGTTATTATTTGATGAAGGGTTGATTCAGCCCAGGTAGGGTATTGTTGAACATTTATTATTTAAAATGTATTAATGGGCTTTCAGCTGGTAGTTAGCCCATCTGCACAATGTGCTGTTTATCAATGTTAGTGTTTCTTAGTGATCTTCAGGGGGCATTGATGCCATTTGTAAAAGGTATTCTCTCTTCTGATCACATTTTAATGGGAAAAAGCAGATAACAGGAATAACTTGAAACAGCAATATAACTTAATATTTCAAAGCCCTAAGGTCTCTGATTAGAACATTACTCTCTGCACATAATCTCTTACTAAACTAAATTGATTCTTTTTCAATATAAAAATAGCACCAAGTCTCCAAATTTTGAGCAAGCAAGGGCTCTGTGAGCTCCTTGAATTGCAGGCAGGAAAATTATTTAATTAACAAAAGAATGAGATAGGGATGAAAAACATGATGTTAAGACATAGTAAGAATTGATTGAAGCTGCATTGTTAGCTGTAAATTTGTTGAGTAGACATCACTTTTGAGACAAGAGACATTAATTACCCTGTTCCTGTAGTATATCCCTTGTTTTTTAGGGGAAAAAACAATATAAAGAACTAGGGCCACATCTGTGGGTACATTATTTGCACCAATAAAATAATTTTATTACGCTCCGTTCCCATGAATCCTTAAAATTTAAATCCATGTGATATTATAGGTCTACATTCATTAAATATTATGCACCATTTTATGTTGGAATATCAATAAAAACAGAAGGGGGAACACAATTAAAAATAAATAAATTCAGTATTGCTTTGGCACTTCATAAAATTCTGTTTCTGCTTGACTTTAACTGACTGGTGCCTTTGGAAGGCCAATGGCTAACACCAACACAAAGACAAATGGAAAATCCAAAGGCAGTTTGTCTTCATAGTTTTCTTTTTTTTTAAGCTGTCTTTAAAATTTATATAACTTGGCTCCTTGTTTAGAATTTCAGGTTGAATTTTAAGTAGACAAGCCAACAAATATTAATGTTTATGAATTGCTTATTTTTTTGTCAGGTACTATAATTAGTGAAAAATATGCAAACAAATGCACAAAGACAATCTTGGCCCTCAAAGAGCTTGCCTTCTATTTTGAGAGAAGAAATGTAAATAATTAAAGACATTTTTACTTTTCTATGGTTTCATTGGGAACCCAGGCCAAGGTTGTCCATCTTTACCTGAATAGCCAGTTTTATAATGAGCCAAATGCTTCTAATCTTACATCATACCTGTTCTGGATGTTGGCTTTGGGAAAGTAAGAACAGGAATGTTTGAAAATTTCTCTTTTCTGGAGAAAATAGGTTATAGAATTTCCCCCCATAATTTAAGATTTCTTTAATTTTTGCTTTGCTTTATTTATGCATTCCTAAAAGGTTAAGTGTGAGAACTTTACCAAATGCTACCAAAGCAGATTTTTTTGGACAATCTCAGGTGGGTGGAAGAGGAATGGGGAAATGGAAGAGAAATGTTATTGTTCTTCACAAAAAAAGCAAAAATTCAGGAAATAATCAGGATTTTAGAGGACTCCAAGTATTACTCATTGGTTGGCAACATAATTTCTAAAACTTCCTAATTGTGTAAAACACATCAATGACCCATAATCTCATAGGTATGAGAACTTCTTCTATGTATGGAATAACATCCCTCTTTATAGCTTATAGTCTTTTAGAGTTGCCTAACGTTCAAAGAAATTATCACTTACCCATAATCACAAAGCTAGTAAGCATTAGTGATCCAATTTAAACGTGAATACTTTCCTCCAAATTAAGCACTCTAGCCACATCATATATATCCTTTCTGTTTAGTGTATGATTATCCATCCATTTATTCAATAAATATATTTTGTTTGTTAAATATATGCCAACCACTAGTCTAAGTACTGTGTGACATGGAAAGATATATAACATACAAATCCCAAAATAGGAGTTTAAAATCCAGTAGGGGAAACCAATTACAGTATGAGATAGGATGAAAACTGGGATATCAGCTATAAGGGTTCAGTGAAAGGAGAGATTTAAGTTACCATATTTAAAATTCTTTGTAAGCCATGAATATTAAAATATAATAAAAATAACATTATGATGAAAATATTAGCTATTATCATTACTAAGGTTCCTTGGAGGAGGTGAGATTAGAGTAGGCCATCAAGGGTGAATAGTACTAGAAGGGACTTTAGAGGTTATGTATTTCAGAAATATCAATCATGCATGGGGCCCACAGCACTCCCAAATGCACCTGAAACAGAGAAAATATAAATCGGAAAATATTTAACAAGATAAATACCAATACAATAAAACATAGAAATTGCTAATCTGTGGTTTTCTAAGTCTATATGTGACTGCAGACATCCTTATGCATGGTTTAGTTCCTCACTACCTCTCCCTGTTTCTATTTGAATTTGACACCACAGATCTAACCTAACTCTCTCATTTCATAGAAGAGGAAACTGAAAGCAAGAGATTTAGCTGCAGAGACTTCCCCAAGGTCATAGAGATGATAAGAGCCAGAATTAAGAGTTAAGTCAAGTCTTCTGAGTAATGTATTAGAGAAGAGAAAGCACAGGAAGTGTTCGGGGGCAGTGAAAAGTCCTTTTTGGGTAGAAATAAGAGTTACTAGAGAGAGAAAAGTATAGTAGCTAGGAGAGAGATGGTGGAAAATCTTGAAATTTAGACTAAAGAGCATGGAATTTACCTGTACACAATGGGGAACAATTAAAAGATTTTGACCAGGGGAATTGTATCCTAAAGGCAGTATTTTAATAATGTTAACCTGGCAGCAGGGAACAGAATGTAGTGGTAACTATAGGCTACTTAGAAAACTATCACAATAATCAAAGTGTGAAGGTCTAGATTAGGGTGGGAAAGGGTTTGATGCAAGCAAAATTGCTAAGGAAAAATCAAGGGGACTTGGTGATTAATTGGATTTAGGGATTAAAAGAGAGCAAAGAGTCAAAGATGACTCTAAGATTTTGAGCCTGTGTGACTGAGAGAACTGTAATATCTTTGAAAGAAATAGAGGTCAGGAGGAAGAATTATTTGGGGGAAAATAATAGAATATCAGAGTTGGAGAGGACTACAGAGACCATACAATTATAGTCTACCCAATACACTTTGAAAAGATTAAAACATCTCTGCTTGAAGACCCTCTAAAGGTGAAGCAAAAACTATTTCCAAAGGCAGACTAGTCTACTTTTGGAGGAGTCTGTTACAGAGTTCTGTCTTCCTCTCTATAACCTCTGTCCATTATTCCTCATTCTGCCCTCTTCAGCCAAGTAGTACAAGTGTAAAATCTTCATATGAAGCTTTTTAAACAGTAGAAGACAACTATCAAGTCTCCCTTATGTCTCCTATTCTCCAGGCCAAATTTCTAGTTTATTTAGTTGATCCTAATAACTTGAGACCATTCACTATTCACCCTCTTTTATCTACTCTCTTTTCCACCATCCTTCATCCTTAAATACAGCACTCAACACTAAACAGAATTGTAACTGTGGTGTTGCCATAATAAAGTACAACGTGATTGTCCAGATATTTTAATACAATGGAATGACACACACATATTTTGGTTGCCATGGCACAATGGTGACCTCTAACATCCTACTAAAACCTTCATGTCCTTTTCACTTTTTAGAATTGACACGAACTGCTTCTGGGAGCCAAGATGGCAGAGTGAAAAGGGAGTGGCTCTCACTCTCCCCTATCAACCTCTGAAAACCCAGAAAATATCACCCCAGAAAAAAAACCCTGGAACACCTGAACTAGAAGAAAGAAGGGGAGCAGCAGTGCAGCAGCCCAGCAAATGGGTCTCCTAGTGCCTCAGCAAAAATAAGGGAGGCAGATAAGTACCCTGCAGCATTCATCTGAAAGGAGGTGAAGAAAACAACCTAAAGACTTCCTAAAGCCCGGCCTTGCTGATTCCAACCAACCACAGGTGAGCTGTAGGAGCCCTGCAGCCTCCAATTGTGAAGAAATCCTGAAGCCCAGGTGGTAGAACAGGCAAACACAACACCTGGACTCCAGTGCCTCAGTGAGGGTGGGGAAGGTGGAAACCAGCTCAGAAAACCACCAGGTCTGGCACTACTACAAAGGAATCTCCCAGTATGTTAGCAGAAGCGAGGGTGACAACACTGCAGAGGGGGCCCAGGCAGATAAACACCCTGCAGCACCCATCTAAAAGGAGCTGAAGAAAGCTAAAGGAAAGGAAAAGCAGGCAACCTAGAATTGCCTGAAAGTTCCAGCCTTGCTGATTCTAGCCCAACACGAGGTAAGTTGCCAGAAACCTATAGCCTCCAATTGCCAGCATAAGAGGTCCCAGCACACAAAGCCAGTGACCAAGACCTAGGCTCCCACCCTCTGTTCCCCAGCAGGAGAGCTCAATCTCTTTAAAGGCCAGGGAATAAAGAAACACCATGAGTAAAAAGAAACATACCATAGATTCATATTATGAGAAGAGTGAAGATCAAGACAGAAATTCTGAAGAGGACAACATTGTCAACAAACCCACATCTGCAACAACAAAAGGGAATATGAACTGGTCTGAAGCCCAAAAAGCCTTCTTAGAAGAGCTCAAGAAGGATTTTAATAGTCAAATGAGAGAGGTAGAAGAGTCCTTCAAAAATACAATTGGCCAATTGGAAAAAAAATACACTGAAGAAAACATGTCCCTAAAAAACACAATTGGCCAATTGAAGAAGGAAGTACAAAAACTAACAGAAGAAAACAATCTGTTAAAAACTAGAATTGGACAAATGGAAACTAATGTCTCTATGAGAGAGCAAGAATCAGTCAAACAGAAACAAAAAAAAAAAAATAGATGAAAAAGTAAAATACCTCATCAGTAAAACAACAACCTGGAAAATCGACTCAGGAGAGACAATTTAAAAATTTTGGACTACCTGAAAATCATGATGAAAAAAGAGCCTGGACAGTATCTTTCAGGAAATCATAAAGGAAAACTGCCCGAAGTCCTAGAACCAGAAGGGAAAATAACCATAGAAAGAATCCACATCACCACCTGAAAGAGATCCCAAATTGACAATGCCAAGAATATAATAGCAAAATTCCAAAATTACCAGATGAAAGAGAAGGTGCTGCAAGCAGCCAGAAAGAACAATTTAAATATCATGGAACCACAGTCAGGATTACACAGGACCTTGCAGCTTCTACATTAAAAGACCGCAGGGCATGGAACATGATATTCCATAAGGCAAAGGAGCTTGGAATGCAGCCAAGGATCAATTACCAAGCAAAAATGAGCATCATTTTTCAAGGGAGGAGGTGGATATTCAAAAATAGGAGACTTCCAAACTTTCCTGATAAAAAGACCAGAGCTCAACAAAAAATTTGATCTTCAAGTACAGGACTCAAGAAGGACTTAAAAAGGTAAATGGGACAGAAGATACAATATGTTGTTAATAAGCGGGGGGAGGACTGTTTAAACCCCTACAAGGGAATATGACACTTGCAACCCTTGAGAACTGTATTGTTATTACACCATGTTAAAGGAGTATACATAAAGAGGGTGGATATTAGTTGACTTTGATGTAATGATAAAAAAAAATCTAATCAAGTGGGTTAAATGGATCCAAATAAGTGGATCAATCTGATCTTAGAAAATGTACTGAGAAAGGAGGAGACAGACAAGGGTAAATTACATTACAGGAAAAGACACAAAATCCTATTACAGCAGAGGGAAAGAAGGGGGGGGGCATTGTTTGAACCTTACTCTCATCAGATTTGGCTCAAGAAGGGCATAACATAATCAGTTAGGTATAGAAATCTAACTTGCCCTACAGGCAGTAGGAAGGAAAAGGGGAAAGACAAGGGAGGGGGGAAAGAAGGGAAGGAAGCAGTAAGAGTAAAGGGTAAGAAAAGGGAAAGGGATAATAAAAGGGAAGGGACTGAAGGAGGTGGTCAAAAGCAAAACACTAGTGAAGGGGGAAAGGAAAAAGGAGAAAGAAAAGCATAAATGGGGGAAAAGGATGGAGAAAAAGACACAGATAGTAATCATAACTGTGAATGTGAATGGGATGAACTCTCCCATAAAACGGAAATGGATTGCAGAATGGATTAAAAACCATAATCCTACAATATGTTGTTTACAGGAAACACATTTGAAAAAGAGTGACACATACAGGGTAAAGGTAAAAGGCTGGAGCAGAATATATTATGCATCAGCTGAAGTATCAGGGGTAGCAATCCTGATCTCAGACAAAGCAAAAGCAAAAATAGATCTAATCAAAAGAGATAAGGAAGGAAACTACATCCTGCTAAAAGGCACCATAGACAATGAAGTAATATCATTACTAAACATATATGCACCAAATGGTATAGCATCCAAATTCTTACAGGAGAAGTTCAGGGAGTTACAGGAAGAAATAGACAGCAAAACTATACTAGTGGGGGACCTGAACCTCCCTCTCGGCACTAGATAAGTCTAACCACAAAATAAACAAGAAAGAAGTTAAGGAGGTGAATAGAACATTAGAAAAGTTAGGTATGATAGACCTCTGGAAAAACTGAATGGGGATAGAAAGGAATATACTTTTTTCTCGTCAGTACATGGCACATACACAAAAATTGACCATGTACTAGGGCATAAAAACCTCACAATCCAATGCAGAAAGGCAGAAATATTAAATGCATCCTTTTCAGATCATGATGCAATAAAAATTATATGTAATAAAGGGCCATGGAAAGATAGACTAAAAAATAATTGGAAACTAAATAATCTAATCCTAAAAAATGATTGGGTCAAACAACAAATCATAGAAACAATCAATAATTTCATTCAAGAGAATGACAATAATGAGACAACATACCAAAACCTATGGGATGCAGCGAAAGCAGTTCTTAGGGGAAGTTTTATATCTCTAAATGCTTACATAAATAAAATAGAAAAAGAGATTAATGAATTGGGCATACAACTAAAAAAACTAGAAAAAGAACAAATTAAAAATCCTCAACTAAACACCAAATTAGAAATATTGAAAACCAAAGGAAAAATTAATAAAATTGAAATTAAGAAAACTATTGAAGTAATAAATAAAGCTAAGAACTGGTTTTATGAAAAAAAATAAATACACCTTTGGTTAATTTAATTTAAACAAAGAAAGAAAAAAGACAAATTACTAGTATCAAGAATGAAAAGGGAGAAGCTACCACCAAGGAAGAGGAAATTAAAACAATAATTAGGAATTATTTTGCCCAACTATATGCCAACAAATTTGACAATCTTAGTGAAATGGATACATATTTACAAAAATATAAATTGCCCAGATTAACCAAAGAGGAAGTAAAATACTTAAATAACCCCATCTCAGAAAAAGAAATTGAACAAGCCATTGATGAACTCCCTAGGAAAAAATCTCCAGGGCCAGATGGATTTACATGTGAATTCTATCAAACATTTAAAGAACAATTAATTCCAATACTATATAGACTATTTGGGAAAATAGGTGAAGAAGGAGTCTTACCAAATTCTTTTTATGATACAAATATGGTGTTGATACCTAAACCAGGAAGAGTCAAAATAGAGAAAGAAAATTATAGACCAATTTCTCTAATGAATATAGATGCAAAAATTTTAAACAAAATACTAGCAAATAGATTGCAGCAACTTATCACAAGAATAATACACTATGACCAGGTAGGATTTATACCAGGAATGCAGGGTTGGTTCAATATTAGGAAAACTATCAGCATAATTGAGCATATCAACACCAAAAACAACAGAAACCACATGATCATCTCAATAGATGCAGAAAAAGCTTTTGATAAAATACAACACCCATTCCTATTAAAAACACTAGAAAGCATAGGTATAAATGGAGTCTTCCTTAAAATAATAAATAGCATATATCTAAAACCTTCAGCAAGCATTACATGTAAGGGGGACAGGCTAGAAGCATTTCCAATAAGATCGGGGTGAAACAAGGATGTCCATTATCACCACTGTTATTCAATATTGTACTGGAAACCTTAGCTTTAGCAATAAGAGAAGAAAAAGAAATTGAAGGCATTAGAATAGGCAAAGAAGAAACAAAGCTATCACTCTTTGCAGATGACATGATGATATACTTAGAGAATCCTAGAGAATCAAGTAAAAAACTACTTGAAATAATAAACAACTTTAGCAAAGTTGCAGGCTATAAAATAAACCCACATAAATCATCAGCATTTCTATATATTACCAACAAAGCCCAACAGCAAGAGATAGAAAGAGAAATCCCATTTAAACTTACTGTAGACATTATAAAATATTTAGGAGTCTACCTCCGAAACAAACCCAGGAACTCTATGAACACAATTACAAAACACTTTTCACACAAATAAAATCAGATCTAAATAATTGGAAAAACATCAGTTGCTCATGGGTAGGCCGAGCTAATATAATAAAAATGACAATCCTACCTAAGCTAATTTACTTATTCAGTGCCATACCAATCAAACTACCAAAAAATTATTTTATAGAGTTAGAAAAAATAATAACAAGATTCATTTGGAAAAACAAAAGGTCCAGAATATCAAAGGAACTAATGAAAAGAAATGCAGGGGAAGGTGGCCTAGCAATTCCAGATCTTAAATTGTATTATAAAGCAGCAATCATCAAAACTGCTTGGTACTGGCTAAGAAATAGGGAGGTGGATCAGTGGAATAGGTTAAATATGCAAGACACAGTAGTCAATGACTATAGTAATCTATTATTTGATAAACCCAAAGACCCCAGCTTCTGGGATAAGAACCCACTCTTTGAAAAAAACTGCTGGGAAAACTGGAAAAGAGTATGGCAGAAACTAGGCATAGACCCAAATCTCACACCATATACCAAAATAAAGTCAAAATGGGTTCATGACTTAGATATAAAGGCTGATACCATAAGTAAACTGGGAGAACAAGGAATAGTTTACCTATCAGATCTATGGAGAAGAGAAGAATTCATGACCAAACAGGAGATAGAGAACATTATGAAAAGCAAAATGGATAATTTTGATTACATTAAATTGAAAAGTTTTTGCACAAACAAAGCCAATGCAACTAAGATTAGAAGGAAGGTAGAAAATTGGGAAAGAATTTTTACAACCAGTCTCTCTGATAAAGGCCTCATTTCTAAAATATATAGAGAATTAAGACAAATTTATAAGAACACAAGCCATTCCCCAATTGATAAATGGTCAAAGGATATGAACAGACAGTTCTCAGATGAAGAAATTAAAGCCATCTATAGTCATATGAAAAAATGCTCTAAATCGTTATTGATTAGAGAAATGCAAATCAAAACAACTCTGAGGTACCACATCACACCTATCAGATTGGCCAACATGACAAAACAGGAAAATGATAAATGTTGGAGAAGATGTGGGAAAATTGGAACACTAATACATTGTTGGTGGAGTTGTGAAATGATCCAACCATTTTGGAGAACAATTTGGAACTATGCCCAAAGGGCTACAAAAATGTGCATACCCTTTGATCCAGCAATAGCACTTCTAGGGCTATATCCCAAAGAGATCAAACAAATGGGAAAAGGACCCACATGGTACAAAAATATTCATAGCAGCTCTTTTTGTGGTGGCAAAGAATTGGAAATTGAGAGGATGCCCATCAATTGGGGAATGGCTGAGCAAGTTGTGGTATATGAATGTAATGGAATACTATTGTGCTATAAGAAATGATGAACAGGCTGACTTCAGAAAAACCTGGAAAGACTTATATGGTCTGATGCTGAGTGAAGTGAGCAGAACCAAGAGGACTTTGTACACAATAACAGCCACATTATGCAATGACTAATATTGTTAAACTGAACCCTTCTCAGCATTACAAGGATCTAAGACATCTCCAGAGGCCTCAGGATGGAAAATGCTGTCCACATCCAAAGAAAGAATTATGAAAGTCAATCACTATCACTTATTTTTACTTTCTGTTGAGTTTTGTTTCATCTTTCTGATTATTCCTCCTATTGGTTTTAATTTTTACTTACAACTTCACTAATGTGAAAATATGTTTCCTGGGTATGTTAATGTAAAGCCTATTATCAGATTGTGCGCCATCTTGGGGAGAGTGGGGGGGAAGAAGGGGGAGAAAAATTTTCAACTCAAAAGCATATGGAAGTGATCGTTGATAAATCAAAATAAATTAATATTTTTTTAAAAAAAGAATTGACATGAACTTCTCTGGAGCAATGCCTACCTCATCTCTTCCCAGGACAGAAAATACTTTTAACCCAAGTTTAGAATTTGACATTTATCCTAACTAAATTTTATCGTATTAGAGGTAGATCATAATTCTTTTTGGCAAGATCTATGAAAAAATATTCTACATATAGTCTGATCAGGGAATGTGATTACTTTTCTTGTTCTGGAGACTCTTAATTGAGCCTAAGTTTGGGTTAGATGACTTGAACTCACCAAAGATAAATATAATCTCCCTTATCCTGGCTTCAAATTCCTAATATATGTTATTGATCTGTACTCAACAAGTTAAATTTAATCTATCTTCCTTGTGTGGGAAAAAAAGGAAGCAAAATAATTGAGTAGCTCACTTTTTTCTCATTCCCCTTTTATCATAATGCCAGTTGTACTTATTAGCAATCCTGCTCTCGCTCTCTCTCATCTTTCTCTTGCCCTAACATTACTTAAAAAGTCCAACAAAAACTAGTTCTCTCTAGATTGAGCTCATTCTGGGCTTTAGTCACTCTGCTTATAGAACCATGCTATTCTGATTTTCGTCTTCCTTTACCTGCCATTGTTTTCATTTTCTGTAGATGTGTTTTTTAAGAAATCTAAGATGGATGATTGATTCTTTATATTTTTCTTGTGTAACAGTTTCACCTTCACCTGATAGTAATAAATTGTTTCTGTGTTGTTCATTCCTGAGAGCTTCCCATCCAATGTAGAGTTGACTTCAATTACAGAATTTTAGGCTATGACATCCTAGCAATACTTTGTCTCAGGAATAAAGAATGAATCTGTGAGTTTATTATTGTCAGGAATTTCTAAGTGAGGAAACTGTAAACATTCAGGTCAGTACCTTTTCTGTAACTTAGAGTCTTGGACAATTGCCAACAGCACTGAGAGGTTAAGTAGCCAGTCCAGGATCACACAGCCAGCGTGAGTCAGAGGTGAACTTGAAACCAAATCTTCTTGGCCACCAGTCCAGCTTTCTATCTGCTGTGCCAAGAAAGTTGCCTCTTACTTTCTCTGAGCTCTTCAAAATTGTTCTCCCACAATTTCAGATGCTTGGCATACTATTCCCACTTACTTCTCCTATATCCCAAATTCAAAGATACAGTAGGTATTTCTATGGTAATCTGTCCCTCCTTGTTAAGCAGAGTCAGTTTGAGAGTATTACTTTCCTCCCTCATTTCTCAAACTTTTGAAGAATTAAATGATCATTAAATCAAGAACTTATGACCTACTTTACTTTGGAACAGAACCATTTTTTCCCCCAATCCTACCTCTTCTCCTAATTGGTCTTTTACTGTAAAGGGCATCACTATACTTCCAATCATCCAGGTTCACCACACAAGAATCAAATTCAATTGTTCATCCTCCCTTGCCATACATATTATGTTCTCTATTTTCCAACCCTCCAACTGCCCCCTCTTCACTTCCACATATATTCAATCTTGTTCT
Source organism: Phascolarctos cinereus (assembly GCF_003287225.1). Lineage (NCBI taxonomy): Eukaryota > Metazoa > Chordata > Mammalia > Diprotodontia > Phascolarctidae > Phascolarctos > Phascolarctos cinereus. Next base: position 96,356,823 of record NW_027555625.1, read on the forward strand.
GGTTTACTATTTCAAGTAGTCCCCAGCCATCTTTGCTACCTGAAGATTTAACCCTTTTATCTCTGGAATTTCCACCCTGTAACCCCACTGTTCTTAGTGATGATTGTCTCACCTTTCCCACTATTTCAAACAGACTACAATCAGGCTTTATTGAATTCTGTACCCAGAATCTCTTCTACCATTTGGATTTCATTCAAGTAGGCTTTACTCTACCCTTTCTAGTTTTAGAATCAAGATCAAACAAAATCTGTAATTGTTCCAGGAATATGTATGTCAGTCAATTTCCCTATGGCTCCATTAGTTTTCCCTATAACCTTATGAAGTGATTCTTCCTGGCTATTATTTCCCTATGTATTCTGTCTTCCTCAATTTTCACTAGCTCAGGGGTGGGGAACTTGCAGTCTAAAGGGCACATGTGGCCCTCTAGGTCCTTGTGCGTGGCCTTTTCACTGAATCCAGGTTTTACAGAACATATCTTAAAGATCTAGAGGGCCACATGTACCCTTGAGGCTGCAGGTTTCCCACCCCTGAGTTAGGTGATACAATTGATTAAAGTACTAAGCCTGGTACAAAAGACCTGAGTTCAAATCCCAGATAAGACATTTATTGACTGTATGACCCTGGACAAGTCACAAGCTCAGCATCAGTTTCCACTACCATAAAATAGGTATAATAACATCATCTACCTCCTAGGATTGTCATTAGGATGATATGAGATAAATCTGTACTGTGCTTCTCATAGAAGCAGGCACATAATAGCACCTAATAAATCAATTTTTTTCTTCCTTCTTTCATTCTCTTCCTTCCCTATTATAATGTAAGCTCCTTTAGTGTAGAAACTGTCTTCACTTTTGTTTTTCCATCTCTACTACTTAGCACAGTGTTTAGTCTACCACAAGTGCTAACTAAATGAATTTTCATTAATTCATTCATTATTAGCTGACTTTTTCACGTGACACATTTAAACCACAATAATGTAGACACAGCAGTTTTTACATATATTTCATTGAGTGCATAATTTAAAAATTTCAGAGGTCAAGTGATTTTTCAGTAGTGACACAATTAATAGGTGGAAGAGATATGTCTGACATCTATCTTAATATTGACATATAAACTATGCTTTCAGTAGAATAATGGGAGCTGTAGATAGATAGAAGGTACAAGAAGGTCAGTGATGAGGAAGTATAAGAAATGGCTGTTGACCACTAGTTCAAGAATTTCATAGCAAAAAGAGAGAGAAAAATAGGCTGCTAATTAAAGTGTACATCAGGATAAATTGAATTTATCCTCCAAAGGTAATGTAGTTTTAAAGGTAGAAAGAAAGGAGTCTGTGAGACTGAAAATACTGGAGTAGAGATAATAGAAGCAATATTCAAGGAAATAAGGGTTGGAGCATACACTTATTAAGTGCCTTCCTTGTTAAAGTCACTGTACTAGCTGATTAGGATTCACTCGTGTGTGTGTGTGTGTGTGTGTGTGTGTGTGTGTGTGTGTGTGTGTTTCAAAGGACACAATACCTTGCATAACAAGTTCTATGTAAATGTTAGTTATTGTTATAATCATCATCATCATCGTCATCACCATTATTAGAGATGTTCCAAAGGTACAGGACATAGCAACAGATTAGATTAGGGAACAAATATTACAAAGATTTGAGCTTGCATATCTGTAAGGATAGTGGTACCATCAGCAAAAACAGAGACATATAAATGAAGATGGTCAAGGAAAGAAAGATCCTATATATCTCAAAATATTTATTTTTGTTCTTTTTTGGGGGGGCTGTGCAATGGGGTCAATTGACTTACCTAGGGTCACACTGTTAGCAAGTGTCAAGTGTCTGAGGCTGGATTTGAACTCAGGTCCTCTGGACTCCAGGGTCAGTGCTCTATCCACTGCGCCAATATATTTATAACAGTACTTTTGGCAGCAGAAAAGAACTGGGAACAAAGTAAATATTCAAAAATGATTGAATGTGGTTAAACTAATTGTGAAATAAGAATATAATAGTAATATAATGGTAATAATAAGAGTATAATATGATGCTATAAGAAGCTATGAATCTGAATAATATAGACCAACATGGGAAGGCTTGCATAAGTTGAAATATAGTAAGCAGAACCAGGGAAACAATAAAGAAAAAGATTACAACTATGAAAATGTAAACAACAACAACCTCAAAGCTGTGTGATTGTAAATATCAGTTTTGGCCCTAGAGAAAAGATGAAAAAAAATCCATCTCCTTTCCTTCATTATAGAGGTAAGGAGCAATGAGCATGCCCCATTGCCTATGTCATCAAACTCTTTTGATGTGTTGGTTAGACTTGTTGACTGGCTTTATTTCTCTCCCTTTTATTATTCTTTCTTACAAGGGATGATTTTGAGAAGGATGGGGAAGAACATATTTAGAATGTATGATGAATTAGTATGTAGAATTTTTGTAGAATTACACAGAATTATGTAGAATTGTATAGAAAATGTAGAATTAGTATGTAATGTAAAGACAAAAGTTGTCAATAATGTTTTAAGGAAAGCAAACAGTCAATAGGTAGGAAGGATTGGGTTTGTTTTTGCAGGGGATTCAGAAACATAGAGCTTGAAGTGCTGGTGGAATATTGACTTGGAAGTGAACAGGAGACTGTTGAGATGTGGAGCTGGCATAAAATTTTAAGAAGAGATAAGGGTTGGATATGTTTATTTATAAGTCACCTGCATAAAAGATACAGTTAAATCCATGGACGTAGATAAGATCATCAAGGAATGGTATAGTAAGAGGAAAAGACCCTTGTGATGTGAAATTATCACTCTTAGGGAATGGGAAGATGATGAATCAGTAAGGGAGATAAATAAGATTTTGTCAAAGATAGAGGAGAAAAAGGGAAACAATCATGAAAGATAAGGAAAAAAGTATACAGGAAAAAAGGATTAATCGATACACATACATAAAATTCCAAAGCTAATTGAACAGCAGAAGATCTGTTAACCCAAACTCAGAAAAGGAAATTGAAAAGCTATGATGCAACTTCAAAAAAAAAAGGAGGAAAAAAATCTTGGTCCAGCTTAACTCTATTGAACTTTTAGAGAAAAATTAGTATCTATACTATACAAATTATTCTCAAGAATTAAGAAAAGAACAATCTACCAGATGTCTTTTAATAAACATATATATATATATATATTTCTAATAACTAAACAAGAGTTGTATAAAGCAGAGAAGGAAAATTGTAAATGAATAGTACTTCAAAAATTTCAAATAAAATCTTGGCAAAGAAACAAAAGTTATTTATGCAGAATTCATTATTATCAAGTTGGGTTTACAAGGGATGCAAGTATGGTTCAAAACTAGGGATACCATTAATATAATTAATCATACTGAAAACAAACACATCCCAAACCACATGATTATTTCAATAGGGATAGAGGCTGGACCTGTAATTTCAGTGGTACAGGGAATGTACCAAGAGGGTCTTCTTTTACCAATACAGATCAGCAACTAAGAGTATTAGAGAATTTCTGAGAGCAAGGGTGTCAAATGTGCAGCCTATGGACTCCTTGTGGTCCACAGTACTCCAGAATGCAGTGAGAACCAGATTAAAATATAATTAGGAACTATTTACCAAATAAACAAAAATACAATAAAACATAGATAATATTGATATGTGGTTTTCTAAGCCAATACATGCCTTAGAAATACTTATGTACTGTCTAGTGGCCCCCATTTCTTTTTTATTTCATACACACACACACACACACACACACACACACACACACACACACATATATACATAATATATGTTATATATTTGTATACATATAAAACTTTAACTTATTCAATTTTAACATTCTGTTTTTTTTTTAAATTAGAGTTCCAAGTCCCCCTCTTGCCCCTCCCCCACTCAATGAGAAAACAAGCAATATGAGGTCCACATATATGTGAACTCATGAAAGACATATTTCTGTATTTGCTATATTGCAATAAAAAAGAAAGAGAAAAAAAGAAAGAAGAAATTAAAAAATATGCTTCAATCTGTACTTGAAGTTTATCAGTTCTCTCTCTCTCTCTCTCTCTCTCTCTCTCTGTCTCTTTCACTTTATGGAGGTGTATAACATTTTTCATCATGAGTCCTTTGGATTTGTCTTGGATTGTTGTATTTATGAGAGTGGCTAAGTCTTTCATTATTGATCATTCTTAGAATATTGTTGTTATTGTGTACAATGTTCTCCTGGTTCTTCTCACTTCACTTTGCATGAGTATGAACTCAAGTCTTCTCTGGTTATTCTGAAACCACCCTGTTCATCATTTCTTATAGCATAATAATATTCTCTGCATTTATAATTTTTTGTCATGTTAGCCAATCTGATAAGTAACTTAGAGTTATTTTAATTTGCATTTCTCTGATCAACAATGATTTAGAACATTTTCATGATTATTGATAGCTTGATTTCTTCATCAAAAAATGGTCTATTTATATCCTCTGATGATTTATCAATTGAGGAATAGCTCTTAGTGTACTTCATTTTAGTTTCATACCATTAGCCTTGAGTACTGCCAACCACCACACAACTTGTATGTATCAGTTAGAGACAGGATTCAAAGCCATATGGTTCTAGTTTTATGTCCAGTTCTCTATCTAAAACATTAGCCGACTCCTCAATAGTGACAGAAAAAAAGCTTCTGACAATGCACAACCCTCCTTTTTGCTAAAAAGAATAATGAATTTTAAATAAAAAAAATCCTACCAAGTATAGACATGCTTGGATATGTTATTATGATAGAAATTATACTTTCCAAGATGATAAAATAGGAGGAAGCAGCACAGCCCAGCTCTCTCCCACAACTACTGCAACAATGATCCAGGGAGGATATTTCAAAGCAAAGACTCAAATGAAAATGCAATGTGGCCACAGGTTTGACTAGAATTATCAGAAAAATGGAAACATGAATTTAAAATGACATTAAAAAAGAAATAAGAGCACTAGAGCAAGGGTTCTTACCTTGGGGTTCTTGGACTCCCAAAGGGTCTGTGGACAGATTTGAGGTGATCCATGAGCTTAGATGGGAGAAAATAGTCCTTATTCCAATGTATTTTTTTCTTATATTATGTATTTTATTTCATGCATTTAAAAACATTATTTAAAGAAGGGGACTACATATTTCAACAGATTCCAAGGGGTCCATGACACAAAAGGGTTAAGAACTCTTGTTCTAGTAGAAAGTCCCGGAAGGAGAATTGACAGTTATATACAAAACTTTGTCTAATGAAGACTGCCCAGGAATTAGAATAAGCAAACATATTTTAATGAATCCATGAGACAACCAAAAAATATTCAAATAGAATCAAAGTAACAAATTAATAGAATATATGAGGTATCCCATATCAAAACCAACTGACTTGGAAAACAGGTCAAGGAGAAAAAAATTAAGAATCATTGGACAATCTAAAAACTATTTTTTAAAAAAGAAGACAAGTTGGGGCATCATATTTCAACAATTCATGAAAACAGTCCAAAATACTTTGAAACAAATCAAAGTGAAAATCAAAATAATTCACTGCTCCTCTCCTAAAAGAAACACAAAAATGAAAGTGTCCAGAAATATCATAACCAAAATCCAAGCTGCCAGGTTAAGTAAAAATAACATCAGCGGCAGAAAGAGTTCAATTGCTGGGAGCCAAAGACATGATCATATATGACTTGACAGTAACCGCTGGAAAAGGGAATATAGTTTAGATAATAAAGTTCTCAAAAGCCAAAAAATGTACAGACTTACAACCATGAATAAATTATTCAGCAAAATTTAATATAATGCTGAAGAGAAATAATGGAACTTTAACGAAATAAGATGATATCCAAGTCTTCATAATGAAAAGAACAGAGCTGAGTCAAAACTTCAAAGTGCAAATATGGAGTTAATAGAATAGAAAAATGATAAATATGTTGGAGCAATTGCAAAGTACTATTCAGGAATAAAGCATTTAGATTCTAATAGGAGAAATGAAATAAGTGACTCTTAAGAACATAATGTTATCAAGGGTCATAGATTTAATTATTAAATTTAATGATAGAGGGCTTAGGAAGAAAGGGAGGTAGAGACAAGAGGAGTGAAGACAGAGTGGGGAAGGAACTATCTCACCTAACTGGGCTATGGAAATAGAGAACCATACAAATAAAGAGCAAGAAGGTTTGGAAGGGCAGGTGTCACTTGAACTTTACCTTAAACTAAACTGGTCAAAGGAGGGTAGAACACAAACATACTTCTCTCTCTCTCTCTCTCTCTCTCTCTCTCTCTCTCTCTCTCTCTCTCTCTCTCTCCCTCTTTCGAATATGGCAGAGAAATATATTCAACTCAAGAGAGAAACAAGGAAATAAAAAGAGTGGAGAGAGGGCACTAAGAAGTGAAGAGGAATTGTGGAAGTATTTGTCACAAATAAACTCTAATCTTGGAGGGTGGATTATGAAGAAGAGAGAAAGGAAAGGATAGGGGAGGTGAAGGAAGGAAGGAAGGAAGGAAGGAAGGAAGGAAGGAAGGAAGGAAGGAAGGAAGGAAGGAAGGAAGGAAGGAAGGAAGGAAGGAAAAGAACTTGTGATTGGGATGTGGGAGAAGTCAGGAAGAATGGCAACATACCAAATTTGAGGGACACAGTCAAGGCAGTCATTAGGGGGAAATATACATATCTTAATTTATTTTTTATGAGTAAAAGAGCAAAACAACAGATCAATGAATTGGTCATGCATTTGGAAAAAATGAGAGAATTAAAAGATCAATGAATTGGTGATGCAATATATTAAAAATTAATTGACTAAACACCGAAATAGGAAACGTGATAATCAAAGGAGAGATTAACAAATTTTAATGAAAAAATGAATAAATAAAAAGGAACATTTTAGGGGCAGCTAGGTGGCACAGTGGATAAAGCTCCGGCCTTGGAGTCAGGAGGACTTGAGTTCAAATCTGGCTTCAGACACTTGACACTTAACTATCTGTGTGATCCTGGGCAAGTCACTTAACCCCGATTGCCTCACCAAAAAAAAAAAAAACCCAAAAAACAAATGAAAAAGAGAACTTTTTAAAAGTAGATACACCATTAACTAATGAGTTTATATTTCTTTTTCTCTATTTCTCTCTATAATTTAAATCTCAAGAACATATTTTTACCATACAAGGAAATGTGATAAACCTTCTTTCCCCATTTTTGGAAGATTATCTGATGTTGGAATTAATTGTTCTGTCAATATTGACATAAAAATCTAAACAAAATATTTACAATCCATCAAAAAAACATTATGCAGCTTGTTCAGGTTGATTTCATACCAGGACTACAGAGGTAGTTCAATACTAGAAAACTGATAAACCTAATACAGCATATTAATAACAAGAACTCTGAAAAAGACATGATTATATCAATACATTCAGATAAAGCTTTTGACAACATGATGAGCCTTTTGGTTTACAATTTTAAAAATCTTGAAAAGCATAGAAATAAATGGACTTTTCCCTCTTATAGTCAATAGTATCTACCCAAAATCATGAGCTATTATCTTATATAGTAAGATATACTTGAGGCTTTCCAATGAGATTGGGGGCAAGGCAGTGTTATCCACTAGCATTACTACTATTTGATGTAATGCTTGAAATGTTAAGTATATCAATAAGACAAGAAAAAATATTGAAAGACTAATCATAGGCAAACAAAAAAAAAATAGTACTTTGATGATGATATGATGGTTTATTTAGAAAAAAATAATTTTTACAAAATTAAATAATCATTTCTTCAGTAAGGTTAAACAAATAAGATAAATCCATATTTTTCTGTATCTCCAACAAAATCAGGCAGGAAGAGATAGAGAGATTCCATTCAAAATACATACATATTGCAAAAAATACATGGAAGTCTACACACAAAGAACACAAAGGACATCATAAAAATTGTAGGAACAAGAAAGAAATTACCTTTCATCATTATGACGAGGAAGAATTCATAAATAACCAAGGGAAACAGAATCATTGACAATAAAATTGAAAAATTTGTTTCCATAAAATTGAAAAGAATTTGTACAATCAATGAAGGTAAAATTATAAAGGAAAGGAAGAGAATAAGCATTTACCATACGACAAACACTTTGCCAAGCCAATTTACAATTATTGTCTCAGGTAACTGAGGGAAAAAAAAATCTTTACAGCAAGATTCTTTTATAGTGTCCTTATTTTCAAAATATATGTAAATTATTTAAATTAAGAATAAGAGCCATTCTTCAATTGACAAATATCTAAGTATATGAACCGGCAAATTTTGAAGGAAAAATCTGAGCTATTAATAGCTATATGAAAAATGCTTCCTATCACTATTAGAGAAAGGCAAATTAAAGCCACTCTAATGTTGCACCTCCCACCCATGATATTGACAAAAATGAAGAAAAAAATGAAAATGATAAATATCTTAGGGTCACTTTGAAACAGCAATATAAATTGTTGATAGAATTGTGAGTTTTTCTAGCCTTTGTGGAAAGTAATTTGTAACAAAGGTTAAAATTTTACTAAACTCTATGTACCCTTTTCCCATTAGTATTAGAAACCATTAGTACCCTTGTTCCCCAAGGACATTCAATAAAGACGAAAAGGATCCACATGTATATGAAAATATATGTTTATATTAACTCTTTGTGCAGTGGCAAAAATACTAGGTAGGAGGGAATTGTTCATCAGTTTACAACTAACTTAGGAAATTAAGGTATATAATTGTAAGGGAATACTGAACTTTAAAGAAATGATGAATGCAATGGTTTCAAAGACAACTGGGAAGATATATATGAACTGAGGTATAATAAAATGAATAGAACTAGGAGAACAGTAACATTGTAAAGACCAACAGCTTGAAAGACTTAAGAACTCTGACAATGCAATGACCTCAGAACACTGAGGATAAAGCATTTTACCCAATTCTTGACAGAGGGATGACAGAATCAAGATACATAATGAGACATACACATTTGGAAATAGCCAAGCTTGAATTTGTTTTTCCTCATTATACACATTTGTTACAAGGATTTTTTTTCCCAATAGAGCAGGAGATTGAAGAGAGAAAACAAAATATTTTTTTTTAATTAAAAATGAAATAAATATATACTTAAAAGTAAAAGAATGCTACAAAATTATAAGAAACAGGTTTGGTCCCAAATACAAGATATAAGAAGATACCTCCTTATCCTCCTTTACGTTTCATGCAATATCATGAAGTAATATAATAAAGCTAATATTCTCAACTTCTTTTCCTCCTCTTATTTATGCTTCATCTTATGGTATGACTTTATGATAAGGGGAAGGGGGTATGTTATGGAAAATATAGATGATCCAAAAGCATAAGATATCATGAAAAATCTGTTTGGGTTTTGGTTTTTTTTTTAAATAATTGGTAGTATTTCAATAAAGTGTTTGAGTTGGAAGCCAGATGGCATGGAGTTTGGAGTGAAAGGGTGGTGCAGAAGTGGAGACAAGGGGAGCAGAGAGACTTTTTGCATCCCCTCTCTTCTCCCCCACCCGCTTGCCTGCGGCTTAACCCAGCCCAGCTTCTCTCAGCTCCATGTGGCTCGGCACAGCAGATCCAGACCCAGTGCCTAGCAGCACATCCCCAGCCCAGTGCAGCCCAGCCTTGCCTCCTCCAGCCTGGCACCATGTCAGATGCTTTCATTGGCACCTGGAAGCTGGTTAACAGCAAGAACTTCGTTGACTACATGAAGTCCATTGTTGTTGGTTTTTGCCACAAGGCAGGTGGCCAGCATGACCACCTGCACCTCCATCATCAAAGTCAGTGGGGACACCATAACTATCAAGACTCAGAGCACTTTCAAGAACACTGCGATCTCCTTCAAGCTGGGAGTAGAATTTGATGAGACAACAGCTGATGACAGGAAGGTCAAGTCTATTGTCACACTGGATGGAGGGTGGCAAACCTATCCATGTCCAGAGGTGGGATGGGCAGGAGACCACACTCATTCGGGAGCTCCAGGGTGGAAAGCTCATTCTGACACTTAACCCATGGCAGACAGTCTGCATTAGGACGTATGAGAATGAAACAGCTTGAAGCCGGACTACCTGTTCACTGTCAACTCCTCTGCCCATGGCTACGACTGAGGTCAACACCAGATTGCCTCATTTCTGCACCCTGCACCCTTCCCCACCTTAGTGTTTTGTACCAATTGACTCTGGTCAAGGATTCCTCCAGAAATGGAAAACATATGGCGCTGTCCTGGTCCTGGTTGAAGCCCATTCTGTATTTTTTAGTTTAAAAAAATTTAGTTAAAAAAAATGTGATGGCTGGTCCTAAGCCAATAAAGCGGATCCCACGGTCAGTCACTCAAAAAAAAAATAATAATAAAAGAAGTGGAGACAAGACCTACAGAATGCTATTTCTACTTTGTCAGAGAATGAATGAGTGAATTAAAAAGCATTCATTAAGTGCTTTCCATGTGTCAAGACCTGTGATAAATTCCAAAGATAGGAAATAGGGAGTGGGCCTTTGATTTCATGAGAACAGGGAACTCCAAAGTTCTATATTCCCTCTACCAGAGCAGGACAGCACCTTTTCTATGCCTTAAATTTGCATAGAGTTTCCTGGAGCAATGAGAGATTGTGACTTGCCACTTAACCTTACCAGAGTCACAGAGTCATCATGTGTCCATGGTCTTGAATGTAGGTCATCCAGCCTTCAATCTCTTCCACAAATCCTTGTAAATGCCCAGAACACAAATACAAAGCAGATAGCCCCTGCCTTCAAAAAGCTTCTAAATATAGGCTTTTCAATTCTATTCCATGTGAATTCTATTCAAATGAATAAAGGACATATCGGGGAATGGCGGCCAGAAAGGGACATTTGTGTTCTGTGAAGTCACAAGCTTTAGGACACAGTAACTGACTAACTTGTCATTTCCAGGAAGAGTACCATTGATTTGATCACTTTCCACCATTATTTCTGGAAAGAGTAGCCAGGTATAGTGCAAGAAGTGAACAATTGTAGCATCATAACATGAAGGGAGCTGGAGCATTATAGAGGATCTAACAGAGAACTACATAGGGAGAACCCTCCCCAATGTGAAGCCCAAGCAGAAATCATAGTGTTGGTGAGAGGCCAGAAATAGAAGCTCCATAGGAGGGAAAGGGAAAAGGGAAAAGATTGAAGTTTTAAGCAAAGAGGAAAGCTGAGTAGGTTTGGAGACAGGTAGATATAAGATGTGTTCTACAGCCTAGAATAGTTACAAAGATGAAGAACACTTCATCATCTGTCCCTGGTTCAAGGCAGAAGAGGATGGGTGAAGATCCAATAAAGATTTTGCCAAAACAGTTACTTATGGGAAATAGCTACACGAGATATTAACAAGAACAGAGTCTTCTGTTGGCCTGAGCCTGAGCATCTCTCTCTTCCAGAAAGTATGGGAGGCAAGAGAATGTTGCTGTGACCTGCATAGAGTATGTGTTCCTTTTTCCCATCACCAAATAACGACTATCTATACTCAAAAATGGCTGGGTACTTCTCCCCTAAGAGTTGGTAATGGTGTTATCTGCCTTGCAGGTTATTAGGAAGAACGAAGGATTCCTTTGATAAATGAAAGAAGAGTTTCAAGGCAAAAACAAAATGAAAGGGACCTGAAAGGGCAGGACGGAATACTGATCTGCATCAGAAGTTTCGAGGATGGAAGAATATGATAGAGAGAAAAACACAGAAGAAGGAATGCTGAAAACTTGGAGCTAGGTAATAGATCTGAGACTCTTGCCAAAGAAGAGGGAATTAACCTTCTAAGTTGAGAGCAGCTGCTTGTACTGCAAAGAAAAATTGCTTAAGTCCACAGGTGCTATCAAATGAGAAATCATCCATCAGGTCTCAAGAAGAAAAGACAAGTAGTGATGGTTCATGACTTTACAATTAGAGGTACTAAGGTAGCCATTTTTTTTAACTCCTTAACATTAATAATAAAATGATCTTCTGTCATTTCTTGAAGTGAGGTAGTCAGAAAACTACTAGTCTTGGAGTCAAGAGAGTCACCATAGATGGAGTTTACCTAGATTTAAGTAAAACTCCCTACATCTTAATTTCTCTGGTTTTCTGTGTCTAATGGTAGCCATCTTTGGAGAGGAGGGGGAGAAAAAAGGAAAAAAAAAACAAAGTTACATGATAACTTTATTATATGTGTAAAAGGAGTAGCAAGTTGTATATAATAGATTTGCAGTTTCATGTACAATCATTTTTTTTTCTATTTTGCTATGTCATGGAAATGTTTGTTTTATTTCTCAAATTTGGAATTAAATAAATAAAATTGAGAAAAATATTCAGCTCATAAAGGCCTTTTACATAAGGCCTTTCCTGGTCATCTCAGCTGATAACAATTTCCCATTTCTGATTACCAGGTTCATACTATAAGAATAGTGGGGCTCTTAACAGAAATTCTCACCTGAAATAATTAGTTCAGAAAGGGGGTGGATTTGTGGAGTAAAGACAATGTAATGAGATCTGTGAAGCACATCACGACACACTCATGACTACACACCCTGTGAGAATCACACTGTCTCACTGAAAAACATGGGGGGGAGATGGGCTTTTGGGTGAGAAGTGAAAGGAGTTCTTAGTCATTGGCCATTACCCAGGAGCTCAGTGTCTGCTGAAGGGCACTTGAAGCAGTCAAAAGGTGATCTGGTATATGGAGTGGAGGATGTAGATATGCTGGTAGCTAAAGGAAATTTTGCCTCCATGGCTACTGGGTACCTGAGTTGTGATTAGGTAATTGTTACACTGGCTATAACTACAATACTAGAATGAGAATGTGAGACACAGGGAGCTTGTAACATCATGGAAGCCCACAGGCATGGGGAGCAGAGTGAAGGAGTATTGGGATACAATGGGAATCAAAGATGATCTGGGGTCGTCTTGGAGAAAGGCCACATGACTTGGGAAAGGTAGAATTTGGCCCATCTTCCCATTTTCCAGTTAGCTACTCTTTTGGGGTCTCATCACATCCCACTAGGACACAGGACCTTTATTTTGGAAATCACTACTCTCAACATTTAATCTCATTTGTTTTTGGTTATTACTTGAATTTTCCTCAATATTTTTTTGTAGACTGAAGTGTCATTTTCCAGGAAGATATTTCTTGCGCTGGAATTCTGACCTTTCCTGAAAATAAGAATCAGACCATATTGCTGATATTCCTATCAACCTGTATGTTAGAAAGCAACATTATTAGCAAGAGAAACAAAAGGGTCAGATTAGGCATTCAAAATATTGGCTATTTTCTTCAATGTTAGGACTCATTATTCATTTATTAAGTGCCTGGCATGAGCAAGGTAGTGCACTAAAAACAATAAAAAACATGGTATTATAATGAGGAAGTCCCAGTGGAGGTAAGAGGAGATAGGGTCCAGGCTATAGGTAGAAGTGGTTCAATATATAGCTAGATTGTCTTGCCACAATAAGCACTCAAAAACTATATTTATTTTGTTTATATGTCTTGCATAATACAATCCCTCTATGACTTAGTAGATGGTTATCATGAATAGCTAATATTCTGTCTCCTTCCCTCCCCCCACCATATCTGTGTGTGTATTTATGTATATGTGTGGGTATATATGTATGTATATATGTATGTATGTATGTATGTATGTATGTATGTATGTATGTATGTATGTATGTATATTACCTGGTGGCCAATCCTCTGGTTGGGAGCTTGTCCAAATTATCATGCATGATCCTGTGATGATAATTACACCATTCATCGCTGGGTCCATACTCATTAATAACTGCAAAACTAAATGTCAAAATATTTTACATATGCTGTTAAATTAGTCAATACAATCTTTTGAAATAGATACTGCAATTATTATTATTATTATTATTATTATTATTATTATTATCATTATACCCATTTTACCAATGGGAAAAATAGATTCAGAGAAAAAATTAGCTGGCCTAAAAAAGCAGCTGGCCACTGCTGATGGTGAACTAAATGTGGGATTTAAACCCACCTTTCAGAGCTTGTCTATGCAAGCATAACCCTTTGACTCAATTGATCAACACAGTAGAAGTTCAGTAGAAAGGAGAGAGAGAGAGATTTTCATGTATACACACACACACACACACACACACACACACACACACATATACACATGGCTAGGTGGTGCAACACATAGAGTGCTGAGCCTGGAGTCAGGAAGACTGATCTTCCTCAGTCAAATTCAGCCTGGGACATTATACTTACTAGTTGTATGACTCTGGGCAAGTCACTTAACCCTGTTTGTCTCAGTTTCCTCATTTGTAAAATGAGCAGAAGAAGGAAATGGCAAATTATTCCAGTATCTTTAACAAGAAAACCTCAAATATAATCACAAAGAGTCTGACACAACTAAAATATGTATGTATATGCATACATATACATATGTACACACAACTATATTCATTTATATACATATACATATATGTGTATGTATAAACAAACATATACATATATATGTATGTGTTATACATAGAGGTAGATTGGCATAGTGGATAGAGAGCAGACAATTTCTGGGTCAGAAAAGACTGGGTTCAAGTGCTTTCTCTGACATCTACTAGATGTGTGACTATAGTGATTTTAAAGGAATGTCTTAATTTCTAAAGCAATTCTAAAAGAGTCTCCCAAGGCTCCAAGCCTTCTAAGCCCATAATTTAGAGATGAGTTGCCAATCTTCATTCTTAAAGGGTGTTTTGATAGCAGGAACAGATCAATTAAATCTGACTGAAAATGAAGGAAATATAAATGTTTATGGTCTATAGTAAATATAGTCACAGACCTGTGCTGTTTCTTTGACTCTATTATCATTTCCCTCAAGATCTGCCTTAAAGTGAACTTGGCTTATTTGTGTTTTTCTCCCCTGTTTCTAGAATGTCAGGAGGAACTTTGACAGTCCCTCATGAGAATTAGAGATTTCAGCCTTTATAGCTTGTTTAGCTCATGGAGATATAACAATAGTAAGTACCTTTTAACCTATTGTTAATGGGACAGGTAATGAATAGATTTTTTTTGTGTTTGATTTTACATATGTAAGCATGGATTTCACATGTTTTATGGGTCTTTATTTTCATCTTTTAGTTCAACAGCTTCAAAACCATTAAAATGAAGAAAAGCAAATCACTATATATTAATAGTATGTTTGAACAAATCATGATTGCCCCAAGAAATTCAGAACACTAATTATATTCAGAGACTTTTTGAGAAGCAGATTGTTAGGCCTTTTTTTTTTTAATTTTCTGCTTCATATCAATTTGGTAGAATTCAATTAAGGGCTTAATTTTTATCATTGTTTATTAACTGACACTTTGTATGCCCTTCTACAATCCCAGTCTCCATTTTCCAACTCCTTATCTCTATGGACACTTCAAAAAGGGTTCTTAATCAAATTCTGTCTGTTTTCCCTACTTCAAGATAGAGATATTTCAACTTTCCTTAATTTCAGAAGCTTTGTGGCATTTACTTACCAAGTTAAAGGGACTCAGTGCTTCTTAGAAAAATAGCTTTTTGATCATTGTTTAATCATTTTTATGTTTAATAACCTAAAGTTATTTCTCTACCAAAACCCCTATCACCAAGATTTCATGTAATGGCAACACAAGTTGAAACCAAGGACTATGTGTTTCATGTCTTAACTATTGCCTTAACACAACTTCATAGCTTCTCATGCTGTGTCCTCTCTCCCCCAAGAATGTCAATCCCCTGCTTTCTGCTAGTCATAATCCTACCCATCCTTCATATTTATATATCAAGTTGGATCTTCCTGGTGAAATCCTCTCCAATCATTCCAGTTCACACTCATCTTTCTTCTCTGAACTCTGATCACATATATAATTTCAATGCAGTTCAGCAAACATTTATTAAGTATCTATCATACGCAAGAAATGATGCTAAGCAAAGGGGATGCAAAGACAAAAATGGAAGTGCCTGGACTTGAGCTTCTATTGTAATGAGGGGTTCCAATACATAAAGAAAAAAATTCAATTCATATAATTTGAAGAGAGAGCACTAACACCTGGGGAAAAGAAGAAGAGGAAAAGGTCCTATGTATGAGGAGGAATTTGAGTTGGTCTATGAAGAAAGTTGGGGCTTATCATAATGAGATGTGAGGACAGTTGGAATTTCATGTTCAGGGAAGAGCTAGATGGCACAGTAGATAAGAGTGTGGGTCCTTGGAGTCATGAAGAACCAAGGTCAAATCCATCCTCTAACAATGTGAATCTTGGCTGGTGACTGAATTTCTCTGACACAGTTTCTTCATCTGTACAATGGGGATAACAGCACCTTCTCCCAGGATTATTTTGAGTTATTTGTAAAGATTTTTGTGAACTTCAAGAACCACATAAATGCTAACGATTATTATTATTATCATTATTATGATCAATGGGGGTTACTGGAATAGACAGGGAATAATACGAAATAAAGCTGGAAAGGTATATTGAAACCAGATTGTTGTGGGCTTTAAATGCCAGGATAAGGAGCTTTATTTTATCCTAAAAGTCATAGAGAGCTAATAAATCTATCTGGGTTTATTGGAAACATCAAATTGGCAATTGTGTGAAGGACGAATGAGAGACAGAAAGTACTAGATATCAGAAGCAGAGATCAATAGGAAGCTATCACAAATAAGAAAAGAATGTGTGCAAGAGATATGGAGCTGCAAAATTGCAAACTTGTATGACCAGAAGGATGGTGTTTTCCTCAACAGGAATAGAAAAGTTCAAAGGGAGTAGGGAGATGTATTTGGAGAAACATAGTTAATTCTCCATTGAACATGTTCAGTTTGCAATGCATGTAGTGGATGAAGATATCCACTAGGCTATTTTAATGTAGGACTTGAATCTAGGAGAAATATTAGAGGTCATTTGGGGAATCATCTGCATTGTGGTGATAATTGAACACAAGGGAGTTGATAAGATTATGAAAAAGTACAGAGATGAAGAGAAGAGAGCCAAGGAGGGGTGGAAAACACTTAGGAGGGAAGAGGTTGATGATTTAGCAAAGAAGACTAAGAATGAAGGTAAGACACATAAGAGGGAAAGCAAGAAAGAGTAGCATTATGGAAGCCAAGATAGTAGAGATTGTCCCATATGAAGGGTGTCTGATAAGTGTGAAAAAGAAAGGCCAAATAGAATGAGGAATAAGAAAAACTATCTCATTTTCTTTGAAAAATATATACATTTGATCACATAATTTCTGAGAGGCCCACAGAGATCATGAGTTAAGTATGTGCCAGAGGCTGAGAATGAGTGGTACATATTTTATGCACATCTATCCCCCTGGATACTGGTTTTTTTTTTATTGCTTCCAATGTTTTAGACTTATATTTACCATGTCTTTTGTTTTTCTCATGCTATAAGCACATGTGGTAGACCATCAAAAAATATTTGAGAATTGCTCTCTGTAGTAGAGTTTGAATGCTTGGTAGTTTAGCTCAAGAAAGGAGCTCACATGGTGGTCATAAAAAGTGATACAAGGATAGACTCAAGGTCTCTCTGAAGAATTTGGGAATCAATTGTGAGACATGGGAGACACTGGCAAAGGACTGCCTAGCATGGTGTTCCCATATCAAAGAAGGCACTGTGCTCTATGAGTGAAACAGAATTGCAGTGGCTGAAAAGAAACATGAGATGCTCATTTAGAGACATCTCCATTGCAAATGTTCATGTGGACTATTTGTGCCCGACTTCTGTTAAAGCCTTCCAAGCTCACACTGGTCTGATCAGTCATAGTGGACACACTTTACCTTGACTCCAACATAATGATGTTACTTTTGTCCTCTTTGAGAACAAAGGACAACAACCACATTTGAGAATTGATTGGAGTTAGTTTGATTTCCCTCTTTGGAGTAAATGAATCACTATCTCATATTCTAAGCTGCACAGCTAACTTATCACTTAATCATGTATAGCATATAGTACATTGTACGTGCTTAAGTGGTATTTAAATAGTAATTAATTAAAAACAGCTAACCCATTTGTGAACAGAAATTTTGGAAACTATATTTTGCTCAGTTCTCTTTTCTTCCATAAACTTAATAAACTCTGAATACTCCCAGAGAGCTAATATAACAGGATTCTAAGAAATGACACCAGGGAAAAATATTGCAATACTCCCCCCCCCATCTTGCCCGCCCTCCAAAGTGTTTATAGCACTTATTGGCCTTCTTATTTATCTGTAATCTATAGTATTCTATCTCTCCAACTACATCATAAACTCCTTAAAAACAGGAATACTATCTTGTGCTTCTTTGTACTCCCAGGAGCACCTAGTACAATGTCTTTGCAAATCAGAGCATCTCAGAACTGGAAGGGTCCACCTTGGCCATCTAGACCAAATTCCTGCTTAAAACCTTTTTTAACAACA
The DNA here is from genome assembly GCF_003287225.1 of Phascolarctos cinereus. NCBI lineage: Eukaryota > Metazoa > Chordata > Mammalia > Diprotodontia > Phascolarctidae > Phascolarctos > Phascolarctos cinereus. The sequence continues at coordinate 96,375,216 of NW_027555625.1, forward strand.
TATTCAACATGTACTTTTTGCTTGGAGATCTCTTGTGAACGGAGGACGGATCGGATGAGCTCAATAAATATCAATTCGTGGATCATCTTGTGAATGAGGGGCATTAATGTAGAAGAACCAGGGGCAATGAAACAGGGAGAGGTCCAACCTTAAAGTCTACATTAGCCTTTGCATTTGTGATGAATGACATTGCATGTTCCTCTTGTTAGCTCCCCAAATTTAAAGGAGACTTTTAAGATTAATACCAGAAGACTGGCTACTAGGTTTGCTTATCTTTGGGGGGGGGTTGGTATTTTTGCAACCCAAATCATAAAGGTCATTAGTAGTTGTCATTTCCATTGGTTGTGTGAACATCCACACTGATGAAACCAAAGAGTTTTGACATGTGGAAATAAGTTAGAATCACAATTTTCAGGGAAGAGAGGCAGGTAGTAGAGAATGAAGTAATTATAACACCAGCATCAGAAGTATTCATTTAAAACTTCAAAATACATACCTCGTTCCCATTTCTTGTGACTGAGACCTTGCATGTCAAATTACAGACCAGAGAGAATTTTCTTTCCACAGGCCAGTTATAGATCCTGACAGGAGGCGATTATTGTAAAACTGCTGACAGACTCTTATCTCAAGCACTGCTCATGAGCACCATTAAAGATGCCAATTCAGTTAAAAAAATATGGACAATCTCTTTGCCATGCACTCAGTAGAAGGCAGATGTGTGCAGTTGTTTTCTTTACTAAGTAGAGCCTATAATCAAGCAAATACACAGATGGGCAGAGGGAAACTTTTAAAATATTCCATAAATTCAGTGCAGAAGCAAGATCTGCCTGAGGTTCTATTGAATAATTCAGTGATTTTGGCTCCTAGGTGCTGAGAACCTTCCAACAGAAAAACCCAGCAGAAGGCACTGTGAACTCCTATACCTGAAGATTTTCTTTAATGTTTTAGAAGAAGATGATACACAATAGATACAATAGCGTTTAACTAGTCTGCTTGGTCTATTGGAATTTGGCTTCAAGTAACAAATATTTTCTTTTTTTCTCATTTCCTCTCCCCAAACAAAACTTTTATTTTAGGAAAAAATAGGCCATCTAGTCTTTTCAGTTACAATTCCCCACAACAGGCATTGATATACACGATGCTTTTAAATCAGATGATTTGACAAACAAACGTACTTGATGCAAAATTAAGAAGAAATATTTCATGCTGATTGTGCCCCATCATGGTATGAATGGTTCCTTCTCATCACTTCTAATAATTGCACAGAGATAATGTCAAATGGCAATTTAACAAAATACAATTATAATAGCTGCCCTTGAGTCACTAAGGTTCCCGAGGCCAGGTCGATAACTGACTGGCTTCAAGTGGTATTACATGGGAGCACTGGATCATACATTTAGACCTAGAAAGTACTTTTAAAGGTTTTCACATTCAACCTCTATTTCACAGATGAGGAAACTGAGGCATAGAGAGCTTAAGGAATACATCAGGGATCACACAGCTACTAAGCATCATTGGCAGGATTTAAACTCAATTCTACCTGAATCAAAGTCCAATGCAATATTCATGATTTTGACACTCCTTTTAATACTATGGAATTCTAGTACAGCTAAAGAATATTCAAAGTGCCTGAAATTACATTATATTTGTTCCTCTGGGAGTTTTTTTTTCTTTTAAAATTCCTTTATGCTAATACTAATTCCTCTGGGAGAAGTTATCTGTTAAGGTATCAGTGCAAGTGAATTTAATAGTTCTTATCCAAATAGACTACTTAATTACAATAGCTAGCATTCATATATGTAGTACTTTATGGTTTTACCAAGTGCTTTACAAATATTCTCATTTTATCCTTTCACCAACCCTGGGAGGTAGGTGCTATTATTATCTTCATTTTACAGATGAGGAAATTCAAGCAGAAAGTGGTTAAATGATTTGCCCAGGGTCATACAGTTAGTGTGTGAAGCTAGATTTGAACTCAGGTCTTGCTGAATTCTTACTCAGCATTCTCTCCATTTCACCTCTTAGCAGCCATTACTAAGAAGCTGGCCCTGCTAGTATGTAAGTGATTTAGCTCAAGCTATAGGTAGTGGGAAGGATAAACTGAAAATAGACATAGATAAACTGCAATGTTTTCACAGAATATTTTAAGGTTCATCCTACATATCATCCTCAGGGCAATACACAGTATTTACTCAACTGTAATCATGTGATCAGAGTATTTTTAGAATGAGAAAATATCTTTAAGCTTATTGTCACTAGTTCTCTCCTTTTGTATCTTCCCAAAGAAAACTTATTTTAGGATAATAGGTGGTCCAGAGAATTCAGATGATTCTGCTTTTTCTACTACACCATCATTCAGTATCTTTTGGGGACATAAAGGCTACAGGTGAACCATTCCTTGTATCGGTACAGGTTTAAAATAGGAGCAGAGGCAGGATTAGGCAAGACATGTATACCAATCCAGTTATTATATTAGAATAGACTGGAGGTCTAAGCAAACAGTGGGAACCGTGAAGCAGGCTATTGTCTTTTGAGACTTTGAATTCTTGTATGTCTTGCCCTACTTTGTTATCCCTGGGACTATTTACACGAAGGAAGAGTACTAGGAATGACTCTTCTACTGTGTTAGGTCAAGCCTTGAAGTTGACCCTGGGCTGTAATGCTTGAAGCTCATTGGTCTATTCCCTGTTGCTGTTACTAATTGATGCAGTTGTGCTAATTCTTGGGGCTCAGTGGACAAAAGGCTTGCACCAGCAGTCACTTTCCAGATTACTCAAGTATTTCCCTGTAGGTAAAGGCTATATTTCTAACAATTTCATCACTAATACCAATCTTCATGAGGTTTGAGACACAGGGGTGGCTACTTCACAAATGATAAAACATTGTTTTTGTAACAATTATTTTTCAAAGAAGACAGCTGATTCAGACCTTTAGCAAGTGACTGATTGTCAGCTAGAAGATTCTTTGGATCAACCCCAAATCTAAGAAAGATAGAATCTATTGACTCCATCTATATCAGCTGGCACATGATTTAGGACATGGTAGGCAACTCAACAAAAAGTACTATGTTTAAAAGGGGTAGAAAGGAAAGAGGATGGAATCAGGTAAAAAAGTGAATCTTTCAAAGTTATATTTTATAAATGCATATATTTAATGTCAGATAATTCAGTTTTCTGCAGCATGTGGGCATTTGGTTTTTTTTCTTTCCATTTTTAAAATTTAATTTTTAAAGTTTTCAACATTCACTTCCATAAGATTTTGAGTTTTAAATTTTCTCTCCTTCCCTCAATCTCTTTAAAGGGCAGGGAATAAAGAAACCATGAGTAAAAAGAAACATACCATAGATTCATATTATGAGAAGAGTGGAGATCAAGACAGAAATTCTGAAGAGGACACCATTGTCAACAAACCCACATCTGCAACATCAAAAGGGAATATGAACTGGTCTGAAGCCCAGAAAGCCTTCTTAGAAGAGCTTAAGAAGGATTTTAAAAGTCTAATGAGAGAGGTAGAAGAATCCTTAAAAAATGCAATTGGCCAATTGGAAAAAAAGTACATTGAAGAAAACAAGTCCCTGAAAAACACCACTGGCAAACTGGAAAAATAGTACACTGAAGAAAACAAATCCCTTAAAAATACAATTGGCCAATTGAAGAAGGAAGTACAAAAGCTAACAGAAGAAAACAATCTGTTAAAAAATAGAATTGGACAAATGGAAACTAATGACTCTATGAGAGAGCAAGAATCAGTCAAACAGAAACAAAAAGATGAAAAAATGGATAAAAACATAAAATACTTCATTGGCAAAACAACCAACCTGGGAAATTGATCCAGGAGAGACAATTTAAAAATCATTGGACTACCTGAAAATCATGATAAAAAAAAGAGCCTGGACAGTATCTTTCAGGAAATCATAAAGGAAAACTGCCCAGAAGTCTTAGAACCAGAAGGTAAAATAACCATAGAAAGAATACACTGCTCACCCCCTGAAAGAGATCCCAAATTGACAACAGCAAGGAATATAACAGCAAAATTCCAAAATTACTAGATGAAAGAGAAGGTGCTGCAAGCAGCCAGAAAGAAACAATTTAAATATCATGGAACCACAGTCAGGATTACACCGGACCTTGCAGCTTCTACAATAAAAGACTGCAGGGAGTGGAACATGATATTCCATAAGGCAAAGGAGCTCGAATTTCAGCCAAGGATCAACTGCCCTGCAAAAATGAGCATGATTTTTCAAGGGAGGAGATGGATATTCAATGAAATATGGGACTTTCAAACCTTCTTGATGAAAGACCAGAGCTCAACAAAAAATTTGATCTTCAAGTACAAGATTCAAGAGAGACATAAAAAGGTAATGGGACAGAAAGATACAATATGTTGTCAATAAGGGCAAACAGTCTACTTCCCTACAAGGAAAGATGACACTTGCAACTCTTGAGAACTGTATTGTAATTACACCATGTTAAAGGAGTATACATAAAGGGGGTGGATATTAGCTGACTTTGATGTAATGATAAAAAAAAAACCCCTCTAATCCAGAGGGTTAAATGGATCCAAGTAAGTGGATTAGTCTGATCTTAGAAAATTTACTGAGAAAGGAGGAGGCAGACATGGGTAAATTACATTACAGGAAAAGACAGAAAATCCTATTACAGCAGAGGGAAAGAAGGGGGGGTGGACATTGTTTGAACCTTGCTCTCACCAGATTTGGCTCAAGAAGGGAATAACATAATCAGTTAGGTATGGCAATCTAACTTGCCATATGGGCAGTAGGAGGGAAAAGGAGAAAGAAAAGGGAAGGGAGGGAAGAAGCAATGGGGGCAAAGGGGAAGAGGGGTGAGGAGGATAATAGAAGGGAGGATAGACTGAAGGAGGTGGTGTCAAAACTTCAACATCAGCAACAACCCAGAAATAGTGGCAAAGCGAGTGATAGCCACATCCATTCAAGTAGCCTACCCATGTCTTTGTATCTGAAGAAGCCGACCAGTATTTCTCGACTTTCCTTGTGGCCACAAAGATAGTCTTCCACCAAATGGAAATGTGATGGGCATTAACATTATAGCATCATGACACAATAGCAGCACTCATCAGAGACACAGTTGTGTAAAGGAAAAGGGCACAGAACTTAAGATTTGGAAGGTATCTAGGCTGCTTGGTATCTATCTCAGTGATTCTGGATAAAGAAAGAATGTGACAGAGCAGGGACAGCGCTGGCTGTGGAGCCAGGAGACCTGAGTTTATATCTCATTTAAGTGATATTGGGAAAGTTAATTAATTGACCTGGGCGTTAGTTTCCCTGTAGGTAGAATTATGTGGTTATACTGGAGTCCTTTCTATCTCTAGAGCCATGGTCCTTTGAAATTTAACCTGTAGAGGTTTCATTTTCCTTAGCAGTGAAATCAAAGGGTTGGACTGATCTAAAAAATAAAGGAGCTGAACTGGGGATATTTAAATTGGAGAAGAAAAGATTTAGGAGTGACACGATGGTCGTGTTCAAGTATATGAAGGCCTGTCATGTGAAAGAGGGATTATTCTGCTTGGTTCCAGGACTAGGGTAGAACTAGGAGTAATGGGTAGAAGGTGCAGAGGGACAAATTTAAGAAAAAAAACTATCCTCAAATAGAATGGGCTGTTTTGGAGCTAATAGGTTTCCATTCATGGGAAATTTGGAAGCAAAGGTTGAATGAACCCCTGTTGGGTATGTTGTAGAAGCGATTCTTGTTCAATGGTGAGTTGGGCTAAATGGACATTAAGGTCTCTTACAACTTTGCTGTTCTGTCACTCTGGGATTAGATGGTCTTTGAAGTCCCTTCCATCTTTATCAATCTGCGAACATTTTGTGTTGTGCACACATAAACATTTCCCTATTTCCCAGAAGTGTCATTTGGAAATTATTTGGATAGAATGTTGGATAGTGACCCACCCACACCACAATAGACTTGCACAACCCATTACCCTCTCTCATTATTTATAACCTTTAGTCTTTTATGTTTCTATTCCAACTGGCACACTGCTATGAAAACAATTTTCTTAAAACACTAATTTCATCAAATTATTCAACTGTTCATAGACCTAAAATAGTTCCCAGTTGCCTCCTACATTGGAACCAGATACAGGAAAGAGCAAAAAACAAAACTTCCTAACAATTAGAGCAACATTTCTAAAACTTTCTCATATTATGATCCATTTGCACTCTTCAAAATTATTGAGGATTCCAAGTAGTGCAGGTTGTATCTATTGCTATTTATTATATTAGAAATCAAATGTCTTAGTATCATTATGAAAAAAATAGTTTTAACCCTATGTATACCACAAAAACATCTTAGGGCCTCCCAGGGGTTTCAGGACCACAATTTGAGAATGACTGAAATAGAGCATACCAAATGGACTACTTCAGGAGGCAGTGGGTTCCATCTCATTGAAGGTCTTCAAACAAAGGCAAGATGGACTTGATTGTGTTAGTCATAGAAGGGATTCCTTCAAGATATGGGTTAGACTAAAGCAGTTCTTAACTTCTGATGCACAGATACCCACTACTACCACCAAGAGGACCATAAATAGATTCCAAGTACTCAGTGAATTTGGATGGACAACAAATTGCATATTAATTTAATGTAGTTTATTTCCTTTATAATCCTATGTACTTTGCTTTGTGAATTTTAAAACATTATTCTGAGAAAGGGTCCCTAAGCTACTCCATACTGCCAGAAGGAGCCATGGCACAAAAAAAGTTAAGAACCCCTGGTCTAAATGGTTGCTGAATTCTCTTCCAACTTTAAAATTTGATGATTTTGTGATTCTTCTTCTTGGCTTTTGTGATACTTCATAATCTAGCCCAACCCTAAGTATTCAACTCTATTGTTTACTACTTGACAACAAGCAAGCATCAGCTCTAGTTAAATGGACAATCTCATTGTGCATCCCATCCCATGAACACCATTACCTCCTCTCTGTCTTTGCTCATGCTGCCCCCCCTTTTCCTTATGACCTTATCCCATGCCTTTTCTAATCCCTTCTGCTAATTTGCCTTTTCTTCCTGTAATAGCTCAAGTCTGAATCTCTATTTTAATTCTTTTCTGAGAACACCTCCCCACATTTATCTTTCTCTTCTCTCATTTTTCATTGTACTTATAGCCAACGTCTATCACCTGGTGGATGAATAGGAGTTTCTTACACAAGTAGTGTTAGGGACAGAAAGTAGCTGTCCAGAGCTAAAGCTAATAAGGGTTGAAAATAATTTTGGCATGGTGATGATGAGGTTTAGAATATGGGAAGAAATAATTTTGGGAAGGCAAAATATGTTTGGAATACAGTTTCTTGTACTCTTTCCCAATCTTAATCTGTTTTCTCATCCCCTCCCCCCTTGCATTTCAACACCATCACATCATTAACCAGGTGCAACTCTTATCTCTGGCCTCTGCTTGCTTGTAACCTTCTTCTAGTTACTTTTATAACAGACCTTTGTCACTTGACAGAACCACCTCTCATTTCTAGCCCCACCCTGAAAGAGTACTGTTATAGGTTGCCCTCTCCCAGAACAGGCTATCCTGTCAGAATTGTAGTTTCTGGAGAATAAATATTTATTGACTTTCTGATTGATTGACTACTGTCAGTACTACTCCTGACCCTGTCCTTGTTCCTTCCCTAGAACAAGGCATGAACCATAGGTAGAGTGGCATAATAGATAAAGTGATAAATTTCAGCTCAGTAGAACTGGGTTCAAATATTCCTTCTGACATTTTTTATTTTTATGACTATGGGCAAATCAATCTCAGAAAGTCTGTATCTTCCTTGTAAAAAGAATAATTATACATATGAGTGACTTTAACTGGTTTGTTGTAAAGCTAAAATGACTTAGTATAAAGTGTTTGGTAAACTCAAAGTGATCCATAATTTATTTTATTATTGTTATTATTATATTCCCACTAGATAGTAAATTCTCTGAGGACAGTATCTGTTTTCTTTGTACCCCTCTAAGGACCTAACCATATGGCTGGGCATAAGTAAATATTAAATAATGCAATAGAAGCCTATCTGATTATAGATATTTCATTTCCCATAAGGCTCTGGGCATCAATAACTGAGATGTTTGCAGCTCTGGGGACAAAATCCTTATAAGGGGAAGATAAGCATTAAGGTTGCAATGAAGAGGAAACTGCATATTGGCATGCTTTTGAGGGTTGGGAAAGCCTATCAAGACTGCCATGGATGGTGGAACATTTCTATCAATATAGTGAGAGGGCAGAATCAAGAGCCTAATACTGCAGTAGTAATTGTGACAAAGAAGAGAGGCCATCCACAGACCCTGATTCAATAGTGGTACCCACTAGTGAAATGTATATCATGTCTATATTACATAAAGTCCCAATATATTATGTGCTACTTATAATTTATATGTTTTCCCTATCTAAAGGTCAGGCCTGACTCAGGACTGACAGTTTAGGCTTAGTGCTGTAACAAAATTAAATACTTACAGATCATTCAGCAGACAATAAAAGGAGGTTTGCTTAGCCACAAAAAGGACCTTTAACAAGAATATGACAGTACTTGGTAAAATGCATCTGGTCAACAGGGTGGTAACTCACTCCACATTGGGACATCCAACAAGTCAAAATGCCATCAATGCTGTCTAGGTGGGCTTCTTATGACCTTAGAAAACCAGAAAGCAATATTAATATGGCCAGAAACCATCAGGAATCTGTGTGAAGGGAGGTCTAGCTTAAGGCTTTGTCCTCAGACCAATTAAGGTGCATCTTTGTTACAGATTTGTCATCTTTCAGGGGGAAAAAAAAGGAAAACAAAAACTAAAAGTGAGTCTAAGCTATGTGGCAGGGGGAGGGAGAGCCATTATGTTCCTCTCATACACTGCTATATGCAGTTTTGATATGATTCCCCTCCTCACCATGACACTGAATAGCTATGAGACTATGAGCAATCGTTTTCTTCTCTGAATTTTAGTTTCCTCATCTATAAAATGTCAATGACATACTTTTAGTGTCTACCTCACAGATCTGTTGTTGCACAAGACACGGAAAAAACTATATGAAAGTTGACTATTTTTCCTGTTTTTGTTGCTGACAATGATAATGTGTTCTATATTTACATATAGACTTGAGTCCACTTTCTACAGGCAACTCTGATATTTGATGCTTTGTGTTACGTATTTATGTAAACTCTCTGCTTTAACAACTGATGTTGTACATTATTTCCACATGGGACCCCTATAGCTGAGATAGCTGCTTGGGACTACACTACATGTAAGTTAGTATATAGTTTATGATGTATACCTACAAATATCATATTACATGTGTGATTTAAGAGGACTACAATTCTTTTCACTATGAGGAGGACATAATAGCAGCTTATATAAGTGGATTCATCATATTTCCCATGAGCTTATAACTCTTAAAGATGGCCTGAATTGAAATGCCCAAGATAAGTAAGATTCTATTCTTCTGTATAGATGATTGCCTTCACGTAGAAGAGTTGGAAATCTTGTATTCAAAGAGATACCAGACATGAGTTACAAGGAATCTGTGAACATTCTCTCCACTTAAAAGTGATCTCTCCCTCCTTAAATTGTTTTTATTGCATTCTGTCTAGACTCCAGAGCTTTCCTTTGTCCTTACAGATTTTACACTTTATGCAATGTTTATTCGTGTATAACTCTCATTTCAACTTCCTCTACTCCCATTAGCATTTAAGCTCTTTGAAGATGGGAGCTGAGTTTTTTCATGTTGGTATCCCCCAAATCTAGTTTATTGCCTTACACATAACAGGTACTGAATAAATTCCGTTGAGGTGAATTCTACAAGCATTTATCAAACATTTTCTGCTAGTACCTGAGGAAACCAAAACCATAGTCAAATAGCCACTACTCTTAAGAAGTGTATATTTAATTTTGTTGTTTTGTTCAGTCATTTAAGTCATATCCAACTCTTAGTGACCCCATTTGGGGTTTTCTTGGGAAAGATATTGGAATGATTTGCCATTTCCTATTTCAACTCATTTTAAAGATGAGATACTGAGGCAAACAGGCTTAAATGGCTTGCCCAGAGTCATACAGCTAATAAGTGTCTGAGACCATATTTGAACTCATGAAGATAAGCCTTGATGACTCCAGGCCAGGCACTCTATTGATTGTACCACCTAGCTGTGCAAAGTTATGTTATTAATTACATTTTTCTATTCTAAACTTAAGAATGATCAGATAAAATAAGAAAGGGGAGGAAGAGGGAAGGAAAAAACTAGAGAGAGAGAGGGAGAGAGAGAGAAAAAGAGAAGAAGGAGGAGGAGGAGGAGAAGGAGGAGGAAGAGGAGGAGGAGATAGCAGATCTCTATTATGTCAAGATTACTTTTTCCTTTTAAATATATAACGAATTCAGCTTTCAAAGCTTTAGCTTTCAAAGATGTCCTGTTTTCCTGTGATTATTTTTCATGATCCTTCTTTTTGTTACTGTGTGTTTTGTTACAATATGTCTCAATGATCTTTTTTTTCTTTTCTTTTTCTTTTTGCTATATCCCTAGCCCTCTCATGGCTCAAAAAGGAAAAGAAAAGAAGAAAACCTTTATTGCAAACATTTACATTTAAGTGAAACAAATCCCCACATTGGAATTTGGTAGTTGCCCTGATCAGAGTTTTCAACTGTTTCAATGTCATTTTTTTTTAAATTAATTAATTAATTTTTAGTTTTCAACATTCATTTCCACAAGATTTTGAGTTCCAAATTTTCTCCCCATCTCACCCCTCCCTCACCCTAGGACAGCACACATTCTGAATATCCCTTCACCCAATCTGCCTTCTCTTCTATCACCCCCCTACTTCTATCCCCTTCCCCTTCTATTTTCCTGTAGGGCAGGATAGATTTCAATACTCCATTGCCTGTGTATCTTATTTCCCAGTTGCATATAAAAACAACTTTTAACATTTGTTTTTAAAGCTGTGGGTTCCAAACTCTCTCCCTTCCTCCCTCCCCACCCACTCTCATTGAGATGGCAAGCAACTCCATACAGGTTATACATGTATAGTCATGTAAAACACTTCCATAGTAGACATGTTGTGAAAAACTAACTGTATTTTCCTTTATCCTATCCCACCCACCCTCCCATGTATTCTAGTTTCCCTTTTGATCTTGTCCCTCCTCAAAAGTGTTTGTTTTTGATATCTCCCTCCCCCAATCTGCCCTCCCTCCTACCAACAACCCCCTCTCTTATCCCCTTCCCCCCTATTTTCCTGTAGGGAAAATTGATTTCCATACCCAATTGAGTGTGTATGTTGTTCCCTCCTTAAGCCGAATCAGATGAGAATAAGATTCACTCATTCCCTCTCACCTTTCCTCACTTCCCGTCCACTGTAAAAGCTTTTTCTTGTTTGTTTTATGTGAGATAATTTACCCCACTCTACTTCTCCCTGTCTCCTTCTCCCAGTATAATCCTCTCTCACACCTTAATTTCATTCTCCAGATATCACCCCTTCATCTTCAACTCACCCTGTGCCATCTATCTATCTATCTATCTATCTATCTATCTATCTATCTATCTATCTATCTTTTTTCTCCAACTACCCTAATACTGACATGAGTTACAAATATCATCTTTCCATGTAGGAATGTAAACAGTTCAACTTTAATAAGTCCCTTATGATTTCTCTTTCCTGTTTACTTTTTCATGCTTCTCCTGAGTCTTGTATTTGAAAGTCAAATTTTCTATTCAGCTCTGGTCTTTTCATCAAGAATACTTGAGGGGCAGCTAAGTGGTGCAGTGGATAGAGCTCTGGCCTAGGAGTCAGGAGGACTTGAATTCAAATATGGCCTCAGACACTTGACACTTCCTAGCTGTGTGACCCTGGGCAAGTCACTTAACCCCAACTGCCTCAGCAAAAAAAAAAAAAAAGTAAGAATGCTTGAAAGTCCTCTATTTTACTGAATTTCCATTTTTTCCCCTGAATGATATACTCAGTTTTGCTGGGTAGGTGATTTTTGGTTGTAATCCTATCTCTTTTGCCCTCTAGAATATTATATTCCAAGCCTTCTGGTCCATTAATGTAGAAGCTGCTAAATCTTGTTGTATCCTGATTGTGTTTCCACAATACTTGAATTGTTTCTTTCTGGCTGCTTGCAATACTTTCTCCTTGACCTGCGAACTCTGGAACTTGGCTATAATATTCCTAGGGGTTTACCTTTGGGTATCTCTTTTAGGAGGGATCAGTAGAGTCTTTCCATTTCTATTTTACTCTATGGTTGTAGAATATCAGGGCAGTTTTCCTTGATAATTTCTTGAAAGATGATGTCTAGGTTCTTTTTTTTTTTTTGATCATGGCTTTCAGGTAGTCCAATAAGTTTTAAATTATCTCTCCTAGATCTATTTTCCAGATCAATTGTTTTTCCAGTGAGATATTTCATATTGTCTTCTATTTTTTCATGACTTTGGTTTTGTTTTGCAATTTCTTGATTTCTCATAAAGTCATTAGCTTCCTTTTGCTCCATTCTAATTTTTAAGGAAGTATTTTCTTCAGTGAGCTTTTGGACTTCCTTTTCCATTTGGCCAATTCTGCTTTTTAAGGTATTCTTCTACTCATTGGCTTTTTGGACCTCTTTTGCCATTTGGGTTAGGCTATTTTTAAAGGGGTTTTTTTCAGTATTTTTTGGGGTCTCCTTTTGCAAGCTATTGACTAGCTTTTCATGATTTTCTTGCATCACTCTCATTTCTCATCCCAGTTTTTCCTCTACTTCACTTACTTGCTTCTCAAAATCCTTTTTGAGCTCTTCCATGGCCTGGGACTGATTCATACTTTTCTTGGAGGCTTTGGATGTAGGAACTTTGACTTTGTTGTATTCTTCTGCTTGTATGTTTTGATCTTCATCACCAGAGTAAGATTCTATGATCTGACTTTTTTGTGCTGTTTGCTCATGTCCCCAGCCAATTACTTGAGTTTTAAACTCTTTGTTAAGGTAGGGGTCTGCTTCCAGTGTGGAGAATGTACTGTCCTAAGGTTTGGGGTTTTGTGCAGCTGTTTTCAGAGGTACTTCGAGGGACCTATAAATTTTCCATTCTTCTAAGGTGGCGTGATCAGAGGCAAGGTGTTTACTTCTTTCCCAGCCTGTGCTCTGATCTATGAGTGACCACAAACATTCTTTTTCTGCCTTGGAAATATGAGGAGGAATCTCTCTCCACTGCCACCAAAGCTCTGCCACACAAACACTCCTTCTCACCCCAGGACCTCTACCCAGAATTGAGACCCAGATCCAAGCAAGGGCAAAGCAAAAGAATCTTTCCTCAGTAAGCAGCCTGCAGTCCTCTCTGATCAATCCCCAATTGATGGTCGCTTCCTTAGTTTCAAATTCTTTGCCTTTACAAAAAAAAAAAAAAACTTATATAACTATTTTTGTACATGTGGGTCCTTTTCCTCTTTCTTCGATCTCTTTGGGTTAGAACACTAGTTAGTAGTATCTTTGGATCATTGGGTAAGCACAGTTTGGTGACTTTGGAGGCATAGATCCAAACTGCTTTCTAAAATTGCTGAACTAATTCCAGTTCCAATGAATCGTCTTAGTGTGCCTGGGTTCCTGCATCCTGTCTAACAATTGCCTTTTTTTTTTGCATCTCTGCAAATTGGTGGGTATAAAGTGAAGCCTTAGAATAGCTTTAATTTGATCTTTTTGAATTACTAGTTATTTGGAGATTTTTTTCATATGCTTTTTGGTAACTTGATTGTCTTTCTCTGAAAACTCCCTGATCTTATCTCTTGATTATCAATTGGGAAGAGCTTATATTCTAGTAGACATATAACACGACATAATATGACAACATAACAAAAATAATACAAGGTAAAATGTAAAGGTAATAATCAATAGCCACTGTAGAGAATCAGAAAGTGCTTCATATAAAAAAGTACTATCTAATCTGAGCCCTGAAGAAAGTCCAAAATTCTAATAGGCAAAGATGGGAGAATATATGGGGGAAAACCTGTGAAGATGCATGAAAGTAAAAGATATAGTATTGACTTTGATGAATAGATCAATTTGACCAGAACTTGGTGTTCCTGAAGGGGGATGATATGAATCAGTACTGGAAAGGTAGGTAGAAGCCAGAGTAGAAGTTCTTAAATAGCATGCTAAGAGTTTCTATTTAATCCTATAGACATAGGGACAGCTAGGTTGTACAGGGGAAGAGTCAGGAAGTCTTAAGTTCAAATCTGGCCCCAGATACTTACTAGCCATGTGACCCCAGTAAAGTCATTTAACTTTGTCTCAGTTTTCTCATCCGTAAAATGAGCTGGAGAAGGCAATGGCAAACTACTCCAGTGGCTTTGCCAAGAAAACCCCAAAAGGGGTAACGAAGAGTCAGACATGACTGAAATGACTGAAGGACAACAGCAAAAAAAGGTAAAGGTTTTTCAGGAGTAAAATAATATGGTCCTTTATTAAGATTCTTTGGGAAGCTCTGCCAATGATGAATCAGAGAGGAAGGATATAAGAAACAAGGAAACCAACTAGGAGGCCATGACTGTCCTCCAGATTAAAGATGGTGGGGGCCTTACCTAAGAAGTTATCTATGTAAAGAAAGAGATGGATACCAGTGCAAGAAAGGTGGAGGTGGGGAAAGCTGATTGACAACTGCAGGAGTCAGGTGGCTCGGTAGACAGAGTGCTGTACAGGAATCAAGGAAGTCCTGAGTTCAAATTTGGCCTCAGATGCCCACTATCAATGTGACCCTGGGCAAGTCACTTAACCTCTCTAAGCCTCAGTTTCCTCAGTTGTAAAATGGGAAAAAAAATAACACTTACATCCCAGAGTTGCTATGAGGAAAAAAATTAGATAATATTTGTAAAGTCCTTTGAAAATCTTAAAGTGCTATATAAATGCTAGCTATTATTGTTATGACTATCATTATCATACAAAAGGTGGGGGAGAAGGAAGAGCCAAGAATGACTTTAAGGTTACAAATAAGCAAATCAAATTGAATTGAATTTTTCTATGCCAGTGTAAAAATTTAACCCACACAGTGGGATGCCTTCAATAATTCTGTGTGCCCCTAGGACAATCTTTAGCTACGACTCACTGAGAATTATAAATCATGAAAAATTACCCTTTCTCCTATTCTAGACCAAACCATGCCATTTCATAGAGTCTATGTTTTACTCTAACTTGAAATTATTATATGGATCTCATTTTCTTTTCACTGATAAACTTCTAATAAAACTAAATCTGCTCAAATCTACCATATGTTAAAAACCAAACTAGAGTTGTCTTAAATATTCTAAACATGTTATAGTTTCCCTTAGGTTTTTCAAATGAGGCATTCCTAGGTGCTAATTGGAAATGTACTTATATAGCCAAGCAGGTTTTGGCTGCTTCTCTAAAAAGAGAAGTTGAATGCCTTTTTGATCTATACAAAATTAAATGTAATTTCTTAATTTATGACACAGAATAAAAATTTAAAAATTTTCAGGAGATACAAGAGGTATTGTAAGCCTTGTTTCTATGAAGCTTTGGGGGTCAGATGATACACCAGTATCTCAGTGGGGAGTTCAAATAAAGAGGTTATGGCTATGAAATGAGTCAAGTCACTGAATTAATTAGGACCACTCATGCATGTACTAATATATCATGACAAATTAGTGAGCATGGTAAGAAAGCTGATTTTCCTTTCCACATCTTCATGGGCCAAAAGTTATATTTAAATAACAATGAGGTAATATCACAAATTGACACAAAAAAGATTCTCTTTGTGGGAATGAAACCAGTCCATCCCTCACTTCCTTCTCCAGAGAGGTTAAAGCATGTTCTAAAAGACATCTGAATACCAATAATACCAATTTATTTAACAAACAGCTTATAATGGTTAAGAATACCATTAAATAGCCACAAGGCAGAAAACTGTCAACTTGTGCATTTAACCAGTAGAACACTAGGTCACTATTTTGTATGAACAACTCTCTGACTTTCTTTGAATCTGACCAAATCCACTCCTTCCATATCATGTAGCTCTGAAAGGATTTTGACATTAGGGAGACAGACTGGAATAGTGGATAGAGAGCTCACCTCAGAGCCAGAAAGATCTGGGTTCTAGTACTGATTGACACATATTTTTTGTGTGATTTTGGGCAAGTCATTTAACCTCTTAGTGCTCTAGGTCGGAGGTGCTGAACATGATGCCTGTAGGCTGCATGCAGCCAACAACACTCCAGAGTGTGTGATCTGAACCAGATAGAACTGATATTGTGAAATATTTACCAAAAGAAAAAAAAAGAAAACATAGACAGCATTAAAGATTAAAGTCAACATGCAGCCCACATAGACCTTTATATCTGGATTACTAGCCTGTTCCCCTTTTCAATTTGAGTTGACAGCTTTTGTTGTTATCAGTCAGTCATGTCTGTTCTTCATGAACCTGTGAATATAGCACACCAGTACTGTTATTGGGGTTTTCTTGGCAAAGATACTGGAGTGGTTTGCCATTTACTTCTCCAGTGGATTAAGGCAAATAAAGGTTATGTGACTTGCCCGGGGTCCAAAGTGTCTGAGGCTGGTTTGAACTCAGGTCGTCCTGACTCCTGTCCAAATGCTCTATCCATTGAGCCACCTAGCTGCCTCCTAAGTTGAGACCATTGCTCTAAGACTATACATTGTAGAAAAGGTGCTAATCTGCATTGGTAGAGTAAGTTTCCCCATTTGAGAATCCACTACACAAATTAAATCCACTCTTTACTTCTAGCAATTTGGTCATGTCCTGGGACAAAGAGGGAGAATTCCTCAAGCACTTCACTGTTCATGAAAAGAGGCACAGTCCCAAAGTCCCAAATAAATACAAGAGAGAAAATCATGGATTTAAAAGCTTGACTAAAATTAGGGGTGAGAGGAAGAAAACCATCCCACCCTCGCCATTCTTGTCAATTCTAACACAGTCATTGATAAACTTAAAACATATCATCTTAATTACTGTTACAGATAACCAAAAGAGGTTATGCTTTGAATTTTTGTGGATCCAATGGGATTAAGCTAAATTTGCACAATCTCCTTAGGCAAAGTATAAACCTTATCATTAAGTGGATTAATTTTGGGCAATTTTCTAATCTCATTATACCTTTTGTCATGAGAATGATTTATCAGAATTATAAAGCCTAATGCTATATATCTGGTGAAATATTGTCATCTTCCCTAAGACAGTATCATCATTTGTACTCTTTCAATATACTGTATTTTCATTAGCAGCAGCTATTCATTCCTTCTCTACTACTCAGCAGGGCTATAAATAGAATGTCCAGCCAACCAAATCACACAATATTGAAAAGGTCAAAGTAGTACAGTACATTACTATAATTTACAGAATGCTGCTCACAAAATATTAAAACTCTTGACACTTTATTTATGTGACAAAGAAAATAATGAAAACAGAAAGCAGTGCAGCATGATCATATTATCGTCACAGTTATTGTAGAGACATTGAAGAATGGCTAAAACCTTAAGCCTCTTATTATCTTCAGTCTAAAAAACTTCCAAAAAAAAGTATGTGGTTCTACTTAAATTGTGAGCCCAAAGGGAAAGCTTTTATGTCTCCTATTAAATCGACTTTAGGTTCATAGATTAGAGCTGAGGTTTTCAGAGGTCATCTGGGCCAACCCTTTCATTTTACAGATGAAGAACCCCAGGCTGAGAGAGGTTAATTGATTTCCTCAAGGTCAACCAAGTAGTAAGTGCTGAATCTAGAATTGGAACCCAGGTCCTAGGACTCCAAACTGAGGAGGAAAGGGAAGAAGGAAAGGTAAAATAAAGAGAACAAGGGGAAAAAAGTACTCATCTCCTCATACTTCAAATTCATTGGCCTGTCTTCGTCAGGACTAATAGGAAGAAGTCAAATTTATTGTTCTATTGATTATAGCTAGGAGTGAGCCCAGGGTTTAGAAGAATGATACCATATCTCAGAGAACTTTAACAAGAGCCCCCAAATTATATTGGACGCTAAAAGAGACTGACTGCCCAGATCACAGGGGTGGGGGTTAGGGTAAAAGAAGGTCCTCTAGAGGAGTTGCCATGTGGAATCCCTGCCCTCTCACCTTTCTTCTAATGCCCTTCTTTCTCCTTGCCAACTAAATGCAACTTTCTCTCCTCCCCTAACATATCTTCACCTCCACAGTAGGTAACCAATAGTTCCCTTTCCACTGTGGCCCTATGGGACCACTTACCCCTTTCCACATTTTAGGGCCGCTTCAACTTCCCCCACTTCTCAGGCATGGCCACTTATACTGTTCAGATGAGCACAAAGTATCTTGCTTTTCTATTTGTGTCCTGAGTACTTAGTACAGTGTTGGCACATAGTAAGTGGTTAATAAATACTTTCTTTTTTTTTTCATTTACTTTCAGTCTTACAGGTTTTGAATCTAATTACATGAGTTCTTATGTTTTTCTTTAAAATATTTTCATACCAATTGAGATAAAATGGTGATACTGATAAAATATCAGCAATTACTGATCCATAAAACTGTTTTTTTCATCTCTTAAAATCTCTATGAGAATGGTCCTATGACTAAATATTCTAGATTCAAATATGAAAAGGGAACAGCAGACTTTCACAGACACATTTCTATGCCAGATCACATCTCAAAAATTACAGTTGACAGAATAGAAGATCTGTCTGTACATTTGTAAAAATAATTAAAAATCAACAAAATTTAAAAAATACTTGCCTCAATAGGATGAAATACAACTTTGGAAGGTATCTTTCAAGAATTTCCCACATAATTAAAATGGACGAGATTATAACAAACAATAGTTAACTTTATTTAATTTTCGGCTGAATATGATCATCAAATGAACCACAAAATAGGAAGATGTCATAACAATAAGGTGTTGACCAGTGCCACAGAAGATGTTCAACACTGAGCACAAACTAAAGAAGGATTTCTCCTTGAATAGCAATAATCTCCAAATAATATTATTAATAGATGACATTATCAATTTTGTTGATGTCTATTATATTGCTTTTGTTGTTGAATCATTTCAGTCACATCTGACTCCCCCATTTGGAGTTTTCCTGACAAAAATACTAGAATGTTCTGCCATTTCCATCTGTAGCTTGTTTTTCAGAAAAGGAAACTGAAGAAAACAGATATCTTCCCCAGAGATACATAGCTTGTGTCTGAGGCCAGATTCGAACTCAGGTCCTCCTGACTCCAGGACTGGCAGTCTATCTACTGCACTCCTAGCTGCCTCTGCCACATTAGAAATTCACAATAATGCTAACAGATCAGTCTAATTATTAGAGACCATCTCGATCTCATAGGCACTTTAGTATAAACCTGAAATTTGTACCACACCAAAAATGTTTGAGCAATCCAATGAGAAAGTACAGTAACTTCAACCCCAGAATGACACAACAAAAGTCAGCCAGAAGCTCATGGGCAATAGGAAAGAGGACTCCCAGGAAAGCCAAGAGCAGTGTAAGCAAATAAGCTGATTTCCTCTCAGCCTAACTGGAGACTAGCCAGAGACTCATATCGTCTGCAGGGTTCTACGTCCACAGGCAATGTGACTGGAGGGCTATCCTGTGAAAGCCCTGGGATGGTCAGAGCACCTCAGGGTAGGAATCTTGGAAGGCCTGGAGAAGCAGTAATCAGTCTACCATGATAGCATTCAGACTTGGACAGATCATGCAACCACTCTGAAGTCCCTAGTGCACTGTTTTGAAATGCCATAAAGAACTCTGAAGACCAAGAGCTCTGAAAATCCAGGGGTACATAACCCCAAGGAGAGGAGGTTAACATAAGAATCCAATTGACCATAGGCAAGACCAAGAAGGTTGACCACATTAAAAAACTGTGCTGCAAAGAATGCAGTCTGACCCTGGGATGTGGACTTAATTAAGGAACTAAATATAGAGGGGTATGTAAATCCAAGAAAACATGAAGCAGTCTAAAAATTATTGTAGATCTAGAGATTACCCAAAAGAAGAAGAGAGTAATTCTATAAATAAAGCAAACAGTGACTCAAAGGAAAATCAATTTCTACAAAGATCATGTGAATATCTATGTAACATGAGTGACTCTGGCTCCATTCTTTCAGGTCAGGCCTACTACATTTTACTCCACTCAGGGTTTTTGGATATCCTGAAGGGGTTGGGTAGTCTCTTTTCTCTTTCATTGACTCAAGTCCCCACAGACTGTTCCATTTTAGTGGCCCAGTACTTAATAACCAAGGTTCCATTTAATCACTCAATACTTGGATAGTTTTTTACAAAGGTATATTTACTTTAAAGATATAGCAAGAACAAACATGCAAATATGTCCTCTAATATCTGGGGGCATTCTCACCTGTCTCTGCTGAAGCATTAGGCTCACAGCTCAGCCTAATTTCTACATAGCATTTTCCCCACCAAATTTATGTCCAAAGATGGCATCATTGCCAGCTTCAGCTAGACTGGAGTTAGGGATCCTTAGACCTGGTATAAATTTCTGGATTCCCAGGTTCTCATGGCTCAAGCTCCTATATCAGATAGAAGAGAGCGCCATGTACCTAAAATGGAAAATAACAAATGTAAAGCCAAAGACTCAATCTTATTTCTTAGGCTATATGAACCCAAGTAGGGAAATAAAGGAGATTCTAATGCCTTTCCTATCTCTTACCACTTAGTATGGATAAAGAAGTTATCTTCACCCTCAGCCACCATTGTATCAAAAGATACAGCCAGTGCTAAGTCAGATCATATTTTAAAGTCACTGAGAGTTCCAGCACAAAGTTAATGGGAAAATATTGCTCTAAACTATCCCTCCCAAAATATGCTGCCTACACCAATCTCTCCCCCTACCAAATGATCACATTAAAAATTCCTCATATAAATACCTCAATATACTTCTACATAGTTGTTTTTTTTTTGGGGGGGTGGCAGGAATGCTACATTCTACTTGTCTAAAAAACATTTGAAAGTTCATCACTGCTTTTTAAAAATTTTTGAACAGTATTTTATTTTCCCCAATGACATGTGGAAACAATTTTTAACATTCATTTAAAAAAAATGCTGTTCCAAATTCTCTTCCTTCTTCCTTTCCCCACTCCCTGAGATGATAAGCAATTTGATATAGGTTATACATGTGCAATACATATGCAAAACTTATTTTCATATTAGTCATGTCATTAAAGAAAACCTAGACCAAAAAAAAACATGAAAAAAATAAAGTGACAAATAATATGATTTAATTTGCATTAGACTCCATCAGTCCTTTCTCTGGAGGTAGATAGAATTTTTCATCATGAGTCCTTTAGAACTGGAACATTGCATTGCTGAGAACAGCTAAGTCATTCACAGTCGATTTTACAATATTGCTGTTACTATATGCAATGGTCTCCTGGTTCTATTCACTTCACTTTGCATCCATTCTTGAAAGTCTTTCTCAGCTTTTCTGAAATTATCTTTATCATTTCTTACAGCACAACAGTATTCCATTACAATCATATACTCAACTTGTTCAGTCATCCCCCAATTGATGGACATCCTCTCAATGTCCACGAAAAGAGCTGCTACAAATATTTTTACAAATAGGTCCTTTCTCCGCCCCTTTTATCTCTTTAGGATACACACATAGTAGCTGTATTGCTTGGTTAAAGGGTATGCACAGTTTTATAGCCCTTTAGGCATAGTTCCGAAATGTTTTTTTTTTCAGAACGATTCGATCAGCTCACAACTCTACCAACAATGCATTTGTGTCCTAATTTTTCCACATCCCCTCAAAATTTTGTTCTTTTTCATTACTGTTATATTAGCAAATCTGATAAGTGTGAGGTGGTACTTTCAGAGTTGTTTTCATTTACATTTCTCTAATCAATAGTGATTTAAAATATTTTTATATGACAATAGAGTTTTGATTTCTTTGTCTAAAAACTGCCTGTTAGCTCAGAAAATATCACCTCCAGGAAAAACCCTGGAACAGCTGAACCAGAGGAAAGATGGGGTATAGCAGACCAGTAGCCCAGGTAGCTTGAGGGATTAACAAGAAAGGCCCCTCTTGCCATAGGGGAAGGGGAGCAGTGCAGAAAAGGAAGCATCCAAGCAAGCTAGCAGAAAGCCCCACCTCAGTATAAGAGGGGGAGATCCTGAAACTCAGGTGGTAGAGCAGACAAATACCAACACCTGGACCCTCAATGCCTCAGTGAGGGTGTGGAACCAGTGGAAACCACCTTGGAAAACCACCAGGTGCCTAGGCATTCTATAGCAACTAGGTGTCCAGTGCCTCAGCAAAACTAAGGGAAGCAATGCTCCAAGGGGCCCCAAGCAGATAAACATTCTGCAACATCCATCTGAAAGGAGCTGAAGAAAGCTAAAGGAAAGAAAAAGCAAAGCAAGCAACCTCCAGGGGCCAGACTACCCAACCCTACCCCTAAAGTTCCAGTGTTGCTGATTCCAACCCAACACCAGGTAAGCTGCCAGAACCCTAAGCCTCCAACTGCCAGCATTGGAGGGCCCAGCACACAAAGCCAGTGACCAAGCCCTAGGCTCCCAACACAAAAAGCTTGGGTCAGTGCCCTCTGCTCCCCAGCAGGACAGCCCAATCTCTTTAAAGGCCAGGAAATAAGCAAATACCATGAGCAAAAAGAAACATATGATAGATTCTTATTATGGGAAGAGTGACGATCAAGGCAGAAATTCTGAAGAGGACAACATTGTCAGCAAACCTACATCTGGAACCTCAAAAGGGAATATCAACTGGTCTGAAGCCCAAAAAAATCTTCTTAGAAGAGCACAAGAAGGATTTTAAAAGTCAAATGAGAGATGTAGAAGAAAAAGTGGGAAAAGAAATGAGAGGTATGCAAGAGAGAGTCAATAGCTTGGAAAAAGAACAGCAAAAATTAACTGTAGAAAACAAGTCCCTAAAAAATACAATTGGCCAAATGGAAAAAAAACCACACTGAAGAAAACAAGACCCTAAAAAAAATACAATTGGCCAATGGGGAAGGAGGTATAAAATCTAATAGAAGAAAACAATGTATTAAAAATTAGAATTGGACAAATGGAAGCTAACGACTCTATGAGAGAGCAAGAATCAGTTAAACAGAAACAAAAGAATGAAAAAATAGATGAAGATGTAAAATACCTCATTTGTAAAACAACTGACCTGGAAAATAGATCCAGGAGAGACAATTTAAAAATTTGGTCTACCTGAAAATATTGATGAAAAAAAGAGCTTGGACAGTATCTTTCAGGAAATCATAAAGGAAAACTGCCCTGAGGTCCTAGAACCAGAAGGTAAAATAGCCATGGAAAAAATCCATTGCTCTCTCCTGCTGCTCTGGGAGCTGGCTGCCACCATGAATGACACTGTAACCATCAGAACCAAGAAGTTCATGACAAACAGACTTCTTCAGTGTAAACAGGTGGTTATAGATGTCCTTCATCCTGGAAAGGCCACAGTGCCTAAGACTGAAATTCGAGAAAAACTGGCCAAGATGTACAAGACAACTCCAGATGTCATTTTTGTCTTTGGATTCAGAACCCATTTTGGTGGTGGCAAAACAACAAGCTTTGGCATGATTTATGATTCCCTTGACTATCCAAAAAAAAAAAAAATGAACCAAAGCACAGACTTGCAAGGCACGGCCTGTATGAGAAGAAAAAGACATCGAGAAAACAGCAAAAGGAACACAAGAACAGAATGAAGAAAGTCAGGGGTACTGCAAAAGCAAATGTCGGTGCTGGCAAAAAAGTGAGCTGGAGATTTCACAACAGAAGGAATAAAAGGCACTATGAATGATGTTTAACCAGGAAGATAATTTTGCATCAGAGAATAAATAAGCTATGTAAAAACTTCAAAAAAAAATCCATTGATCACCTCCTGAGATTCCAAATTGAAAACACCAAGAAATATAGTACTCAAATTCCAAAATTACCAGGTCAAAGAGAAAATACTGCAAGCAGCCAGAAAGAAACAATTTAAATGTCATGGAACCACAGTCAGGATTACTAAGGACCTTGCAGCTTCTACATTAAAAGACCATAGGTTGTGGAATATAATATTCCATAAGAAAAAGGAGCTTGGATTACAACCAATGATCAACTACCCAGCAAAAATGAGCACGATCTTTCAGGGGAGGAGATGGATATTCAATGAAATAAGGGAGTTCCAAACCTTCCTGATAAAAAGGCCAGAGCTCAACAGAAAATTTGATCTTCAAGCACAAGACTCAAGACAGACATAAAAAGGTAAATGGGACAGAAAGAAACAACATGTTATTAATAAGGGCAAACTGTTTACACACCTACAAGGGAAGATGACATTTGTAACTCTTGAGAACTTTATTGTTATTACACCATGGTAGAGGGGTACACATAAAGGGAATGAATATAAGTAGACTTTGATGTAATGTTAAAAAAAAAATCTAGGGGCAGCTAGGTCACCCAGTGGCCTTGAAGTCTGGAGGACCTGAGTTCAAATCCAGCCTCAGACCAAGCATTTGACACTTACTAGCTGTGTGACCCTGGGCAAGTCACTTAACCCCAATTGCTTAAAAAAATTAAATCTAATCAAGTGGGTTAAATGGACCCAAGTAAGTGGAATAATCTGATCTAACTAAGAAAATGTACTGAGAGAACAGAAAGGAGGAGACAAACAAGGATAAATTACGTCACAAGAAAAGGCACAAAAACCTATTACAGCAGAAGGAAAGAAGGGAGGGTGAAGAGCAAATCATCAGATTTGGCTCAAGGAGGGAATAACATAATCAGTTAGGTATAGAAATCTAACTTGCCCTATAGACAGTAGAAAGGAAAAGGGGAAAGAAAAAGGAGGGGGAATAGAGGGGGCACAAAAAATAGTAAGAGTAAAGGGGAAGAGAAAGGAGGAGGCTAATAGAAGGGAGATGGAACTGAGGGAGGCAGTGGTGAAAAGCAAAACACTAGTGAGGAGGGAAAAGGAGAAAGGAGAAAGAAAAGTATAAATGGGGAAGGGAAGGATGGAGAGAAAGACACAGTAATCATAACTGTGAATGTGATATACGAATGTAATTGAATACTATTGTGCTATAAGAAATGATGAACAGGCAGACTTCAGAAAAACCTGGAAAGACTTTTATGGTCTAATGCTCAGTGAAGTGAGCAGAACCAGGAGAACATTATACACAGTAACAGCCACGTTGTTCAGTGACTAATATTGATAGACAACCATTCTCAGCAATACAAGTATCTAAGACATCTCCAAAGGCTTCATGATGGAAAATGTTATCCATATCCAAAGAAAGAACTATGGAGTTTGAATGCAGATTGAAGCATATTATTTGCTATGTTTTTCTTCTGTTGTCTTTTGTTTCCTCTTTCTGGTGGTTCCTCCTATTGGTGCTAATTCTTACAACATTGCTAATGTGAAAATGTATAACAGGAATGCATATGTATAGCCTATATCAGATTGTGTGCCATCTTGGGGAGGAAGGGAGGGAGGGGAAGAAAAATTTAAAACTCAAAAGCCTATGGAAGTGATTGTTGATAAATCAAAATAAATTAATAATAAAAAAATAAAAACTCCCTATCCACATCTTTTGACCATTTATCAATTACAAGATGACTTGTAATCTTATAAGTTTGCCTCACTTCTATATATATTTTAGAAATGAGGCTTTTATCAAAGACACTTGATGTAAAATATTTCCCCAGCTTTCTGCATTCCTTCTAATTGTGGTTGCATTGGTTTTGTTTGTGCAAAACTTTTTAAATTAATATAACCAAAAGTACCCATTTTATATTTTGTAATGTTCTCTATATCTTGTTTGGTCCTAAATTCTTCTCTTATCCCTAGATCAGATACGTGAACTATTCCATGCTTTCCTAATTTTGTTTATGGTATCACCGTTTATCTTGGTCTATGGTGTAAGATGTTGGTCTATACCTAGTTTCTGCCATACTGTTTTCCAGCTTTCGCAGCAATTTTTGTCAAATACTAAGTTGCTGTTCCAAAAGGGTGAGTCTTTCGATTTTTCAAACACTAGATTACTATGGTCATTTACTACTGCATATTAATCTATTCCACTAGTCCACCACTCTATTTCTTAGCCCATAAAAGATAGTTTTGATGATTACCATTTTTTAATACAGTTTGATATCAGATACAGCTAGGCCACCTTTCCTCACATTTCTTTTTCATTAAATCCCTTTATATTCTTGACCTTTTGTTCTTCTGGATGAATTTTGTTATTATTTTTTCTAGCTCTATAAAATTATTTTTGGTAATTTGCTTAGTATGACACTGAATAAGTAAATTAGTTAAGGTAGAATTGTCACTTTTATTATATTGGCTAGGCCTACTCATGAGCAATTTATATTTTCTCCAATTGTTTAGATCTGACTTTATTTATGTGAAAAGTATTTTGTAATTGTGTTCATATAGTTCCTCCTTTTATCTTAGTAGGTAGATTCTAAAATAGTCTATATTGTCTATAGTTATTTAAAATGGAATTTCCTTTTCTTTATCTTGCTGCTGGGCTTTCTTAGTAATATACAGAAATGCTGATGATTTATGTGAGTTTATTTTATATCTCATGATTTTGCTAAAGTTGCAAATATTTCAACTAGTTTTTTAGTTGATTCTCTGGTATTCTCCAAGTATACTATTATGTTATCTACAAAAAATGATAGTTTTGTTTCCTCATTGCCTACTCTAATTCCTTAAATTTATTTTCTTTTCTTATTGCTGTAGCTAACATTTCTAGTACAACATTGAATAATAGTTGTTATAAAAGGTATCCTTGCTTCACCCCTGATAGTTTTTGGAAGGCTTCTAGCTTATCCTCATTACAGATAATGCTTTCTGCTGGTTTTAGATAGATACTATTTATCATTTTAAGGAAAGCTCCACTTATCCCCATGCTTTCTATTCTTTTTAATAAGACTGTTATATTTTGTCAAAAGCATTTTTGGGTCTGTCGAGATAATCATAGTATTTCTGTTGATCTAGTTGTTGATAGGGTCAATCATGCTGATAGTTTTCCTAATATTGAACCAGACCTACATTCCTGGTATAAATTCCACCTATTCATAGTGTATGATCCTTGTGACATATTTCTATAATTTCCTTGCTAGAATTTTATTTAAATTTTTGAATGAATATTCACAATGGAAAGTTGTTTATTTTCTTTCTTTGTTTTGGCTCCTCCTGGCTTAGGTATCAGCACCACACTTTTGCCATAAAAAGAATTTGGTAAGAGTCCTTTGCCTGTTTTCCAAATTCTTTATCTAATACTGAAATTACTTGTTCTTTGAATATTTGGTAGAATTCATTTGTGAATCCATCTGTTCCTGGGGAGCTTTTCTTAGGGACTTTCACTGATAACTTGTTCACTTTCTTTTTCTAAGATGGGGTTAGTTAAGCATTCTATTTCCTCTCATGTTAATCTGGACAGTTTATATTTTTGTAAATATTCATCCATTTCACTAAGATTGTCAAATTTATTGACATATAATTAGGCAAAACAGATCCTAATAATTGCTTTAATTTCCTCTTTATTTGGTGATGAATTCACCCTTTTCATTTTTGGTATTGGAATTTTGTTTTTCTTCTTTCTTGTCTTTAATCAAATTAACAAATGGTTTACTTATTTTTCTCACAAAACCAGCTCCTATTTTTATTTATTAGTTCGATAGTTTTCTTTCAATTTTATTAATCTCTCCTTTGATTTCAAATGTGATGTTTAATTGGGAATGATACTCATTGGCATGAAGTAGAAACTCAAAGTTGTTTTCATTTGCCTTTTTTTAATTAAAATGATTTAGATAATTTTTCATAAGGTTGCTGATAGCTTGGATTTCTTTCTTTAAAAGTGCAATAATATCCTTTGAACCTATTGGGAAATGGTCCTTAATCTTTTAAATTTGCATAATTTCTTTATATATCTTAGGTTTTGAGACATTTATTAGAAAAACTTGCTGCAATGATTTTCCCATTTAACCTTTTCATTTTGATTTTAACTATATTAGGTTTATTTGTACAAAGCCTTTTAAAAACAAAATAAAAATTGTCCATTTTCTATTGTGTGATACTGTCTAACACTTCTTTAGTTATTAATTGATTTTCTGCACAGAGATCTGAAAGGTAATTTCTCCTTTGTGCCTCTATTTTATTTGTGAAGTTGCCTTTTATATCTAGATCATGTATTCATTTGGAGTTTATGTTGGTATATGATGTAAGGTATTGGTCTAAACCTGATTTCTGCCAGACTTTTGCCCAGTTTTTCCAGCAGTTTTATCAAATAGTGATTCTCTTCTCCCTATGACTGGAATATTTGGGCTTAGTGAATGTGATACTTTCATGCTTTTCTTTTCAATGTATTGCATAAATAATTTGTTCCACTAATCAACTTTGCTCTTTTTCAACCAATATGAAGTCATTTTAATGATACAGCTTTAGAACAAGTACTGAAAGATTTTCTTGCTTTTCATTTTTCTCATTATTTCCCTTGAGAGTCTTGGTTTTTGTTCCTCCATATGAATTTTATTATTTCTTTTTAGCCCTATAAAATATTATTTGTGGAGTTTGATGGGTAAAGCATTGAATAAGTAAATTAATTTATGTATTGTCATTTTTTATCTATTCATGGACAATTAATGTTTCTCCCATTATTTAAACCTGTCTTTATGCAAAGAGTGTTTTATAGATGTGTTCATATAATTCCTATGTAAATCTTGGTACATATGCTCCCAAATATTTTATAATTTCTGTAGTTATTTTGAATGAAATTTCTATTTTTAGATTTTCTTACTAGGTTTATTGATTCATGTTGATAACATGAACATTTGTTTTATATGTTGTGAGTTTGCTAAAGCTATCAATTATTTCAACTAATTTTAGTCAACACTCTAGAGTTCTCTAAGTACATTATTGTATCATCTGAAAAAGTGATAATTTTATTTCCTTTTTTCCTGTCTTTATTCCTTCAATTTTTTCTCATATTATTGCCACAGCTAGCATTTCTAGCATGGTAGTAAAGAGTAATTGTGATAGTGGGCATCCTTGCTTCACCTGTTATCTGATTAGAAAGGTCTCTAACTTTTTTCTATTACATAAAATGTTTGTTCTTGAATTTAGTTAAATGATTTTTTAATAAAAACAAATATCATATTTTATCAAGAACCTATCTGAAAATTATTGGCAAAAATAATGTCTTTATTTTTATATTAGTAGCATGATAAGGAACATGAATAGTAATATAATTATATTATAGCTAACAATTATATAGTGCATAGCATGTGACAAGCACAGTGCTAAGCACGTTAAAAATATTATCTTATTTTTTCCTCACAACAACCCTGGAAAATAGATATTTTTATTATTCCCATTATAGAGATGAGGAAACTGAAACAAATAGCAGGTGAGTGACCCAACATCACTGAGTTAGTGTCTGAGGCTAGATTGAACTAGGACTTCTGACTCCAAGCCCAGTGTTCTATCCACTGTAGCACCTAGCTGCCTTTCTCCTCTTTATGTTGAACCCAACCCTGCATTCTTAGAATAAACCTAACTTGGTAATAGTGAATAATCTTTCTAATATGTTGTTGTACTCTACTTGGTAATATTTTATTTTAAAATTTTACTTTGATATTCATTAGGGATGTTGTTCTACAGTGTTATTTCTCTGCTCTTTTTTTTCTTCACATTTTAAATATCAAGACCAAACTAGAGTCATAGAGATTGGAAAGATGAACAAGAAATGTTAGAACAAAATCAAATACTGAAAAGAACAGAAGAAAATTTAAAATATCTGATGGCTTTAATCGGCCTTACAGAAGAGGTTAAAACAACGACTTGGGTTCAAGAATTTATAGGAAAGTGGTTCCCAGGAAGATGATAAAAACAAGAGCTTTATTATTATATGGTTCAGCAAGCGAGTAAAACACACACACACACACACACACACACACACACACACACACACGCACACACGGTGCGCGTGCACACACACACATACACATATATATGCATATAAGTGTGTGTGTATATACAAATATACACACATATATATGTATATGTGTGTGTGTAATATATATTTTTTTCACACTACATGACAATATAGAAAGACAGAGGTTTGTCCACATGAATGCAAGTGACTTAACCAGCCTGAGGGAATGGGATACATTTCAGAGGGGAAACATGCTCAAAGTTGCTGTTCAGGTGATGAAGTTATATACCCTAAAAATGGACTTGGTGGAAAACAAGTAATTGGTGCCACATTTGGGAGGGGGCATTCCTAGTCAGAGCCAGATGTGGTGAAAATATTCTAGGGTTCACTTATTAATGCCAAATTTGAATGAAACTCATAGGAGGAGTTTCTTTATCAGGATCAGAAATGGGAAAAGGTCTGGGTTGACTAATGCAACAACAGAGGAGGAACTCAGAGACTTCTGCATTTAGTCAGGACTTTTACCCAACAGAAATTGCAAGCTGCAAGTATTAAGTGCCTGACAAAAGCTTAACACAGGTCAGAATAATCAAAATAGTAAAACCTTGTCTGTTTTTGTCTCTATTCTTTGTGGCAATTAAGATCAGCTTATGCCACTCCATGTTGGAGTCCTATCATGATAATTACGACATGAAACAATATAAAAACTATCATTAATCACACTGATCAAAAACCTGACCTAGAAAACAGGTCAAAGAAAGAAAATTTAAGAGACTCCTTGAAAATGGTCACAAAAATAAAGTTAGATTTAAATAATTGGAGAAATATTCATTGTTCATGGGTGGGTAAAGCCAATGTAATTAAAAATGACAATTTTACCTAACCAATCTATTTATGCCATCCTAATTGAATTACCAAAAATATTTTACTGAGTTAGAAAAAATAACAACAAAATTCATTCAGGAAAAAGAAAATGTCAAGAATTTGAAAGAAACAAAGGTAAAAAAAATAAAGGAAGGGGATTCAGCAGTACCAGACCTTAAACTATATTATAAGGTAAAAGCGTTGTTGAAGTATAAAATGGATAATTTCCATTATTTTAAGTTAAAAACTTTTGTACAAATAAAACCAACATAGCCAAGATTAGAAGGAAAGCATAAAAATGGGGAAAAACTTACACAGACGATATGATTGTGATGGAATACTGCTGTGATACAAGAAATGATGAGATGGTTGATTTAGAAAAACATTGAAAAGACATGGCCCTATGAAGGAAGATTCTATTGACCTCTAGAGAAAGAATTGACAAATAGAAATAAGCATATTATGGTCTTACAAATAGGTATATGTGTGTATGTATGTGTGTATATTTGCGTGTGTTTAACAATATGTATTTGTATGTTAATATTCATGTTTAATTTTAGCCTTCTCTAGGGTGAGAGGTGGGGAAAGAGAAAAAAATAATAAAAAGTACACAGCAGAAAACAAAATAAAACCTAGAAAGAAGCCCAGAAAAGCTGGGTTGCTTTGAAAACAATGTCTAGAAATTATTACTTAGTTTTTCATAAAATGGAAATTTATCATTTTATATTGAATCCTCTCTTATGATCTGTGGTGTACATAGAAATGTTTTTTTTTCTTTTCTCATTTTGTATTTAAATTTAAACTGAATAAAAAAAATTAAAGGCAATGAATATACACGAAAAAGAAAAGAAAATGATTGCAAAAAAGGCAGAACACTATACTCCAAGAAATCATATATGTGAGATTAAAGAAAGATGCAAATGACATATATATGTATATATACATATAATCAACTTTTGTATGGTTTCTAAAAGTAAAACAGAAAATAAAGGAATGTACATTAATTGCAGAATGGCTGGACAAATTATGATGAGTTGATAAAATAGAATAGCAATCTGCTGTAAGAAATAAATATAATTTCAGAGAAATTTGGGGAAATTTATATGAACTGATTCTAGGTGAAATTCATAGAACAAAAAGGATGGTTTATGCAATAACAACATAATGGAGAAAAACAACTTAAGAACTCTGATTAATTCAATGAACAACTACAGCTCCAGAGAACCATGATGAAGTATCCTACCCACTTCCTATCAGAGGTAACTAATTCAGTTTGGTGTGGAGATACTTAAGACTCAACAGAGAAACAAACTGTGATGAAGGCTGGGCAATTAACAAGAAGTAAAATGCAAGGGAATAGCCTTAAGCTAAATAAGATTCCTAATCCTGAAAGGGAGATTAAGATGTAAAAGAAAAATAAATAACTAGAATCTAAGGGGCACCATAGATTGCCTCTCAGACTATTGGGGAATGACTAAACAAATTGTGGTATATGTCTGTAATTAAATATCATTGCACCATAAGAGATTACAAAACATATGGTTTCAGATGCCTAAGTATGAGCTGATGCAGAATGAAGTGTGCAGAATCAAGAGCACAATTTATTGAAGTACAATGGCATTGTAAAAAAAAAATTAAAAGATTTAAGAAAGTTGATCAATTCAACAATCACCCATGTTTTCATGAGATCTGTCATGATGCATATTACCCTCCTCTTGATGAAGAAATGATGGACCTCCCAAAATTTTTAGTTTATGACTAATGCACTTGCCATGTCATATGATGAATTACAACAATGTTGGTGTCATCCATTTTCTAGCTTATAAATTCCTTGAGGATAGAAATCATGCATTATCTAAATTTTATATTTCCTCACCACATATCACACTGTTTTGCACACAGTAAGATTCAATAAAATAGCATTATTATTATAGTCAACCCAGTGAAATGCTATGAGTGTGAAATAATGGAATAAGAGACTCTTAGAAAATTCACAATCAGAAAAAAAATCTAAAGGTCAAGAGAAAAATTCATCATAAACCTAACTATGGTGAACATGTCATAGCCCTTATTTTCCAGAATTTCATAAGCTATTTATTCCTCTATGTTGTTTGCTTCTTGAGTTGCAAAAGTTAATGGAAGTGTAGGTTTAAGTAGCCCCATAGTAAGCAGAAATTACAGAGAATGCCATTAGACTAAGAAAAATTTACTAAGATGACAGTTTCTAACTTCTAGACTTATTTTCATCAATCTATTTCTATATTGTACACATCCATGAGGCTTCAGTTAAGAGACTTACTAAGTATTTTGAATACATCAGCAAATAACTGAAATGTTCTTAAATTTTTTACATAGTAAAGGGGAAAAATTCTCTAAAAAGGTGCCTTTGAAGAGTGGAGCCCAATCCTTAGTCAAACTCTTCTTGGTTAATTACAGCAGAGTTGGTTCAAATAGAAATGTCACATAAGGTAGAGCATCATGTAATTCATCAACATTACTAACCATTTGTGGCAAAAGGAGATGACTAGGGAGGGCATTTAAAGGGAGGGCAACACAGACACCAGCTGAATAGTGATTAGCATGAAACATTTCACCAAAACCGGAAAACAGGTGTTGATGTAGAAGTTAAAACCTGAAGCGTGTTTTGGAAATAAATATTTCCTTCCCCTTGCTATAAATCAATGTACAAGATCCTCTCAATGAAAAGCAATTTCACAGTAGTGAAGTAGGTTTCCGGAAATGATACTCACTCTACCTTAAGTGGTGTTTCCCAAGTCATTGGTCTAACATACAAAAGATCTTAGTATAAAAGTCAATTTGGCCATCTAGTGATGTTTAAAGAGATTTCTGTAAGGTTAATATCCAAGGTCAACCTTATGGGGTCTATTTACTGTATACAGAATGCAGAATTGCAGAGATGGAAAAGAAATACCAGGCTCTGCTAGCCTTTGTCACTATGTTTCATTTGAGGATTGGTATAACTATCCAGAGACCAACAGGTCAAAAAAGCTTCCTCTTGTTTTGGAGATCTTGGACTATGAGAAAGTAAGTGAAGACACAGAAAAATTCAATTTAAATTTCTTTCTGTATGATGACAGAAATGCTTCAGTAAAAATATGACCAGAATATTTTAGAAGCTTTTGAAAAAAAAAACTGATAGAAATGTACGTTTATTGACCACTTAGTACATGTAAGGAATTTTTCAAGGCACTGGAAAAGCATATTAGAAACCAATTCTAGTTAAGGAGAATAAAATAACAGTCAAGCAATTTTAATATATAATCTTGAACAAGGTGGAGAGGGAAGAGGGAAAGAAGGAAAGGAGAAGAGAAGAAACATTTACATAGCACCTACCGTGTGTCTGGCAGTAAGCACATATTACAAATATTATCTGATTTCATCCCCACAGAAAGCCTGACAGGTGGATGCTTTTAATTATCCCTATTTTTCAGTTACCAAAGGGAGGATAAGTGACTTGCCCTGGGTCATGCAAGTAGTAAATGAATAATGACAGATTTGAACTCATCTTCCTGACTTCAGACAGAGCTCTCTTCCACTACACCCCCAGCTGCCTCTAAAGAAGCCTAATTTGAAGGGTTTGAAACATACAATGATTTCCTGCACAGAAATTGAACCCAAACTATAGGACTAAATCCCAACCACTAGAGCATCAGGGAGAACATACATATGAAATAAACATCTGATGAAGAAGAGGAAACGGAGATATAGAAGGATAAGCTGAAGCCAGTTAAAGACATCACTTGAGCAAAAAAGTTGTCAGATATCTGGTTCCTGACAATTCATCAGCTACAAATAAGGGCTAACTCAAACTGACATTATAAAGGCAATTGAGTAAAGGACAACCAGCAAAATGATAAAAAAAAAATGACATTACAGAAAAGAGAAACCATCACATAAATTTCTTGTGGTTGCCCCTACAAGAACCATGTTAAACGACTCTTCTTAACCATAGCAAAGTTTGTTTTAATTGGCAGAGTAGCTGTGAGTACTATATTAGGGGTGAGGGTTGGAAGTGGGGTAAATGTGGTAATTATAAGTATTGATGAGAGAACCAGGAATGAGATGTTTGGAGCTTTGGAAGAATTACAGGTAGTGTTAATTTTGTAGCTTCCCACAAGTCTTGCCACTCCATCCTCTAATTATGCCCAAAATATAAATCTAAAAGACTAGAGATTTTTCTACTGACCCTATCACACTAAAGTTAAATTTATACCCATGGTACACACACATTTCAGCTCCCCATGCTTTGTTCATTTTCTAGCTCACATTAGCAAATATTACCACCTTAATCGTTATATGATTTTCTAGTTAGAACCTTGGAAATGATTTAGCACTGACTCCTTATTTTTCAGGTGAGAAGCATCATCAACAATTATTTTAAAAATCTAGACAATGGGTGACAACAACAACAGCAGCAACAACAATAGCTCAGCATTATCTGAAGCTTCTTGTTTTGTAAAGAGCTTTACAAATATATTATTTTATCCTCACAACAACCCTGGGATGTAGGTTCTGTTATTATCCCCATTGAACAGATGAGAAAACTAAGACAAACAGAGGCTAAATAATTTTCCCAAGGTCACACAGCTGGTAAGTATCTAAGGCCAGAGTTGAATTCAAGACTTCCTTCAAGCTAGGCACAGTCCACTATGCCACCTCCATTCATAGCATTCTACATGTATGACATATTACATGCATGTATAGAACAAGTAGGTATGGTGTAGACAACAGGGCATAATAGATAGTATTGGACTTGGAGGCATTAAAACCCTGCCTTAGAAACTTGCTATCTATGTGGCCCTGCACCCATCAGTTAGCCTCTCTGGCCTCAGTTTCCTCATTTTTAAAATGAAGGAGTTGAACTTGACCTATCAGGTTCTTCCAACTCAAAATCTATGATCCTATGATGTACCACTGGCAAGGCACTGGATTCTCCAAGAGCTGCAATGGTTGTTGGCAGGAGGAAACAGCTCCTTTAGATAGTTTGACCAACTCTGGGAGAGACTACCTAGTTAGTGGCAAGACTGGGATGGGGCAAAGAGAGGAGCTGGTATCAGACAGAGGCTACCTAAATGATCAAAGCTGGAATCCAATGGGACAATGTCAATGCAGTGGTGAAATACGAAGTGTCTAATTATCAGCCTTGCGAAAAGAAATAGCAACAACATCCTACTTTGAATTTTTAGTCTCTCAGACAACTATATTTGCTCCCATCAGTTAATTACTTAATCCCATTTAAATCTGTTCATCCATGCTGTGATTCTCTTATGTTTATCATTGCTTTCTTTATGGGAATAAAATGACTTGTCCTATACTTATTCATGTGATTTATTGTATAAAGCTTTAGCTTATCTTTCCCTTCCACTGGGAAAATCCTTATACTTTTGAACCCGTAACAAACTCTAAAATTAGTAACCCCTGTGTTTTGTGACATAGAGATGGGGTGAAGTAAGCCAATGAATATGAGAAATGTGAGGCCAATTCCTTTACTGAGAGGCCAGACTTTCCAAGAAATAACCTCACAGATTAGGGAGGGGGAGGTACCCTTGGGAGTCACAACAGTAGTTCCCTCTAGTCATTAGCCTAAATATTTAGCAAATGCTTTAAAAATAGTTGGAATACTTAAAAGGACATTCATATGAAAGAGACATTATCCTATATGACCCCAGATGTCACAAACAAGAAAAATTGGTAGAAGTACCAAAAAGAATGTAATTGCAGACTTTCTAAGAGTTAAAGCAATCCAAAAGTATAATGGGTGTCCTAAGGCTGGACTAGGTTCCTTATCATCTTCAAGAAAAATTGGCAATATCAATAATTGGGGATAGTATAGAGGTGATCTTGTTGATGCATGCATTGTAATTAATGTCCTTTGAGGTCCCTTCCACTCCGAGATTTTGTGATTCTATGAAAGAAGCTCATTTAGTTTAAACAATCGATGGCCACTAACATTTCTGATAATTTACAGAAATCTTGCTCTATAGGCTTCCAGGTTTTTCATATATTTAAAAAAAATGTCCTGATGACAAGATCAGCAAGGGAAATCCTAGATTGTTTAGTTTGTTTTTTTTTTAACATCCAAGAAGAAGAAAAAATAAAATATTAATCTGGACCTTCTAATGCCATTGAAAATGATGTCATTCACATTATGTGCATCATTTGCAATAAGATTTATCCAGTCCAAAATTTTCCTTTTCCAAAAACAAAGCTCCCCAAGTCTCCCTGTGGGATTTTTCAATTACCGCCAAGTTCTCCTTCTACAAGAGGCAACCATGCCTAAACCTCTTTATCAGGTCATGCTGGAAAGGGGAAAAATTTGGTGTTGAACTTACCAGGATGAAGAGACTTTTCTGGAAAATCAAGCAACTGTTGACTTCTGAGGATACACTAGTACATCACTAGGAGGAGGAGTCACTACTCCTTCCCATGTCTCTTCACTTGGTGGTTTGGGGATGTGCTAAGCCCCAAACTGTCAGTGGTTACTACATGGGAACAATGTTATCACCAAAGAGAGTAATGTACAAATTCACTGAGAAGCCCTCACTATTATCAATGGAATGACGAAGTCACACAAACACATCTGCAGTTGTAAACTTCCTGAAGAATAAAAAGAGAAGCAATTGTTCCCAAAGAGTAATTCTGCCACACATGAATGGCAGCCATGGGAGGAGAACAGATGCCCATGGCAAAGAGCATAGGTGGATGCCCTCCCCATCACTCTCCCCAGTTCCATGGGTAAATTAGTGGCTCTGGTTGTACAGCAGGATGAACACTCTCATCCAAAGGCCCAAAGCCACTCAGAGCTCAAACTTATGTAGAGTTTTAGACAAAGAGTTGACCTTAAACTAATAGGATACTGCCTCATCACTCATAAGGCAAGGCAGAAGAGTGATCTAGACTAGTGGTAACCACATTAAATAAAAAGGGAGCTATTAAACTGTACATAAGAATCCATGACAGTGGCCTATTGGCTTAGAAATGCACATATTAATGTCATCTATGTTTGATTGTATTTTATTCATTTTATTAAATATTTCCAAGTTATATTTTAATATGGTTCCAGTAGGCTATGTGTTTGACAACTCCCATTCTAGATCACTGAAATATTTTTTGACATGCCTCCTAAAGAATGCAGGGCAGGGACCTGGGAAACAACTATAACCATGCCATAGCAAAGTAGCACTTGAAGAGAGGGACAATGCTTGGTTTCTGGGTCAGTTGAGACATGTAAACTGGGGGACTGGGCTGGGGTTGTAACAATCAAATGGGTTTTCCCCACCTCACACTTGCCTTAGACACCAATAATAAGACTTTTGTCTGAGATACACACACACACACACACACACACACACACACACACACACACACACACACTTTGTCACAACATATGTAGGCTGGATTTTTTTCTCACTATGTTTTGTCTCTGAGCCAAGTACATCAATATGGCATGGATTGTAGGATACATGAAAGATATTTTAGAGATAATCTAATCTATATTTTCCAGAAGAGAAAACTGAAACTTAGGAATTGATGGCCTGAGATATCTGACATTATAGTTCCTGGACTATTATTGAGCCACCTACAGTGAAATTTTTTATTCCAGAAGGCTTTCTTCAACTCATCTTCTCAGGCTAATGCAATCACAAGATGAACTACATAGAATTCCAGATTAGAACACAACTTGAATTTGGTATGAATGACATTTTTCAAGCATGTGGCATATATCATCTTAATTGATGTTCTCCACAACAAGTAATATAAGGTAGGCACAATTATACCCATTTTGCAGATGAGGAAACCCCAGCTTCCAGAAATCACATGATTTACCCAGGGTTTACCTAGCTAGCAAAGGTACAAAGCAGGATGGAAAATCAAACCTTCTTGACTCCAAATTTTGCTCTCTACCTTATATACTGAGATGTTTCTCAAGTGAAAAAGAAATTGCTTGAAAAATTCAAATTATTCACAATTGGGTTAAGTTCTTTTTCCGTTATGAATTCCTTCTATAGGAATATTACACTGTTATATAACAGCCATTTTGTTTTCTCTTGGTGACAGTATGTAGCACATGAGAACTTTTCATATGAAAACTTTGGCTAGAAGCAATATCTGAGGGTCTAGGATTGATTAGGATATTTAAAATACTATGAAAGAATACTAGATATCCCAGGCCACTCAGCATACTTCATCAAAGGCACTTGATTTCTTGTGATTTGGGATTAAAAAGCTCACAAAAGTCCTGCACAAATATTGAATTTTCGAATGGAGATGACTGAGTTCCTAAAGACCACATCAAGAAATCACAGCAGTTACACCAAACTAGGAAGGTATTGAGTACAGTCAGTGGCATATAATGAATGATCCTTATGGAACAGCATAGGTAAATATGAAGAAACTCATTATGCTTATCACAAGGTGGTGAATTATGTGGCCATGACAATCCATGAAACAAAAGAAAATGCAAAATCACAGAATACAGAATGTTGTGCACATTCTATTTTTCCCCTAGAGCTTCTACAGTAATGGTGACATACTGACAGAAAAGAGGGCAGTGTTAAGAATCATCCGGCTTTTTGACCATCTATAGAAATTAATTAAATTGTTCATGCTTTAAATTAGAAATTACTATTCAGTAACCAACAAGTTGTGATTCTGCTGAGAAAACCGAGATCCATCAATCTTTGTGTTCTTACCATGAAGCAAATCTGAAGAGATAAAGAAGGTGCCATTCAATGGAAGAAATATTCCCATATTCTTCTATGAGAGGGGAGAAAAAGGAGAAAGAGTTGTCTACATTGTAGGACAAAGAGCAATGAAATATATCATTTTATTTCACAGGACACTTGGTCACCTTATCTTTCAGTGTTATTATTATATGCAAAAGACTATTATTAAGATAACTTCAGGTTATGTGACATCTGTTGAATTAAAATAAAAAAATGCTAAGAAGATCCAAACAAAATTCCCCAAACCAAATTAACATAAATTTTGATACTTGGTAATGTCAGTGTGAGGGTAGCTAACATTAGGGAAAACACACACACACACACACACACACACACACACACACACACACATGACTATATATATGTATATATGTGTGTGCATGCATAATGCATGTATGTGCATTCATATGTAGCCTTATACATATACACATATGCCATGTGTATAATATATTGAAATATAATTCATTATTAATAAATAAGAGACCAGAGGCAAATAGACAAGTCAGAAATCCCATTTTCACAATGCTAATACATTTTTCAAGAAGAAAGTAGGAATATGCTGGACAAATTAAGCACCAAACTCTGGCTTCATAAGATAAATTAGATGGGTTATGTCTTAAGACACAGGAAATGAAAAGACAACAGGTTACTTGTGGGAAAGTTGCCTCTGACCATTGACGAGACAAAACAATGGTTAAAATCAATACCAAATTAGAAGAGAAAGATGGGGAAACACTACACACAATTACAGTAACTCCAACCTCATCTTTTTAAATGGGCTGTAGACTATGAAAAATGAAAAATGGATAACGCTTTAAAAATCTTCCTTATCACCATTTCTTTAAAAAATACATTCAATAGTCATTGAAAAGAAGTATAAAAGAGAGAGAGACAGAGAGAGACAGAGACAGAGAGAAATTGTCGCTGTCCTCAACAGTTGTTTATTTTTTTCCTCCTTCTCAGGTAGAGAAGCATACTGACCACGAGCAACACCAGTTTAGAGTACTAGCTCATTTACAGAATATTTCAGAGTAGTATGGCTAAAGACAAGAAGTATGACCTCACAAAATGAAAAAGCAATGGAGGGGAACCGAGAGAAAACCAGACACGAAATCTGGCTAATACAGATCATCACAAGAGTACGTATAGATGAAAATAGAAAGAATGCAATAGATAAATGGAAAATGTAGAAGATTTGCTAGCATTTCTGAAATGATCTAGTCATTTCATTAGCAATAGCATAACTACTATATCTGAACTCGAACATGCCTAGTTTATGCCATATTCGTTTCCAGTTTTCCCAGCAGTTTTTGTCAAACGGAAAGTATTATCCCAGAAGCCAGAGTCTTTAGGTTTATCAAACAGTAGATTACTATAATCATTTACTACTGTGTCTTGTGTATCTATCTATTCCACTGATCCACCACTCTATTTCTTAGTACCAAATAGTTTTGATGATTACAGCTTTATAATATAGTTTTAGATATGGCTAGTCTACCTTCCTTTGTATTTTTTTTCACAAATTTATTTGATATTCTTGATCTTTTGTTCCTCTAGATGAATTTTTCTTTTACTTTTTTTCTAGCTCTATAAATATTTTTGGTAATTAGATTAGTATGGCACTGAATAAGTAAATTAATTTAGAATTGTCATTTTTATTATATTAGCTCAGCCTATCCATGAATAACTGATATTTTTCCAGTTGTTTAGATACGATTTTATTTGTATGAAAAGTGTTTTTGTAATTGTGTTCATGTGGTTCCTGGATGTGTCTTGGCAATTAGACTCCCAAGCCTCTTGTATTGTTTACAGTTATTTTATATGGAATTTCTCTTTCTATCTCTTCTTGCTGAGTTTTATTGGTAATATATAGAAATGCTGGTGGGTTTATTTTGTACCTTGCATCTTTGCTAAAGCTGTTAATTTCTCTAAGTAACTTTTTAGTTGATTATCTAGGATTCTCTAAGTATATCATCATATCATCTTCAAAGAGTGATAGTTTTGTTTCCTCACTGCCTAGTCTAATTTCTTTGATTTCTTTTTCTCTCTTATTGCTAAAGCTAACATTTCCAGTACAATGCTAGTGGTAATAATGGGCATCCTTGTTTCATGCCTGATCTTATTGAAAGGCCTTCTAGCTTATCCCCATTACAGAAAATGCTTGCTGATGATTTTAGATAGCTACTACTTATCATTTTAAGGAAACCTCCATTAATTCCTATACTCTCTAATGTTTTTAATAAGAATGGATACTCTATTTTGTTAAAAGCTTTTTCTGCATCTATTGAGACAAAAAATTATTTCTGTTAGTTTTGTTATTAATATGGTCAATTATGCTAATAGTTTTCCTAATATTAAACCAGCACTACATTCTTGATATAAATCCCACCTGGTCATAGAGTATTATCTTCATAATAAATTGCTGTCATCTCTTTGCTAACATTTTATTGAAAATAAAAATTGCATTAATATTCATTAGGGAAATTGGTCTATAATTTTCTTTCTCTGTTTTGGCTCTTCCTGGTTTAGATATCAGCACCATATTTGTGTCATAAAAAGAATACGGTAGAACTCTTTCTTTGCCTATTTTCCCAAAAGTTTATATAGTATTGGAATTAATTATTCTTTATATGTTGAGTAGAATTCACTTGCAAATCCATCTGCCCTGGAGATTTTTTTTTCTTAGGTAGTTCAATGATGGATTGTTCAATTTCTTCTTCTAAAATGGGTTTATTTAAATATTTTATTTCCTCTTTTGTTAATCTGGGCAATTTATAGTTTTGTGAATATTCATCTATTTCACTTAAATTGCCAGATTAATTGGCATATAGATGGGCAAAATAGATCCTATTATTGTTTTAATTTCTTCTTCATTGGTGATAAATTCACCCTTTTCATTTTTGATTCTGGAAATTTGGTTTCCTTCTTATTTTTAAATTAAATTAACCAAAAGTTTATTTGTTTTATTGGGTTTTTTTTCATAAAGCCAGCTCTTAGTTTTATTTATTAGGTCTATAGTTTTCTTACTTTCAATTTTATTAATCTCTTCTTCGATTTTCAGACTTGCTTATTTGGTTTTTAATTTGTCCTTTGTCTAGACTTTTTAATTGCATGCCCAATTTACTGATCTGCTCTTTCTCTGTTTAATTCATGTAAGCATTTAGAGATATAAAATTTCCCCTAAGTACTGCCTTTGCTGCATCCCATAAATTTTGGTGTGTTGTCTCATTATTGTCATTCTCTTTCATGAAATTATTGTTTCTATGATTTGTTGGTTGACCCACTCATTCTTTAACATTAGATTATTTAGTTTACAATTAATTTTCAGTCTATCTTTCCATGGCTCTCTATTACATGTAATTTTTATTGCATAATGGTCTGAAAAGGATGCATTTAGTATTTCTGCCTTTCCGCATTGAATTGTAAAGTTTCTATGCCTTAACACATGGCCAATTTTTATGTAGGTGCCATGTACCATTGAGAAAAAGATATATTCCTTTCTGTCCCCATTCAACTTTTTGCAAAGGTCTATCACATCTAACTTTTCTAAAATTCTATTAATCTCCTTAACTTTCTCGTTTATTTTGTGGTTAGATTCGTCTATTTCTGACAGGGGGAAGTTGAGATCCCCTACTAGTATAGTTGTACTGTCTATTTCTTCATGTAACTCCCTTAACTTCTCCTCTAAGATTTTAGATGCCATACCACTTGGTACATATATGTTTAGTATTGATAGTATTGATATTACTTCATTGTCTATGGTTCCTTTTTAGCAAGATGTATTTTCCTTCCTCGTCTCTTTTAATTAGATCTATTTTTGCTTTTGCTTTGTCTGAGATCAGGATTGCTACTCCTGCTTTTTTTTTTTTGAACTTCAACTGAAATATGATATATTCCACCACATCCTTTTACCTTTAATCTGTGTGTGTGTCTCTGCTTCAAATATATTTCTTGTAAACAACATATTGTAGGATTCTAGTTTCTAATCCACTCCGCTATCTACTTTTGCTTTATGGGAAAGCTCATCCCATTCACATTCACAGTTACTATTACTATGGATTTCCCTCCATCCTGTTTCCCCACCCCTTTTTGTACTTTTCTTTCTCGTTTCATCCTGTCCCTTCTCACCACTGTTTTGCTTCTCACTACTGCCTCCTCCA
The DNA here is from genome assembly GCF_003287225.1 of Phascolarctos cinereus. NCBI lineage: Eukaryota > Metazoa > Chordata > Mammalia > Diprotodontia > Phascolarctidae > Phascolarctos > Phascolarctos cinereus. Next base: position 96,418,860 of record NW_027555625.1, read on the forward strand.
ATCTGCCCTCCTGGCTATCAGGCCCCCTCACTTTTTCCCCCTTTCCCCTCCTACTTCCATATAGGATAATGTAGATTTATCTACCTAATTCTGTGTATATCTTATTCTCCCTTTAAGCCACATCTGATGAGAGTAAAATTCAAACAAGGCTCACTCCCTCCCTTCTTTCCCTCTATTGTAATAGGTCTTTCATGCCTCTTCATGTGATATATTTTAATGTATTCTGCCTCCCCCTTTCCTCTTCTCCCAGTACAATCATTTTTCACCCCTTAATTATTTTTTTATCTTCACATCAAAGTCAATGCATACCCATATTCTCTGTCAAGGTCTACTCCTTCTACCTGCTCTAATAGAGATATAGTTCTTAAGAATTACAAGTATCATCTTCCCATGTAGGGATGCAAACAGTTTAACTTTGTTGAATAACATGTTTGTTTGTTTTTTCTTTCCTGTTTAGTTTTTTATGCTTCTCTTGAGTCTTGTATTTAAAGATTGAATTTTCTGTTCAGCTCTAGTCTTTACATCAGGAAAGTTTGAAAGTCCCCTACTTCATTGAATATCAGTCTTTTCCCCTGAAAGATTATGCTTAATTTTGCTGGATAGTTGATTCTCACTGGTAATCCAAGCACTTTAGTCTTCTGGAATATCATATTGTAAACTCTCCTAAGTAGGAGCTGCTAAGTCCTGCGCAATCCTGACTATGGTTTGTTGATATTTGAATTGTTTCTTTCTGGCTGTTTGCAGTATTTTCTCCTTGACGGGCAGCTAGGTGGTGCAGTGGATAGAGCACCAGCCCTGGATTCAGGAGGATCTGAGTTCAAATTCTGCCTCAGACACATAATGCTTACTAGCTGTGTGACCTTGGTCAAGTCACTTAACCCCATTGCCTAGCCAAAAAATATATATACATATTTTCTCCTTGACCTGATAGTTTAGAAACTTGGCTACAATATTTCTTGGAGTTTTCATTTTGGGATGTCTTTCAGGAGGTGATTGATGGATTCTTTCAATAATTATTTTACCATCTGGTTCTAGGGTATCAGAGTAGTTTTCCTTGACAATTTCTTGAAAGATGCTGTCCAGGTTCTTTTTTTTTTATCATGTTTTTCAGGTAGAACAATAATTTTTAAATTTTGCCTCCTGGATCTATTTTTCAGGTCAGTTGTTTTTCCATTGAGCTATTTTACATTTTCTTCTATTTTTTCATTCTTTTGATTTGTTTTGACTGATTCTTGGTGAGTCATTGGCTTCCACTTGCCCAATTCTAATTTTTAAGGAATTATTTTCTTCACTTAGTTTTTGTAGCTCCTTCTCCATTTGGCCAATTCTGTTTTTTTAAGGAGTTTTTTTTTTCTTTTCCTTCAGTTAATTTTTGTGCTTCCTTTCCAAGCTGTTGACTCTTTTTCTTCATAATTCTCTTACATAACTCTCATTTCTTTTCCCAATTTTTCTTCTACTTATCTTACTTGATTTTTAAAATCCTTTTTGAGCTCTTCTAAAAAAACTCTTTGGGCTTGACACCAATTCATTTACCCCCTTGAGGCTTTACTTCTAGGCACTTTGACATTGTTGTCCTCTTCTGAGTTTGTTTTTTGATCTTCCCTGTCACCACAGTAACTTTCTATGTCCAAGGCTCTTTTTGCTTTTTTGTTCATTTTTAAAAGTTGAGCTCTGCTCCTGGGGTACAGAGGGCACTGTTCCAAGCTTCTTGCACTGGGTGCCAGGGGCCTGGTTACTGGCTTTCTGCACCAAGGTTTGCGGCTTACCCACTGTGCTAGGGTAGCCTGGCCCAGTCGTGCCTATTGTGCCCTGGGTTCTGGGGGCTGGCGGTTTGCCTGCTGCACTGGGACTGGAGGCCTCACAGCTGACCTACTATGCCACTGGCTCAGCCTACATTGTTGATCTGTACTGTGGTTAAAAGCCTCCCATTGGCTTGCCCGGACACTGCCAGTACTGGGCTGTGCTTCCCTTTTGCCCCAGTAAGACCAACATTTCCTGAAGTTCTTCTAAGTTATCTTGGGCCATAAAATTGTTTCACTCCATTGTTTTGTGGATTCTGTCACTCCAGAATTCTTTTAGAGGATTGATTTAACATTGTTTCCAAGGGAAACTGTGGAGAGCCCAGGCAACTTCCTGGCTTCTCTCAACCATCTTAACTTTGCCCCAGGGATGAATTTTTAAGGTATAATATAGAAGACAGGGTATCAAAAGAAAAGAAAAATCATAGACAATAGTATTAACAAAAACAGGTGATTGAAAAAGACATCAATAATTACTCACTAAGGTGCTGATATTTTGACATTGGAAGCTTTACTAAACCATGTTGAGTTTCTCCAAAACCTAAAGAGTCCTTGATCAAAAATATATAATAATTTTGCTAGCTCATTCCAGGGGAAAATATTCTCAATTATAGTAGAATCCTTCTCAAAATAAGTCAACACAATACTAGTTCTATCTCAAGTTGTCTGCTATGACAATTACATTTCTGCACAAATTATATACAACACAAAGATTACCAGAAACTATTGTTTGAAGTGAGAGTCAGTATGATGTAATACAAAGGTGTCAAACTCATAGCTCTCCACAAGAGCTGGACTTAGATGAAAATGTTATTGGGAGAAGTTTAACAGAACAAATAAAAATACAATACAGTATAAATAATGTTAATTTGAGTTTTCTAAGTCATTTTGCAGCCCAAAGTTCCATTTCTATTTCGATTTAACACCACTGATTAACAATGCAAATTTTAGCACTGAAACACATAGGCTATGTGACCCTGGGTCAATCTTGCAAATTTTCAGGGCCCCTAAGCATTTCTTTAAGACTGTAAATTGCAGAAGAAATGACAATCTGCATTGGTAGAGGGATGAGCCTATATTTTTGGAATCAACGGTCAAAAAAACTGTTTGCATTTATCACATTTAAGTTTAAAGAATTATTCAACCTTTATTGAGTTGTTAGAATCATACTGCATCACTATTAAGCAAACATTCTTTCCTAGGAATTACAGAGTTGTATGATTGTGAAATATTTTTTGATATAATTAAAATTCTGAAACCTGGGTCATAAAACACAAACTACAGACTGAACAATATTGCATCACCATGTCAATAAACTACTAAACTTTTACTCTTATGGTGTCTTTTTTTTTTGGTGAGGCATTTGGGGTTAAGTGACTAGCCTAAGGTCACACAGCTAGTTAAGTGTCAAGTGTCTGAGGCCACATTTGAACTCAGGTCTCTCTGGCTCCAGGGCTGGTGCTCTATCCACTGTGCCACCTAGCTGCCCCTAACTTCTTTTTGGTCTTATGGCACCTTGATGACAATCCTTTATAGAATTTCTAAATTGGAAGTGACCTCAGTGGCCATCTCACCCAACCTATGATCTTGAAATTGTAAAATTGGGTTCTAATTGAGTAAATCATTCAAATCATCCCTACCTCCCTTAATGCAAGAGCCCAGATAAAGTAAGCCTTGATAAATTAGTCAAATAAAGATACTTTTTCATTGAACAAATCATAGACTTTAGACTAAGTACCAAAAAAGTCTATGATCTAAATTGATCTTTGAAAGCCATTGAATAAACTGGAGTAACGTGGTACAAAACTGTGATTGAATTGGTTGAGGAAACTTGGTTATTCCCTGTGAGTCATCTAGAAAATATCAAGCCACTCTGAGACTGAGAGATTCAAGTAGGTGATAAGTCAAGAAAGAGTATTCCACCCAAAGCAATGAGAAACCGTGACTTTGGAGGAGGCATTTCAGCCACTTCTGCCTTTACCTCTACTTTCACCAGAGAAGGAGCACCTCATCAGCTTCAGAGTAATAGAGGATTTGTCTTTTTTCATTAATGTCCCAGTAGTGATCCAGAGACGATAGTGGCTGGTGGCAATCTGTCCATTAGGAGCTAAGGATAGACTGATTGTATTGGGGAAAGGTAGATTCAAGGCTCTACAAGGAACACCACAGAAAAACTATACCACAAATAAGGGGAATAAATCAGGACTCCAACAAAAGGATTTCCAGAAAGTGTGAATCTACCTCTTTGTCACATGTGCTCTTGCTTCCCCTTGGACTTTGTACTTATGGGACAGTATATCATAGACTTTAGGGTTAAGGGGTTATATCAACCATACACATACATATATGTGTGTGTGTGTGTGTGTTGTGTGTGTGTGTATACATACATGCATATATGTATCTGTGTGTATATATACATACATACATACATATATATATACATATATATATTATACATACATATATATATATATATATATATATAATATATACTTATACCAACTATGCCACCTAGAATAAATCCATTTCTAAAAACTAATTCACTCTACCTAACTAATATTGACTAATAATCATGGGGGAAAGCACACTGGTGAGGGCTCCTAATTAATAGTATTAGAAAGACACTTCCAAAACCCTCAGTACTACTCCTAGAACCCTTAAACAAAATGTCATGTTCTAGCACCCAAGTCAATAGTGTGAGGGGAAGTTGGGAGAGTAGCTCTAGAACTTTCATGTGCTAAGAAAGAATACTACTAATACTACCTGACATGTGGTCATTCTGGTTTTGCTGGAAGACTCCCAATGAGGGAAAACTTTCTGGTTCCCAAAGCAATCCATTCCACTTTAAGGCAGCTCTAATTTTTTTTTTCCTGACATCAAGTCTATATTTTCTCCTTTGAAATTCATACCATAACTTTGAAATATGCCTTCTGGGACCGAATAGAACAAGTCCAATCCCTTTATCATGTTAGAGGCATTTATATATTTGAAAACACCCATCACCTTTCTTCTCCAGGCTAAACTAGTCCCTATCCTCAAGAAACCTACGATCTAATAAGGTGCTCACAGTCTAATGTGAACCAGGAGAAAACAATGTCAGGAGCAAAAAAGAAACGCATATTAAGGAAGAGAAAATCAATAATGGTAACTGACCTTTAAATAACACTTGATGGTTCACAAAATATTTCAGTATCATCTAATGAGATCTTTACATCAACTATAGGTATTAATATTATAATTTAAAGATAAAGCAACTGAGACACAAAGAATTTAAGGTCTACCCTTGATGAATTTAAGTCATCTGGTCCAGATTAACTATATCTTAGGGCACTGAAAGAAAAATGTGATTGCAAAGTCAGTGGCAATTTCATCTTTGGAAGATTTTAGAAAATTGGGTAGGTTCAGCTTGATAAAAAGCAAATGTCCCAATTTTTTCTTTTCCCAAAGGAAGAGAGGGGTCAATGTGTACGACTTAAATTCCTGACAAAATTCTACAATATGCTTTTATAGGGAAAGCTAATGATATTGAAAAAAGAAAGTGGTGATCACAAGAACTATTCAAAGTGCTATCACATGGTAGAATTGTTCTTTGGGGCCACAGAGGGTAGATCTAGCCATAACGATTATCCATTTCAATGAAGCAAATTTAGTCTTAATGAAGGGAAAAAGAAAACTGCCAAACAATGAGAACCATATAAAAATGGAAAAGTCTTTTTAGAGAAGCAGAAAATTCCCTGTCACTAGAGTTCTTCCAGCAAGGGTTGAATGAGAATTTATTGAACATATATTTTACAATGGTTGTAGAAGTTTCTATCAGATGAAAAGGTTAACAGTGGACAACATTGTTTCTTATGGTTTTATCCTGGGACTTCTATGCTACAGGATATTTGCCTCCTACCCTTACCTCCCCTGACCAAAAAAAAAAAAAATGTTCCTTCTTGATCACTGGCTTTGTCTTAGTTCTAGTTTTATGATCATGTATAATCCAAAGTTGTCTTTTGCATGCCTCTAGCCTGCTTCTCCAATTTGCATCAGCTACCTGTAAGGGTCTAGCCAGGGGGCTTCTTTTCAATATATAACACTCACTCCAAAAATTAATTGATTCAGAATATGTACTTCAGGCCTTCTAGCATTAAAAAAAGACTTCTTTTAAAATCAGGGTGTCTTTGGTTCAAGACTTGGCTCTGACAAATAGTATATGATGGTGAGCAAGTAAAATACCCTCTCTACTATTCTCAGGCAACTATAGATGACTGTAAACAAAGGAGTTCATAGATCTAGGACAGGGATTCTTAAGCTTTTTTGTGTCATGGATTCTTTTGGTCTTTTGGTGAGATCTATGGACTCCTCACAATAGTATTTTTAAATGCAAAAAAAAAAAGAAATACATTAGATTATAAAAGAAACAAAATATATTGAAATAGCTTATCAAATATTAAAAATACAACTCCATGGATCTGATCCAAGGACTCTGATCTGGTACTAGAAGGAATCTTAGAAGACATCTAGTTTAATTCCCTTATTTACAAAGAATACTGAAGCCCAGGGAGTTTAAGTGAATTCTCCAAGGTCAAAGAGACAATATCAACATATAGTCAATTCTTCCTCTTCCCTACCAGCTATATAAATCTATAAGTGGACAGCGTTATTGGTGTACTCTTGGTTCTGTAAGGGTAGGTATCATGTATTATAATTATAATTATTATTATTATTTGCCTGCAGTACCTAGCAGTGTTGAGTATACAGAAGAAACATCAAAGGTTTTATTGATAAATATTTGATGAATGACTTTGAGAAGATCCTTCACTGCATGGAATTACTTTACATGTATTCTCTTTATTGAGTTCAGTTTACAAACTTGGACAAAACCTTGGATTCAATTTATAAAAAGTGTTATGCACACAATTTTTCAAGGGTGCACATGTGTGTATGTGTATGTGTCCATATATATGTATACACACATATGTGTGTGTGTGTATATACACACACATACATATGACATGGTGAAATCAGAAACCTTTATACAACTGTAATAGATTGTGTGCTAATTGTTGTTAAATCATTTCAGACTCTTCATGACCCTATGCACCATCTAGTCTATGAATTTTGCTTGGCAAAGATACTGGAGTGGTTGGCCATTTTCTTCTCCAGCTCATTTCACAAATGAGGAAACTGAGGCAAACAGGGTTAAGTGACTTTCCCAGGGTCACACAGCTAGTAGATGTCTGAGGCTGGATTTGAACTCAGGTCTTCCTGTCTACAGGTCCAGTGCTCTATCCAGTGAGCAACCTAGTTGCCTGTGTGCTGATTGGCAGACAACAAGCTAAGCAGTGAAGAAGGAAATCTAACCTACTTCTGTCTGCTAGTACAAAAATCCCATTTTTAAAGACTTAGAAGTCCTTAAGATGACCAATCAGAGGAAAACATAGGCTTATGTGAGGAATTTAAATGTAACTACAGTATCTTCTGCCACCCACTATATCCCAAGATAGTGGCCTAAAGCCAAGGGGAAAAAGAGGTGAGATAAATTTGACAGAAAGGGAGGTAGAAAAGACCCCCCCCCAACACACAAACAAGTTAAGTGTGGTCTGCCAGACCAACTCAATTAGACTTTATTGTATACACATAAAGCCTGGCTTATTCCTTAAAATAACTTTCAATGACACTGATGAACTGTGCTCTATTTAAATATCAGCTTGAGCATTTCATGCTTCCAGTTCTCTGCTGAACATGGTGCCCTCTAGCTTTCTACATAAATTGCGAAGTAATATCTAAAAAAAATCTAACAGTTTTCTTGCCACGAATATAAGCTGCCAGATAGTCATCTGGTCCTAAACTCTCAATTCTCTATAATCAGACACATTCTCTAAATCCCATTCTGTTATTTGGGAAAGAAGGGTAAAACATACAGTAAAGGAAAGCAAAACAAGACTGAGTCATAGAAAACCATGACACAGAATTCCATTGTTCAGGGTCTGAGAGTTAAGGTGGAAAGATGTTTGGAGGAAGGTAGGTTTGTTGTTGCTGCTCTCAGGATGACTAATAGCTTTGCCATGTAGCTATTATGATTATCGGACATTGTATTTGTGTGACATTTTCAATACAATGGTTTATTTGGGCATAGACTAAATAGTGCATCCAGAAGATTAAAACCTCATTTTTGGCTTCAATCTCAACATGATATGTTAAGCACCCTACACTCAGAGTACCATGCTACTACATATTTGTCGGTAGATTACAAAAGCAAAAACTTGTATCTACCCTGGGAGGAAACTAAAGGAAAAGACATTAAGCCAGAGTGCAGAGCTATCAACAATAGTTCTGACTTACTATGAGGTCTTAGGCAAGTAACAACCCCCATTATGTATCAGTTTCGGTTTCTCATTTATAAAGGAAGGGTAGTGGAGCTGACTTTTCTCACCAGGACTATCACACAGATTAACTTAGTAATTATTACAAAACATTATAAAATTCCAAGGGTTCCCTATAGATTTCTCATAAATACAGCACTCTCATTTACTTTACGAGGTAAAAGTAGAGGGTGGTCCATTTAACAGGAAACTTGTTAACAATCTACTTAAAGCCATATGGTGGCTGCAGAGAGGAATGTTTTCAACATTTTACAAGGCTTTGCGAAAATATTTATGAATGCCCCTACTCATTTTTTTCAGAGTTAGGAAGAGAGAAAAATAATACAATTACAAGGCTTTTAAGAAAGCAATTCTTAAAAAAAATGTAAAAAAGAAAAAAAAGAAAGCAATTCTTCATGAATCTTTTGACCTGTGACTATTTCACTATTATCTAGGTAGCAGAGAATATAAGACACGATCATTTTTACATTCATAATGATATGATTTGTGTGTTTTCTTTTGGTCTATATTTGTCCTTTGTAAGTTTTTGATCAGCTCATTTTTGAAAAAGGTCATTCACCAGAGCAAAATGGGATCATTAGTATACAAAATTCTGGAGCAGCCTTGTTTATGAGGAAAAGTTACTTGAACCTTGTAGTCAAATCATTTGATCCCACAGTAGGATATGGTGACGTGATTATGTCAGCTGCTATCAAAGCTTCATAGAAAATGCAACTGTTCTTTACTTGTTTTAGGCTTTTAAATAAAAGTATTTTAATATGTTTTCTCACCATCAGTATGAAAGGGCCTTGGGCAGCTAACCTTTTTGCTAAAAAGGAAAATAATGCCTGGCTACAATTTTTATCTATATTTCTTACCACCTTACTTACACTGGTCAAATCACCAATTATGTTCAACTTCAATATGGTATTCAAATTTATTCATTACACTGGAAATGTAATATATCATATGTGACTTGAAATAAATGATATGCGAGCTAAAACTCATAAAACTGGGAGAGGGGGACTGGAATCCATTATATAGGCTTGGTCTACATTTTCAGGTTGTTGGAAGTGCCTATTCAAAACTGTTTATTTGACAATACAGTCATCAAAATTTTTGGGGAAAAGGGAAAACAGAATCAATTTTAAGAAAAAAGTAAGGAGCAAGAATTGTTACAGAACTGTTACCTAGGATACACTCATTGGATAAAGTGACCTTTGCTGGCCCAAAGATTCTTCATATTCTCACAGATGTTTGATGAGCAAATAGATATTTGGAAGACGGCCCATTTGCTGTTCCTCGAGCACAATATTGCCTCTCCTCTATCTTCGCCTTTATGGAAAGTCTTCCTCCATGCCTACAATGCTCTCCAACCCCACCTCTATCTCTTGAAAACTCTAGCTCTTTTCAGGGTTCAGTTCTAGAGCTACCTCCTTAAAACAAGTCTTTCCCAATACCTCCAATTTTTAGTTTTTTCCCCAACAATCTTTTTTGCATTTATACGCCTGTTGTTCCCCCAAGCAGGATATAAGCTTCTTAAGGATAAGCTTTATTTCATTTGTATCTTTGTATCTCCAATATCTTGTACAATATCTGGCACACAGTAGGTACCTAATAAATGCTTGTTGAATTGAACTGAATTGAATTAAGATTCTATGAAATTATGTTCACAACTCTCTGCATATGCAACCAAAACTCCATGCTCTTCTCCCAGACACTAACACATCAGGAACATACTGATTTCAAGATGATACATATATGCTGAAAGTGATGTGTTGATTATGCTTATGACTCTAGCAAGAATATTATATTATCTTTCAAAAATAACAACTCTACTTTTTTTATTGTGCAATGTTATTAAAATATCTCCCATTACCATCTTCCTACAGGGCAGAAATAGTCAAGAAAAATAAGTTCTCTTAGGAATTCTCTTTTCTCTTTTCCATGGAAAAATCACAATCTTAATATGAAATGTATTTGCTTTCTGTTCAGTCTGGAATGTTTGTTGCCCCAATTCACTGGCATCCCTTCGACTTACTTCACGCTTAACTGCATATCCTGGGGCTATGATAATTTACACACCCTCTGCCTGTGCAGGAGGCTGAGGGTCAAATGGTGCCTGCTTAAAAAAATGACACAATGATGTAATGTTACTAAACATACTCTGCCTACAATTCAGGCCAGGATATGGCAATTAAATACTACCACTGAATTCTGCTGGATCAGGTTTAATCCCCATCAAAAGAAACTTTGCCTTACAGTCTTCCATGGGGGAAAAATCAACAGAAATCATTGTACAATAATTATATTATATGATCTTGAAGACAAGAATGGTATTTCCCCAGTGCCTCCTCAATTAATTCTGCCCAGGTATCAAGTATGATGCTGGGCATATGATAGTTGTTACAAAATTATTATTGAATTAAGACTTGAATCTAAGTGAAATCACCAAACCACATTCCAAGTGGATTAAAGTAGAGTTAGATCTAGCTAGATTCCAGTCCTGTTTTGTAACTAACTTATTATATGATCCCATCACTTAAATGATCTGTGCCTAGATTTATGTATGAAGAAAACAGACAAAATATATACTGTCTTATAATCATAGCTTAGAGGTGTATAATATCTTCCTCAATATTTTTGTTTCTATAGTTATATTTAATTTTTGTAATATCCTTCTCTCACAGAGATATTTGAACACCTGTTAGTATGTAACTCTATTGGTTCATAAATACATATTAACATACATGCATATATTGTTGTTCAGTTGTTGCAGTCATGCCTGACTTTTTATGACCCTATTTGGAGTTTTTCTGGCAGAGGTACTACAGTGGTTTGCCATTTCCTTCTCCAGCTCATTTCACAGATAAGAAAACTAAGGCAAACAGGGTTAAGTGACTTGCCCAGGGTTACAAAACCAGTAAGTGTGTGAGGCCAGGTTTGAATTCATTTCCTCCTGACTGGGCCAGCACTGTATCCACTGTGCCACCTGGCTGCTCCATACTACATACATATATTTATCACATATTTCACTTCAATATACACATGCTAAGTGCCTTAGTCACCCTGTACCCTTGTCTGGCATCATGTTTCCAAAACAGCACTAGGGGGATTCAGAAAACGAACAGTTCAGATGACAAGGTAGTCAATACTCTTCTGGTAGTATCACCATGCAGAAGGTTGAAGATCCAAGTTCTCACTATACCTTACAACTGGAACTGGTCAGCTCTTCACTTGTCCTTGAACACTCCCTCTCTCCTCCACCACTCACATATTCTCTCTATTCAATTATGCTCTGTTCAGCTTTTCTGAGCTCCTTATCAACTCATTCCTCTTAAATCACTCTTCCCACTCTACAACTAACCAACTACCAAGCACTCAACATGAATGTTCTCTCAAGCACTCAAATTTTCAAGCTCACTCTATCCCAACAGTCATTTTCTGTCCAAACTCCTTCTAGCACAGCTTCAGATCAACAGAAGCCCCGAAGGGACTTTCCTGACAATCTTGAATGGAAAGAAGAGGAAAGCTACAATAACAAATGCAGCCTCAGCCACCAAGCAGTTCCTCCTTTGCAGATATGTTCAACTTTTAACATATCACTATGTAAACTCATGGCCAGGTACTATATCTGTGAAGAAAAGGTAATGAATTTATTTCATTCAATTAAGTTTCTTTAGGAATCATAGGAAGTTGAAAGGCTTGGATTCATCTCCCTTTAAGGCCACTTCCAGTATTAAAAGCTTGTTTCTCTATGGCTTTCCAAGTTGAATTAACAGGATAATAGGTCAAAAAGGAAAGAGAAAAATTATCCCTGGGAAAATTATGACACCCATTACAGTCACATAGTAGAAGAGAATAACATAAGGGAAGAGAAATGGAATAATAAAAGAAAGGTTAAAAAATACCTTTCTGGTACTAGTTCGATGACTGTGGGTTTCCCTTAAGTTTCTAGGAGAAGATAAAAATTGTTGCAGAGCAAGGAGGGGGAACAAAAACATAGAGATCTTTCAAAGGAAGGTAACAGACCAAGGAATCACCAGTTTTTGAGTAATTGTCCAAAACGTTGATAATGATTCTTTGTCAGGAGATGATTTGAAGGAGAAGTCAGCAAATGTCTGCTTAGAGATCATCTTTTGGGAACTCTGATTAGAAAATTACAGGAGATGGATCTGAAGGAAATGTTTACAGGAATTCTGACACGAGATTAAATAGAGGTTTTATGTGCAGGGTAATGGTGGACATTTGAAAGGAAATAGAGTATATAAGAAAAATGTGAGAAATACTGGCATGATCTTATAGTAATGTCACTCTGGCTTAAGGGAAAAAACTATGCAAATGTCCATTAGAATTGCATTGGTGCTTTGAGAAGGCAAGGTTCCATAGGCTTTCATGGAGTAATAGAAGAAGCTTTCATTCTATACCACTCCATCTCTCTCCTTTAAAAAATAAATAATGAAAACTAAGGCTAATCCATTCAAAAGCACAGAGTCACAGACTGAGGAAAGAGGGTTCTAAAAGGGTATATTGAAAGGAAAAAGTATCAAAGGATAATCAGTAAAATTAGGATTCATACCTCTCTCAAATATGGGACTAGAGAAAGTGGAAAAGAGAGGGGGAAAGATTAGCTATGTGCATGGGTGTGAAGACTTGCAATTCCAAGTAGCACTGTCTTATTTTAGGATTGGAACCATGATTTCACCAGTATTTGGAATTTCCAATTAGGAAACTTGCTACCAACATAGATCTGCACTTGCTCCACAACATAATCTTGGTCAATTCCCTGGAGCATAAATGACTTGCCCAGGCTCACACATCCAGTACATATAAAAGGCTGTTCACCTCATACCTGCTTGGGTATTAGTTCTATACTTCAATGTATAGTATAAATACTGACAGGAAATGACTTGTATTCAAAAGTTTGCTTGTACCCATGGGGATTTTCATTCACTATGGTTCAACTAATGATTTGCTTGCCATCATTTACAATTATAGGGGAAATAGAGCTTTTTTTTTTTTTTTATCAATTTAAACCCTAAAGTTTGAGCAATGGGATTTTTTGCCCATTAAAATGTATTTCTACCTCCTCTTGGCACTCTGTCCTTTTTTGAATGAGGGTATCCTAATCTAGTCAGCACTGTCCTGGATAGGACCTCTTCTTCAGGACCTGTCCTATCAGAATGTGCTTGCTCTTAGCTAGTTGTCCTGTTAGAAGAGCACTGAACAAGTTATGCCTATTAAGATCTTTTGTGCTGACAATAGTTTTGATGACTTCCCTGCAAAGGTGTGGAAAGGGGATTATAATTTAACAGTTGATTATATTTAGTCAAAGGAATGGGTCACTAAGGTGGAAATTTTAGTTGTCAGCAACAAGCCAATAAGGAACATATTTAAGAAATAGACCTTTCCAGGACCCTTTATATCATACCGCAGAGGTAACTACTACATACAAATATAAGTGACAATGACGGCAACCTACAACTCCAAAAGAAAGTTTTGATACATAGCAGCAGGAAAAATGAACTGGGCAAAATCTTATCAACTGGGATTTCACAGAGTTTGAATTTGTGATCATTGGATTTAGCCTAGCCTGAAATTAGCCTAAAAGTGTAAGTTCATTGTAATTCTTTTTTCACTTCATTAAAATTTCCCTTTGCTGGACTTCATACAGACTTGGACTAATTTCAGGCCCAGTGACAATGTAGATGTGCTTATTTCCACAGCTACCTTGAACTATTTAAGCTGGCTCAAAGGTTAAATTGTCTTGTGAAGGCAGATATTGATTTGCCTTGGGGCTGGGTGACTTTCTATTCCCCAATAACACAAAATGCACAAAGGTTGAAAAGAACAGCACTTCATGAAAGTGCTTCCATCCAGATGGAGTTTCAAAGCATTCTTCTCTTTCCTCTTTTGTGAATTATTGATCAACTAACCTGTTCTGTTAAACTAGTTTTCTGCCTCTTTGGTGAGTTTTTAAGAGTGCATGCTGTTTTCCCTGGGGAAGTAGAAGTCCTTTTGAGGCCAAGAAAGCATTCCACATACAAACTACCATTATGCCATCCTTCTGATCATTTTTCTTCAGCCAGTTCAGCTACTTAAACACTCTATACTAATCAATCATTCTCTGCTTAGCCCCTGAAGTCACTTCCTTAGCTGTACTGTCTATACAACCAGAGTCATTCAGGAGAAATATGTCCTGAAAATGTCCACAAAACATTTTAAACCAATCTCCTCCTGAGATGTGGTCACCTGCGGAGTCATTATTCCTAGAGCACAGTGATTCATAGAATCTTTAAGTAGGAAGGGACCTGAAAGGTCCATTAGTTCAACTCGTTCCCCACTCACATGATGCAGCTTCCCTTCTGAAATGTCCATCAAGTAATCATCTAGTGCTTGGTTAAATATCTCCAGTGCCAGAGAACTCATTATTTCAAAATGCTAGTTATCATAAGGCACCCTTACTACTTATTAGGAAGCTTTGTGGCAAAGAGATGAAATCTTCCTATAGGGCTAGTATTCACTTTTGGAGTCACAAAGTCAGTCTAATTCTTATATATAATAGTCCTTCATTTGTGTTATGGTGGCTAGTATGCCCTATTGAAAGGCATCATGGTTTTGTGGATGGAATTCTGGAATTGGAGTCAGAAACAAATGGATTTGAAGACTATTGCAGACATTCTGTGACCTGGAAAAATCACATAATCTCTATGAGCCTCATTTTCTTCTAAGAATAGCACATTTCTCCTAGGTTTGCTTTGGGTTTTCATTTGGTTTGCTTTTGGGTTTTTTTTTTTTTGATCCATATCTGTTTTCAAAGATGAGAGAAGGGATTCTTTCTACCAATGCCAATCAGCAGCTCTTTTGCAACCTATGGTCAGAGAGATGACTGGGGTATTGTTGTTTAAGGGACTTACTGTCCCACAGGCAGCATGTACCAGAAGACACATATGAAACAAGGTCATCCTGGCCCCAGTGCCTAGTCTATACATTATGCTACCCTGTCTCAAGAGATAAACTATCTAAAGTATTTCATTATAATGAACACAAAATTCCAAATGCTGTCAGCATAGCTCAAAGTAGACTTCTAGTATCTGTTAATGCAGTCTACGAATACATTTGGGGCTAGACATTATACTTCTGTTACAGCAGCCTGAGAATGGATTCACATTGGGGGCTGCCACCTCACACTACAGAGCTTGTAATCAACAAAAATACCTACATGTACCCTCCCAACTCAGGGCATGAAATGTCTAAACCACTTTCCTCTGAAACTAAATTTTTAAACCTAAGTTCTAGGCTTTCAATCTTTCTTGATGACATTCCATTTCTTTATATTTGGGCCATCCAATCGAATCCAATAAATGTTTATTAAGTATCTCCTATTTGTCAGGCTCTCCTGCTAAGTGCTAGGAATAGCACAATTGATAAAAAGAAAGTCTCTGCCCTCAAAGAACTTACAACTTAATGGGAGGGGGAAGGGAGAACACACAAAAGGAGGCAGGAAAGTGGGGTGGAACATCAAGGAGTATCCACTGTCGGGGCATCTCATTTCATGGAATTGAAATCAGGCAGAGAAGCAAGTGCAAAGTGGGGTGAGCTAAGTCCAGTTTCTGCCCTCTATACCGGAAGGCATTAGGAGGAATTTGGAACTCCACTCCAGAAGAAAGAGGCTGAGGGAGGTGGTGTCAATCAAGGCTGGAATTAGAAGCAGCAGGTGAGATTAGAAGTGATGACATTATCCTAGGAGGGCACCTTTATCTGAAACCAGGCAGAGCAGAAATCATCACAGTGAGATTTAGGGGGATCTTGATTCTGTTGTTTAGTGAATTTGTACCTTTCCAGCTACATTCATCTTTTTACAACTTTGTGATAGCAGTTATAAACATTTTGAATCAAACTTGACTAACAAAGCCTCATGGCACCCCATTAGAGACCAGGCTGTAGGTTTAATCATTCCTTAATAAATACTTTGGAGGTATTATTTGTTTAATCAGTTAGGACTCTACTTTACTATCAATTAACCTATTCCATCTATTATACCCAGAAGCATATTGTGAAATGCCTTGCTCATAAAAAGATGTTATGTTTAGACTGATCCAGTACTTTTTCAAAGATGAAAATGAAGTTAATTTGGTATGATCACTCATCTCTTTCTTAGGGTTTGATCTGTGGATCAAACACTTAAAAATCTGTTCTGGACATTTGCCAAGAATTAGCTTCAAGAGGACCCATCTAATGTTTGCAAACTCCATGTTCTTCCTTTACTTAAAAGGTATACCATTTGATTCTTTACTGAGGCAGCTTAGCATAATGGATAAAATGCTGGGCCTGGAGTCAAGAAGGTCTGTGTTCAAATTCAGCCTTAGACATGTACTAATTGTGTGACCTTGGACAAGTCACTTAGCTTCTGTCAGTCTCAGTTTCTTCAACTGCAAAATGGATAATAGCATCTACCTGCCAGAATTATCTTGAGGATCAAATCAGATAATTGTAAAAAAAAAAAAACACAGCACAGTGTCTGACACGTAGCAGACACTTAATGCTTTTTTCTTCCTTCCAAAACTTTTCTTGTTCTTCACTACTTCCTCAACACCAGTTTTATGACCACATAATTATCTTATTTAGTTTCCTGATATATCATTTGAGCAAGCCAGGGAATGATAGATAGAGATAAATAGACAGACAGATAATAGACAGATGATAGATTAGTAGATAGATAATAGAAAATAGAAGATAGATTATTAGATGAGAAAGAGAGAGAGAGAGAGAGAGAGAGAGAGAGAGAGAGAGAGAGAGAGAGAGAGAGCATTTATTAAGCACTTACTATGTATTAAACACTATACTAAGTGCTGGGTATACAAAGCAACACAGATAGTTCCTACATTCAGAAAGTTGGAAAAGGGGAGGATACGTGCATGGTTGCAAGGTTCCTGATGAGAAAGTGGAAAAGTCCGGAAAATGTGCATGGCTTGGGTGCCTCATAAAATGCTGGTCCAAGCTAGGGATTCTCCAATAAAAAGGAAGACTACAGGGTAGAAGCATCTCCAGGGTGAGAAAGCTGCTGGCAGAGAGGGGGGAAATTCTGGAGAGCAAGGAGTTGACCCCAAACTAGAATTCTTTCTGAAGAGCTAGCTAGATGTTACATTAATGCAGTCCTAAGTCTCAAGGAATAGAAACCCATATCTGATCTACTACAGGATTTATCAGTACCGTATAAATACTTCCATATACATAAAAAAAAATACAAAAAAGTATGGCCATCTGCCCCGCTGGTACCCGTGGTCTGAATCTTGCTTAGCTATCCTGACTCAGAGTTCTGAATTCATTTACAATACATTGAATAGATTTGTCAGAGCCCTGGAAGTCCTGTAAACGATGCCTTTTTAAGCAATAAAACTGGTTAGTAATAGCTGTAGAGGCAAGGATTCCAGTTAGGATCATGCACTGGAGATGAGGTTTGGTAGAGAGGGCACTTAAATAGATTTTGTTTAGGTAGCTAAAGACAAAACTTGGGACAGGTAACTCCTACTATGTTGGTATTCTCTATCAGATCTCTCTTTTCCTTGAGATAAAATGCTTTGTAAAAATCCTGATATTCTACATTCCTAAAAGATAAAAATGAAACTAATAAAGTTATTTCTATAGAACTAGGCTGCACAGTGGATAGAGATCTAGGCCTGGAGTCAAAAAAAACCTAAGTTCAAATCTAGTTCAGACACTCACTAGCTGTGTGACCTTGGGCAAATCACTTAACATCTGTTCGCTTCAGTTTCCTCATATGAAAATGGGGATAGTAATATCTACTTCACAGGGTTGTTGTGAGTATCAAATGAGATATCTGCTTTTAAAAAAAAAAATAAAAGCCCTTAGTACAATGCCTGCTACCTAGTAGACCCTATATAAATGTTAGCTATGTCAGCTTTTTAAAATTTCATACCATAGAGGACCATTTTTTGGCATCCTAACCCTATCCTATTTTTTCCTCTCTTCTTGCAAGTATCAACTTTTTAGCTACCCTGACAAATTTGTCCTGTGTTAACAGTAGGCATACAAACAACAACCTATTAGTTCAAGTTTGATTTTGGGGTAAAATGAGGTACATTGAATAATTAACGAGGAGGCTTAGCCCTAAAATAGAAAGGGTATGTAATAAGTTTACATCATTAAGGTTCCATAGATGTGCAACATATCCTCTCACCCACCCCACCCTCATTTCTAAAAAGAAATGGTTCTGTTAGCAAGGCAAGATATGATAACTCCGGTGGTCTTCAAATATTTGCCAACCTGCAGGGACCCCTATTCTTTATGAATAAAGTTTCTCATTGCCTTGGCTGTCCAGGAAACAGTTTCAAGAGAGGCAGAAGCCAGTCAGATTCCAGGGTAATCTTTGTTGTCTTTTAGGGAAAATAAATCCCTGTTGTGGAGGAGGTGAATTCCAGTCCTATTACATCCTTTCTTCAGTGTGTGACCACAATCAGAGAATCAAAACAGCTAGTTGTGACAGAAAGAGAACTATCTCCCCTCCCCCCATTGATGTCATCAGCCTCTCTTCCATTCTGGGGTTACCTGTAGACAGATAACTTTTTAAGTGGTGTGTGTCACCATGAGGTAAGGCTCCTTGTGTAACTGAGGGCTCAGATATGGTGAGAAAACTGTTCCCCACTTACAGCATGAGGATATAGTGTGGCTCAAAAGCAGGGCAGAATAAACACGTCTAGCCTCCCTCCCACCCCCAACCTTTCTCCAAGGGAGCCTTTGATTCCTGGCAAGAGGAGGGGTGGTATTTGGAGCCAGAAATCAATGAGAGAGACAGAGAGAGAGAGAGAGAAGAGAGAGAGAGAGAGAGAGAGAGAGAGAGAGAGAGAGAGAGAGAGAAGGGATTGAGCTAAAATTGTTATGTATTTGCTCCTAAATAGTATTAGTTTACTGGATATGATTGGCTTCAAGTTAATTTCTGATCACTTTATCATAATTGGGGGAAAGGGGACTTACCCTAAGTTGACACCAAATCCAAGTCTTGACCTCCTTCCCATCAAATACAAGGTCCACAATGAATATACATAGTAAATAGTTTAAAAACCCATTTATCCAAATCACAGCAAAACAAATCAGAGAAGGTATATATAGGAGAATATGTAACAGATAATACAGAGTGAAAAAGCAATGTCAATGGTAGTGAGATAACTTAGCTCAACTAAGAGAGAGAGAACTCTAGATCTCACTCAAAGGGAAACTGCCTAGTGTAGGAAGTTGGGGACAGGGACACAATGGAAACTGTTGGCTCCCCTCATGTCTTCCCAGAATCCTTTCATTCAGCAACCTGGAGCAGGTTGGTCTCTTCTATCTTCCCTCTACAAGCTAGAAGCCAGAAGTGTCCAAAGTGACTTGAATCTTGAAAAAGACTCCAGAAGGCTGGTGTTCTCCCACTTTCACCAACCCTGCCCTGGTACGCACTCAGGGCAGGGCATTCATCTCCATCAATGAGGAGAGAATCCCATACCAATGCGCTTTAGGACTGAGGTTATACTGATATGCCTAAATTGACCTGTATTCTATAGCTAAAGAACTGAATGAGAGAGAGCCAGGTGGTTAGGCGAAACCTCACTGTGGCAGAAGAATCTGATGCTGTGGAGTCTGTTAGTCTGGGTGGCTTTCCTTGTGTGTCTGTGTTTGTGCTCCCCTATGCTGAAGTGTATTTAGAAAAGTGTTGGGCATTAGACTGAGCAGGAAGCTAGCTTGTGGTTTTGTATACACCAAAGGTCTGGGCAATGACTCCCATGAGTCATGGAGCCAGTAATAATGGCCTTAATAGGAGATAATGTCTTTGTCTACATTTTCAAAACACTTCTCTTTTCCCTCATGCTTGCATGTATCAAAGTAGATTAATAGTCAGTAGGCGCAATACTCTAACACAGGGCTGGTGCACAATCATCAGATCAGCCCATCTTTTGTGAAAGAGTGTGTGAAAGTGAAAGGCTAGGTAAGTTTCTGGGAAGCTTTCAGTGGCTCCGCTGAGGTAATTTGAGGTTCCTTTGGATTGCCTTCTATGTGTTTCTATGCGAATGCTAGTGTGGTGCTGTATGAATTCAGAAGATGCTGAACCCTTGGCAAAGCCAATCAGAAGCCTGTGTAGTATGCCTTTGTCCCCCTGAATATTTGTACATGAGTCCACAGTTACTTCTGTGCTGCTCAGAACCCCAAGCAGAGGACATCAAAGAGGGGATATAACAGGTCAAGCGTCAGATCTTCCATGACCAAACAAAATCCTTTATCACCTTGAAAGGATGTCCAATAGTGTGCCTGAGGCAACCATATGGCATGGCAGACACAGCACTGGATTTGGATAGAGCACAGAAAGGCTTGAGTTCAAACTGTGCCTCAGAATTTGCCAAGTGTGTCGCCTTGGCCAAGTCCCTTACCTTTGGTTTCCTCATCCCCCTGTGGAGTAATGATAGTATTTCCCAGCATTATTGAGAGACAGAGAGACAGACAGAGAGAGAGAATTTGTAAAGAAATTTGCAAACCTTAAAATACCATATAACTGCTGGTTATTGTCATCAGCATCATCATCATTGTCATCAGTATTATCATTATCTTAATTGTATAAAAACTGCTGTTTAGGTAAGGAAATTGCTGTGGTTATTATGATGTATTTGTTGAGCCTTCTTCAACTTTCTGAGCTCACCATGTCTTGAGGGGCAGCTTGGGAGGTATCATTTTATATTTAAAGTGAGAGAGAGAGAGAGATCTTATAGTCCAACCTTCTTATCTTCAGATCTATAGATCTCAGTTTACTTAAACTGTTCATTTGGTAGGAAGTCTTAATGTTTTGTTTGTGTGCGTGCATGTGTTTGCACATGCACGTGGAGCACATGCATGTATACACACTGGTAATAGATGCCTTTGGCAGTCTATTGAAGTCAAAAGATCTCTTCTCAGAATAATGTTTTTAAAAGCATAAAAGAAAAAACCTGGGATAACATGTGAAACCAATTATATTTAAATACAGTTATCAAAGAAAAAATTAAGTTCTTGGAAACCAGGTTAGGAACCCTTGTGTCTGAGAGCTCAGTAACAGAGAAACCCAGGGCTCTTGACTTCCAATTGGTATAATTATAAGTCAAATACTTTTCCTATGTTAATATTTCCTTTCTTTGATGGAATTTGTCCTTTTCATATTTTTGGCTAGAAAGAATAGTATATATATATATATATATATATATATATATATATATATATATATATATATATATGTGTGTGTGTGTGTGTGTGTACATACATATATATGCATATATATATGTGTGTGTGTGTACATACATATATATGCATATATATATATATATATATATACATATATATATATATATTTCATAGAATTATAGAATCTCAGAGTTGGAAGGGACCTCGGAAATAATCTAGTCTAATCCACACCTGAACTGTTCAATGTCCCCAATAACTAGTCATATAGGTTTTACCTGGATGCCTATGGTGATAGAAAACTAATTACTTCTACCAGTAGTCCAGTATACTTTTCAACAAAGGAAATTATTAGGATTTTTTTTATATTGAGACTAAATCCGGTCCTATAATTTCTGCCCACTGCTCCCAGTTCTGACTTCTGGAACCCAGTAAAACAAATCAAATTCCTTTCCATATAAAAGTTCTTCAAATAGTTGAAAATAGCTATAATGTTCCTACATACCTTTTCTTCCCCAGCTTCTACAAGCGATCCTCATGGTATAATAATTCTTTAACCATTATGGTCACCAGTTGTTTGTACATTCTTCAGTTTGTCAGCTTCCTGCATAAAATATGGTAACCAGAAGTTAACACATTGCTTCAATCTGAATACTCTTCTTATATTAACCCAGCCAAATATTACATGCTTTTATTATGACTTTCATGCCATATTCTTGAGCTTCCTGGTACCTAGAACCCACAGAGCTTTTTAATACAAACTGCTGTCTAGCCAGGACTATCCATATTCTGCAGGGGCAGAATTGATTTTTTTCCTGGTGCCAAGATTAGGACTTGAAATTTATCCTTATTAAATTTCATCTCATTAGTTTTGGACCATTATTCTAGCTTTTCAAGCCCCATTTGGATCCTAATTCTCTTATCCAATATGTTAGCAATCATGCCCAGCTTTGTGGCATGTAAAAATTTGACTGGCAAAAATTTTGAACAGAATTACCACAGATCCCTAGGGATCTACACTCCAGACATCTATTGAAGCTGACATGAGCACATTAATTATTATTCTTAGAATTCAGTCTTCCAATTAGCTCCAAATCTAACAAGCTGTAGTAAACTATAGATCACATCTCTTTGTCATTTCCACATTTTAAGACATTGTCTAGAAATTGAAATCCTATTTTCAGATGTAAACTTCTGAGCCAGCTATTCTTCTCTCATACCCAAAGCTTCTATCTTCAATCCACAGCAATGATAAACACAGAACTCATCATTCTGAAGTTGGATTATACTATGGAGTCATAGTTCATAGGTGTGGACTTAGAAGGGACTTCAGAGATATCTAGTCCAACTCACTAATTTTCACAGTTGAAGAAACTAGGATAAGAAACTAGGTTAAGTGAGTTGCTCAGGCTACCATAAGTAAAGCATTGGAATTAGGACTGGAACAATGGCCCTCTGACTCCAGAAGCAACATTCTTGCCACTGTACTGAGAGAAATGATTATTAATAACCAATGATTTGGGGAGATCCAGGGTTTTCCCCTTTTTCTAAAATTCTGATTTCAAAGATTCAATCTCTTGAAAGACAATAAGACTGGACTAACTACTTAACAATTTTGTTCAAACATCATGCAAGTGAGGAAGCCATTGTGCTCTACTCAGGTTTGGGTGGGGATAAATTCTTTGACTAGATTGACTAAGGCTAGAAGTGAATGACATAATCAAAGTTCATGTGAATAGGCTCAGCACCTCATTATAATATTCATTCTCTCATTAATTGTTTACAATCAGAGTTCATTGCCATCCTCAGAAACACCATCTTCCAATGGGCATATAAACCATGAGCCCACCACCATAATGATCTTTGGCCTAAGAGAGAGATGGCTAAATGACCATCCTTTTATTAATAAACATGCTGACATTACTAAAAAAAATGATTGTTCCCAGAAATTATGTCTCTTAAACTTTTTAAACATCACAGTAGCATTGACATTTCCAGGTCTTTAGTTTCTTGCTCAGCTCTTCCTAGTTCCTAAACACGCAACATTCTTTCTAGAGGCATCATGTGGTATCACATAAATTGGCAGAAGGGAGCTGTGGTCTTTAGGTCTGACAGGCAGCAGGAAGGTTCACTGCCACAGCCTTGATATATGCCCCTGGAATACAACATACCTACCAAGAATCTCCATCCATTCCACAAGGTACTTTTCAATGGGGAGATACAGATCACAGCCTATCTCTTCCATGTGTGATCATCACTGGATGGTGTCTCTCCTGGTTGCTCCTATAGATCATTATTGTATGGAGCCTTGCCAATCTCATATACTCTTTGCCACCTCTTCTTTCTCTTCCCAGTTCTGGATCCAAAATCAATAATCTGATAATCAAATCAAGCCTTTCATTGCCCCCTAGAAAGGGCATGTGAGTCAACTCCCCTATGTTCCACCCACCATCCTTGTAATTTTACAAGCTAAAATACCCCTTCCTGGCCACCATTCCTCAAAATGCTTCATTTCTTCTTTTATAATATAAACTCCTTGGGGTCAGGGACTCTCTTTTTGCATTCATATCCCCAGAAGTTATCTCAGTATTTAATCAATGCTTTTTTCATTCATTCATTTGAAGATGTATTGATTCTATGTTCCTTCCATCTTTATCTTCCATGTTTATACTTCCCAGATTCCTGATAACTTTCTCAGTTCTCCTCCATTCTTTTTACTTCTTTTTTCCCCTCGAATCACTTATTTCATTTTTTCGAGGAACATTTCATTTTCCCTCATAAGTCATGAAGGTGGAAGTTGTTCCTCTAGCTTAAGGATCCTTGTTATGCATCCTTCATTTTCAAAGAGGGCCAATGACATCATGGATGATGTCCTGACTTGTGGGTAAATTAGATTTAAGGGAGGAAGTATTGCAGAAAGTTATCAGCCTCACTCCCTCTTCCTGAGTCATCAAAGTCTAGTGACAGGATAAAAGTCAAAATGACTGGAAATGGCCATGATGCAGTGGATGACCTTGACATTTTTGATGCATGACTAAGCTCTAATCATTCTGCAGTGCCTGCTTCAGCCACCTTCATGACCACTAGAACAAGATTTTTCTTCTCATCTGCCCACTCTGCTGGAGGAAGTCTTGACATGCTTGGTGTAGATATTGCCCCTAACTCACCAACAGAGTTGAGGCCTGACAGATTCTTAACCTGAGGTTGAAGGATATCCAAGGGATTCCTATTCATGTAGCCCTAGATAGAGACAAAAGCATCTTCATTTTCACTGACTCCTAACTGAAATTTAGCATTTTCCTCAATTATTTAAAAATATCCTAAGAAGAGATCCATAGACTTCACGAGATTGCTTAAACGGTTCATGTAATGCCCAAGACAAGTTTTTTTTGCTTTGTTTTTTGCTTTTAAATATGACAGTGTTTTGTTAAATTTTATTCATTTACTTATTTATTTTTATAAAAATTTATTTATTTTCAGTTTTCAACATTTACTTCCACAAGATTTTGAGTTCCAAATTTTCTCCCCATCTCGTCCCTCCCCCCACCCCAAGACAGCATCTATTCTGAATACCCCTTCCCCTAGTCTGCCCTCTCTTTTATCTCTCCCCCACTTCTCTTATCCCCTTCCCCTTCTATTTTCCTGTAGGGTAGGATAGACTTCTGTACCCTATTTCCTGTATATCTTATTTCCCAGTTGCATGTGAAAACTTTTTTTTAAACATGTGTTTCTAAAACTCTGGGTTCCAAATTTTCTCCCATCCTTCCTCCCCACCCACCCTCATTGAAAAGGCAAGCAACTCCATATAGATTGTACATGTGCAGTTATGCAAAACACTTCCATAGTAGACATGTGAAAAACTAACTCTATTTTCCTTAATCCTATCCTGTCCTCCCATTTATTCTATTCTATCTTTTGACCCTGTCCCTCCACAGAAGTATTTACTTCTGATTACACCCTTTCCCAATCTGCCTTCCTCTCTATCATCCCCCTGCTCTTTTGTCCCCTTCTCCCCCTATTTTCCTGTAGGGTAAGATAGATTTCCATACCCAATTGAATGTGTATGTTATTTCCTCCTTAAGCCAAATCCTATGAGAATAAGATTCACTCATTCCCTCTTACCTTCCCCTGTTTCCCCTCCACTGTAAGGGCTTTTTATTTCTGTTTTTTATTTTGTGAGATAATTTACCCCATTCTACCTCTCCCTTTCTTCTTCTCCTAGTATAATCCTCCCTCATCCCTTAATTTTATTCTCCAGATATGACCCCTTAATCTTCAACCCACCCTGTGCCCTCTATCTATCTATCTATCCATCTATATACACACACACATAATTTTTTTCCTCCAACTACCCTAATATTGACAAAGCTCTCATGAGTGATAAATATCATCTTTCCATGCAATAATATAAACAGTTTAGACTAAATAAGTCTCTTATGATTTCTCTTTCCTGTTTACCTCTTCATGTTCCACTTGAGTCCTGCATTTGAAAGTCAAATTTTCTATTCAGCTCTGGTCTTTTCATCAGGAATGATTGAAAGTCCTCTATTTCACTGAATGACCATTTTTTCCCCTGAAGGATTATACTCAGTTTTGCTGGGTAGGTGATTCTTGATTGTAATCCTATCTCCTTTGCCCTCCAGAATATTATATTCCATGCCCTGTGGTCCATTAATGTAGAAGCTGCTAAATCTTGTTGTATCCTGATTGTGTTTCCACAATACTTGAATTGTTTCTTTCTGGCAGCTTGTAATATTTTCTCCTTGACCTGGGAACTCTGGAATTTGGCTACAATATTCCTAGGAGTTTTCCTTTGGGGATCTCTTTCAGGAGGAGATCTGTGGATTCTTTCAATTTCTATTTTGCCCTCTGGTTCTAATATATCAGGGCAGTTTTCCTTGATAATTTCTTGAAAGATGATGTCTAGGCTTTTTTTGATCATGGCTTTCAGATAGTCCAATAATTTTTAAATTCTCTCCTGGATCTATTTTCCAGGTCAGTTGTTTTTCCAATGAGATTTTCACATTGTTTTCTAATTTTTCATTCTTTTGGATTTGTTTTCAGTGTCTTGATTTCTCATAAAGTCACTAGCTTCCAATTGCTCTATTCTAATTTTTAAGGAAGTATTTTCTTCAGTAATCTTTTGGACTTCCTTTTCCATTTGGCCAATTTTCTTTTTAGGGCATTTTTCTCCTCATTGGCTTTTTGGACCTCTTTTGCCATTTGGGTTAGGCTTTTTTAAGGTGTTATTTTCTTCAGTATTTTTTTGGGTCTCCTTTAGCAAGCTGTTGACTTGTTTTTCATGATTTTCTTGCATCACTCTCATTTCTCTTCCTAGTTTTTCCTCTGCTTCTCTTACTTGCTTCTCAAAATCCCTTTTGAGCTCTCCCAAGGCCTGGGACTGATTGATATTTTTCTTGGAGGCTTTGGATGTAGGAGCTTTAACTTTGTTGTCTTCTTCTGGTTGTAAGTTTTGATCTTCTTTGTCACCAAAGTAAGATAATATAGTCTGACTCTTTTTGAGCTGCTTGCTCATGATCCCAGCCAATTACTTGAGTTTTAAATGCTTTGTTAAGGTAAGAGTTTGCTTCCAATGTGGAGAATGTACTGTCCCAAGCTTTGGGGGTTTGTACAGCTGTTTTCAGAGATACTTGTAGGGACCTGTAAATTTTCAATTCTTCCAAGGTGGCATGATAAGGGGCGAGGTGTTTATTCCTTTCTTGGCCTGTGCTCTGGTCTATTAGTGACCACAAACACTCTTTTCTGTCCTGGTACTGTGAGGAAGGTTTTCTCTGCCCTGCCGCTACAAGCTCCGCTGTTACAAGCTCCACCACATCAGCACTCTTCCTCACCTCAGGACCGCTGCCCAGGATTTTGATCCAGATCCAAGAACGGGAAAAGCAAGAGATTCCCGCTTCAGCACTGGCAAAGAGATCCCTGCAACCCCCCTCTGATCAGCCACTGGATTCCCCCTCAGTCTGTGGGCCAGAAGATCAGAAGGCAGCCACTGCCCCCAGGGCCCATGCTCCGTGCTCTTGAGAAACTGTAACTGAGGCCCAGTGCCTCATTCTCAGCACTGCAGAAACAGACTTTTCCCACTGATCTTCTCAGTTGTCTTTGGTGTTCATGGGTTGAGAAATCTGGAAACCTCCACAGCTGCCCACAATTCAGTCCTCTGAGGCCTGCTCCAGGTTTGCTACAGCTTGTTCACCCATATTGCACTGTGCTCTACTACCAGCCTGGTGCGATATGCCTTTCTGATCAACCATCCAGGTTGTCTTGAGCTGGAAATTTGCTCCACTCTGTCTTTTTGTGGGTTCTGCCACTTCAGAATTTGTTTAGAGCCATTTTTTACAGGTATTTGGAGGGGTTTGGGGGAGAGCTCAATCAAGTCACTGCTTTCACTCCCCCATCTTGGCTCCTCCCTCCCAAGACAAGTTAAGAAGCCCTTCTTTGGCCCATTCACCTTCTCTTCTAATCAGCAATCTCACATGACTTTGTTTTATTTTTTTTTTCCTACAAACAAAGTTTTTACCTGTCAGTGGTAGAAACAAAAATATGGCACAATCGCTCCAGGTCATTTTGAGAAAGAGAAAGGAAAAAAGGGAAGCAAGAGATTGTGGTAGAGTAGACTGCATCAGGATCCAACTATTGGCTATGTGACCTTGGACTAAACACTGTATCTCTCTGAGTCCCATCTATAAAATGGGGACTGTCACCTGCATTGCCTATTGCACAAACCTGTTGTAAGGATCAAATAAGATAATGTATGCAAAGTACTTTATAACCATTAAACAAATGTGAGTTCTTATACATAGATCGTTATTCCCCTGGAGTCAATGAAATCACAGTGTCAGCTTTTGGAACATTTACTAGGACTTGCTGCTAGAATGAAAATAGCACAAAGTTCTTCCAGTGCCCTCAGTGACATTGAGCTTATGTTTAGAGATACAAGATCTTATTTAATAACAGTGTTAGATGTTTCCTACTCAACCCAGGTCTGCATTTCAAAGATTTGATTTTTTTAAGACTGACATAAATGGAGAGATAAGTTTAGAAACACGTATACCTCATACAGCCCAAAGCAAAAAGCATGGAGCTTATTCATGAACAAATTGGAAAGGATTCTTTCAGGAGACTCTGAAAAACACGATTCAAACTAGACTCTGGGATATATTTTTGTTGCAAATTAACTAAATGAAATTAACACCATCATCTCCCAGCCCTCACTCTCTCACCTCTGGCCAATCATTCTCATTTGATTTAAAGCCTTTCTCTGTCAGGTCATGAATCCTGATATACCAAAACTCTTGGTTAAAGAATTGCCACCACTTTAGGGATAAAGTTAGGCATAGGCAAGACAAATAGTTGCCTATTAGTATGAATTGGGTGGTCAGAAAGGCTCATCTGCACACTGGCTCACTAACGCCTAAGCCTTTCATTGGACAATGAGGAATAATAATAAATGACTAAATATACTCCTCCCAAGAATCATCCTGCCAAATTAACATGGAAGTATAAATGACCGATATCAAACTACTTCATTAGAGCAGATTTTATAGGAATGGGAAGGTAGAGTATGCATAAGAGTAGCGTGAAGAGGTCAAGTCTCTTTTGACATCTTAGTTCCCACTATCTAAGTCTTAGGTCTCTAATATGCAATCCACTACTAGATGTAGCCTACTTAAGTCTCTGATGGAGGCCTGGGTGACACATTTTTTTAAGTCTCTAAGTAACTGCAGTGCCTTACTGTAAGAGTCTCATAAACAGTAACTTCAGGTCTCTTTTGACATCTGACACATGTTCCTGAACCAATAGAGAAGGGCTCATAACAACAACAACAATCCCTGTTATCATTTCTGTTACTAGAATTTTCCCAAAGATGCTTTAAGTAAACTTGCAGAAGATGAGCTTCCATCCCAATATTTTCATTCAATTATAGAAAGCTGTCATTTTATCCACTCGTGCAACAATTCAGAGAACATTAAATACAAGAGAATAACAGGGTAGTGACTTGTCCTAGGTTTGTCTTTATCTGTATTCCATTTAAAAAGAAGAGAACAATGAGATACCCACAACAATCCCCTCAAATTCTGATCATCCATGTCATGGAGCAGAGCTCTAAAAAGAAAGTAAAGGAATGCCAGACATTAATGTGTAGTGGAAAATCATTGCACCCTAAGACTGATGTCCAGTTAGATATTAATAATACTCCTGATTGAATTGACACCTCACATGGTATGACCAAACTGCCTCCATAAATTATAAAAATAGATGGGGTGGCATTGGATTCTAGGTTGCATCCAAACATGGTACATCACATCTATAATCCCAGTTATAGGCTGAGGGTAGGCTGAGGATGGCATATCTCTTAAAATTAGAGGTGTCTACCTCTGCAGAAGGAAGATAAGGAAACTTTCTGGTCATTGATATAGCAAAAGAAGACAAAATGAAAGAGAAAGCTGTATCAAAGAGAAACAGAAATATTGCCTATCGTTAATATGCTGAACTACAAAACAGTTACATAAACGAAAGTGACAGCAACTCTACCTTTGCTTCAAAACTGGAAAGTAATGAAGTTGGATAAAATCCATAGCTGTCGGCTCTCAAGTACTTCATAATAGTATGTGAATTACTAGCAAAGCACTTTACCTATTTCTTCTCTGATGCAAGCCTGATTCCATCTTTCTTAACAGAAGGCATCACATATTTATTAGCATCAGATAAGAACACTAGAGACCCTTCTAAATATAGTCCAATTACATGGCTATGTACAATACACAAAGCATTCACAGCTTATATCATTCAAAAAAATCTATCAACACTTACAAGGAAACAATATATTGTTATTATGGGACAAAAAGAGTGTGTTAAAAAGTCCCAGAGGGGTGCAGAGTAATGCATCATTGATTTGGTTGTTATTGAACCAGCCATCCAAAAGCATCATAACTTTTATACCACCTTTATTGATTACTGGATAGTTTTTTTTAATTCAATTCCACTTTCATTGTGTAATTATATACTACAAATATGTAAGATAAATCGAAGTATAGAAAAAATGCCACAGTATTTGAAGTACACATGAAAAACATCTTCTCTTCAAAACATATCTCCATCACAATATTGTCAAGAACAACTGATATTAAAAAGGTCATAATGATCATTTGATATGTGTGGATGACATCAAGTTATGTTGTTCCACCAAAAAGCACACTAAATAGCTAATTGATTTCATGGACATTTTTTTCTGTTATTTGGACTTTGCAGGTAAGTGAAAAATTAGCAATGTGTGTCAAAGAAGAACAAAGGCCAAAAGCTTTGTGCTTGAAAATAAAGGGCAAATGGAACCATGGATCAAAGTGATACTAACACTTTTGTTTTCAGGCAAGTCAAACCAAGCACAATACTATCAAGGAGAAAGCTGAAGCTGGGTGTGTTAAGAAACTGCTTGGCATCTTGAAGTCAAAGCTGAATGGGAAGAACACATTTAGAGTAATCAGCTGATCAACAATTCAAGTCTTTTGACATGGTAAAATGCTATATATTTTGAATCCTCTCATTTTCTGCTGTGTAGATGGCAATGCTTTTTTGCTTTTTTTCTTTTGTATTTGTTTTAATATTTAAGTTTATAATACGTTTCTTTTTCTTTTCTCATTATGTATTTGTTTTAGTATTTAAGTTGAAAATAAATTAATTTTAAAAAAGAAAAAAAAAGGAAAATTGCTTTAGTGGCTGAATGGAGGATGAATCAAAGTGGGGAGAGCCTTGAGGTGGGCAGACCCACCAGCATACAATTGCAGTAATTAAGACCCGAGATAATGAGGACCCATATTAGAGTAGTGTCAGTGTCAAAGGAGAGAAGGGGGAATATTAGAGAGATACTACAGAAGTGAAATTGACAGACCTTGGCAATAGCTCAGATGTGTGGAGGAGAGAAAGTGAGGAGTCCAAGACAGCTCCTAGGTTGCAAGCCTAAAGGACTAGGCAGATTGTGCTGCCCTCAACAGTAATAGGGAAAGTATGAAGGGAAGGTTTTAGGGGGAAAGATGAGTTCTGTTTTGGACATGTAGTTTAAGATGTCTACTGAACATCTAATTTGAGAAGTCTGAAAGGCAGTTGGAGATGTATGATTGGAGATCAGTATAGAAGCTGGGGCAAGATAGGAAGATTTGAGAATCATCAGCTTAGAGATGGTAATTAAATCCATGGAAATTAATTAGATCAAGTGAAGTGATATAGATAGAGAATAGAGAAGGGTCCAGGATAGAACCCTGTGGGATATCTGCAATTATAAACAATTATTTTTTAATTTACAGGTTTAAAAATTTATAGGTTAAAATTTACATGTTAAAAATTTACAGAAATACTTTTGGAACAAACTGCCTTTGCAAGGAAATAGATAAGGTAAATAACAGTTATATGTCACTGTATTTGTCCAACAAAACTGTTCTTAGTTATATTGAGAGATAAGAGTAGAATTTAAATGGCACATAATCCACATAAACTCAACCAATTGTATGTAAACAAAGAAACTTCAAATAAACTGCTTAGTCATATGGAATTATCTGCAGAAATAGAGGGATTTGTGAAAATAATTCTGGACTGAGTCATTGCCAGAAATTATAGAAAGTTATCTCAATTTCCTTAAAGTACCTGGACTTGTTATTGATCCATGCAGATTATATAATGGCAGGATAGAAACTATACAATGAATCCAATGACTTCAAAATTCAATACCTTTTAGATGACTAGAAAGACAGAACCAAGTGACTAGAATTACAATACAGAAACTCTTTATTCTTTACAAACTAACAGACCACAAATACTCACATTACAAATATAAAACACGTAACATGTTTGGCAGTTCAGTAAATAAACTGTACTCAAACCAGAGAATCATTGCAGATAGAACTGTTGCCTATAACCACCTGGACTGAATAACAGTCATCCATAACAACTTTAAGAACATTTTGAACAGATGTTACCATAGCAAATATTAATAAACTTTGACACTTGGAATGAAGACTTTTGAAATATAGAAACCTAGTAGAAGAAAAGGGGCATGTAGATGGGGCAGCAGATGGAGTACTGGGCCTGGAGTCATCTTCTTGAGTTTGAATCTAGCCTCAGACACTTACTAGCTGTGTGACACTGGGAAAGTCACTTAACCCTGTTTGCCTTAATTTCCCTATCTGTAAAATGAGCTGGAGAAGGAAATGGCAAACCACTCCAGTATCTTTGCCAATAAAACCTCAAATGGGGGTCATGAAAAGTCAGACACAACTGAAAATGACTGAACAACAAAAGTAGAAAGAAATGAAACCACGTCAGAACAAGATAAAGTCATTCCTGTCATCCCATCTGCTACTAGATCTCATCTATAATGCTTTTAAGAAATCTATAGATGAACTTCATCCCAAAAGTCTTATTCATTTCCAAAAGCTCTCAAATTATCTGTTTGTGTAATATTAAGTATAAAATTAACAGCAGCAGGGTAATAATTTTTTCCTTGGATAACTTTTATCACTAACCCAATCAAAAATGATGAGGGGAATAAGATAGCAATGATAATAATAACAATAATATAAACAAAGACTCACTATGAGCCAGGCACCACAGTGCTAAGCACATGATGATGTTAATGATGACGGTGATGATGATAATGATGATGATGGTAACTCATGTTTATATAGCACGCTAAGGTTTGCAAACTGTTTTACCTACAATAACTTATTTGATCTGATGGCATTGTCAAAGATGAATCTGTGAATGACCTTATGACAGAAGCAACATGACCTGCTTCCTAGTATAATTTGTGCCTAACATCTTTTGCAGCATAGTAAACAAAAGTCTCTTGCGTGGACATGCAGAACACAAGGAGCCCAACTTTTAACACACAATGAAACGCACTCTGATAACCAACCTTCCAGAGCTCTACTGTTCTGTCAAAAGGAAGTCTCATCTTGTGCTTTTGCTTTCTCTCCATTTAAGAAAATCAATGCTACAGTCACTGTAAAAGCTTTAATTTAGAAATGCCAGTTTAATAAAATTTTTTTAATTCAAATGTATTAGATTGATTGTTAGAATTTCTCTGCATAGCTTAATGGAAAAAAATAGACAATGTGCAACTCTTCAAGATAATGTAAATGTTAAACTATTTGGAGGAAAGGTGATGTCCTGTATTCTTAACATGAAGTCTGAGAACTTTAAAAAAAATACCTAGTATTGATAACAGCTAGCATTTATATAGCACTGGAAGTATTATCTCATTTGATCTTTACCTGGAAGATAGGTATTATTATTATTCCCATTTTATTATTTAATATTATAAGTTTAATTCATTTTATTTATCATCATTTATTATTTATATTTTATATAATTATTATAAAATTTCATATAATTAAATATATTTTTTTTTATTTGTGTTTATTTATGTATTTAATATTACGTATGACTTTATTATTTATTATTACCCCCATACAGGTGAGGAAACTGAAGCAGATAGTTTAAGTGACTTGTCGAGGATCACCCAATTAATAAGTTTTTGAGGCTGGATTTGAGCTTAAGGCTTCCTAACTCCAAGTCCAGCTCTATCTACTGAGCCATGTAGTTGCTTCTGAATAAATATTTTGATAAGCATATTTCAATATAATTTGTTTTCCTTGTAATCCTATGTTGTTGTTGTTGTTGTTGTTTTCATTTAAAAACATTATTCTGAGGAGTCCATAGGCTTCAGCAGACTGCCAAAGGATTTCATCAGCACAAAAAAGGTTAAAGAACCCCTGGCCTAGCTGAACAGTGTGATACTTCTTTGTATTTCTCTGATGCAGATACTGCCTCTCAGACAAGGGAGGAGCCTGTCCATGCCTTCGTATCCTATCCAGTTATTCGAAGGAGTGTGTCTACCTGATATGCTAGGAATCTTCCTCTATATCTCTTGACATCATATGGATATCAGTGGAACAAATGGACTTCCAATTACTTACCTCTTTTAGAAACAGATTTCTCTTTGGAAGGGAACTTAGCAGTCATAGGTTCACAGAAATTATAGGTTCATAAATCATAAAATATATTTAGAGATGGAAGGGACCTTATAGGTCATCAATTTCGACCACCTCGTTTTACAAGTGAGGCAACTGAAACTCATAGAAACTAAGAGACTTGCCAAGGGTCATAGCTCTGGAAAGCGTCTGCGATGGGGTTTGAACACAGGTATAACTGATTTCATATCTGGTATGTTATCCCCTATTCCACATTGCTTCCCAAATTCAACCCCTTCATTTCATGGTTAAGAAAACTGAGATCCAGAAAAGTTAAGTGAACTTGTGCTCTTACTATATGACCAACTCATTTCCTGTTCCAGGAATCTAACTCTCTGATGATCTCATTATGTCATTTCTCCTATTTTCTCCTTTGTAATATTTTTTCCAGTAAGAAGATGCA
This sequence comes from Phascolarctos cinereus, assembly GCF_003287225.1. Classification (NCBI taxonomy): domain Eukaryota; kingdom Metazoa; phylum Chordata; class Mammalia; order Diprotodontia; family Phascolarctidae; genus Phascolarctos; species Phascolarctos cinereus. The sequence continues at coordinate 96,453,652 of NW_027555625.1, forward strand.
GCCTCATCCATATCTACCATGTGTCTCTTGGTGTGTTTTTGAGTGACCCATGATTAATTCTTTACCCACTACACTATTTCATGACTTGTAGTCATTGAGCATCACCAGAAGACAATTGATGTTAAAAAAAAAAAAAAGATGGATCTTCATTTCAAGGAAAAGCTTAGTTTAAAAGTATTGTACAATTCCTCCAATGTAATCCAGCCTGCTCTCCTCTCACTTCATTTTACTATTCCCTGTTGTTCCAGAAGGCTACAGAAGACAATGATCCCAATTTGCTAGCGCAAGATCCAATTCCAGACCTCTGCCTGAGGCTCACCTTCTCTCCTAATTACTGCTGTGTAAACAACAAGACCCCTCCTCTTGCCTGAAACGTGTAGCTGGCCATGTGTCAAGACTGTCACATATATTCTGTCTACCCTCTCTCTCATCCGTACCCCATCAACAGTTTTTGCTCCAGGTAAGCAATTCCAGTTATGGCTCTGTGTCATAACATCTTTTGCAAAATACTAGCTCTTCTGTTCTCATATCTTCATCAAAGATGTCTTTGATCCATGTATATACTCTTATTATGAAGATTTTGTAGAGATGAAAATGAAGAGAGCACATCACATCAGAGAATGTACATCAGAGAGTGGGAAGAACGGGAACGCTTTAAGTTTTAGTCCAAATGTGGCAGGTCCACTATTACAAAAGGAGAAAACGGTTTGTTCTAGGAATCTTGACAGATCTTTTCCCTTCTTGTCAGTTTATGGACCTGATTCTGGTTTGATCCTTAAATGCTCTTCAGTTGATTTTGCTTAGTTGTCTTTGCCAAGAAAATCCCAAACAGGGTCATGAAGAGTCAGGCATGAGTAAAATGACTCAACAACAACAATAGCAACATAGCGAATAGCCTCTAGTATGCTCTTCACCATCACTGTTATAACTGAAATTGCAGGGCCTGATGCTTTGACTACTCTATGAACCACCAGAGATACATGATCTGCTTTAGGTGATGCTCTGTCTTTTTTCCTCAGTCAGCGAACTACCTTTTGAGGAAGGACTCTTATTTTCTCACTAATTCCATTGTCTTCATTATTAAGATATTCATAATAATTCCCAAATAGTTGCACTAATTGTTATTGATTTGGGAATGCTAGACTATGCCATCATTTCAGGAAATATATGTAACACCTAACTGTTTCTCTATTCTTATATTCCTTGCCTCTTATGTTACATTTCCTTATGTGTCCTTAGTATGGTAAAAAGCACATATAAATACTATCAGCAGTAGTGTTGAGAAGTATTCACACAGCCAAGAGTCCAGGGTTTGGGTCAATTCCTGTGAAAGCCCATTCATCTACCAACATCTGAATAACCATGGTAACAGCTAAACCAATATTCATTCACATGTACGTACCTCCAACCGCTTAACAATGTTGATAAAGAAAACTCTTCAAAGCACTTTACCCACAATAGTATGTTGTTTTATAGCAGGTGGTCTGACATGTGAAAAATAAAAACAGACATCAGAAAATCCCACTGTCTAATCACAGCCTAAAGAAAAACAAAACAAAACAAAACAAATGTTCCCCAACTGATCCTTTAGTCAGTTTTAGAACAATCAAAATGAATAGCCCAGATAAGTTCAGGTGGTACCGATCACTGGCTTTCAAGCCACCTAGGTTTCCTCTTCCTACTGATTATAAGCCTCTGCTGTCCCTTTAAAAAACGTAGAGTCAAATATGTAATGGAAAATGTGATTTGTTTGTTGTTTCATTTTGTTCTGTTTACAAACGACACAAACTGGAACAGTCTGTTTCAGACAGGTTGCCTATCGCTTTAGAATTAACTAACACACTATCCTTAAAGAATCATTTTTCTAGCTGATCCCTCAAAGTTCTTTGCTCTCCTCAATATTCCATTTATTTAGTTAAATGCAGACCAGAGAGAGTTTCTCATTTACTGATATAATTCAGAGACAAAGGGAATATAAGGTTTAATGCATCAATTGTAGCAAAGACATTTGACCTGGTATGATGGCAATACTCAGCAAGAGCTTTCTTTTCCTCATTAGTACAGCTGGCCACATCATGTCCCTTTACTTGTCGTATGCCATAGTTGTGATCCCTCTTAGGTATAACACATAGATTGGAGGATGTACATAAATGCAATCCCAGAATGAACTTGGCGTCTCCCTCTGCATAGCTTTAGCCAATCAGTTCATACAGTCCCCCAGAGGTACAGAAAGCAACTTCAAGAAATCTGCCTAATGGTGTGCTGAACTTAGACATATTCCTGTGCTCCTTATCAGCACTTCTCTCTCCAACAGTGGGATTGGAACAGATTCTAGGCATTCGCAGCCCTGAACCCAAGATACATGAGGAGCAAAGAAAGAGGTTAAATTTTTTTCCAATATTGACCACTAGGGGGCAGAAGTGTACCCAAACCCATCTTCACAAAAATTCCTTAAAAATGATGAAAAAAGTATAACTTAGTATGTGGTACCTTATAGGTCAGCAAGTCCCCAAAGGAATAGAGGGGATTTTTTTTTATTATTCTGCATTGTATATCCCTCTACTGCCCTTTGACATTTATGGTTTATAAGATTTGGATGATCGTAACCTGTACTGCATTTGAGTGTGGCTGGAATCTGTATGAAGGGATAAAGAAAAGGGAAAAGGTCCCTTCTCACTCCTTTTCATCACATTGAAGTTGCAGGTGCGATCTTCAATCTCACTGCTATTGTAAAATTGAGAAAAATAAAGTCCTTGGATAGTTATAAGAAGGAAAATGAAGACATGGAAGGAATCTAATAGTGTAGAGAGACTAATAACATCCTGGGAGTTCTATGACTAGATACTGTTGCCCCAAGAGTGATTTCATCAGACCATGGACTAAACCAGGATACTTTGAGGGGTAAAGCAACACCAGAAGACTTTCTCCTCTGCTTTTAAGAAAGATCTATTTCCTGGAACACTAGGCCATAGAATCATAGAATTATAGAGGAAGACCTCCTAAAGACTACTATATTCCCCACCCACCCAATCACACCTCAGTAATGCTGAAATGACCCAACACCACTCTTTTTTTTTGTTTGTTTTTGTTTTTCCCTTCCAGGCCTCCTTCTAAAAAGCAATCTCACAACTAAGTTCCAAAGGAGAACAAGATTTTATGTATATACATACATACATATAAATTCTCAACCATAATAAAAGCATTTAATGTAAATTCTCAACCATATTAAAAACATTTAATGTAGAAAAGCTCCATAGCAATTAGGGGATTACAAGAACTTTTTATCATTATACTCTCTAAAGTATTTTCATGTCTATCATAATAATACCCCGATTTTAATGTATCATCCTAATAATACTTTAAATTTATATAGCAATGATACTCTAAAGTTTTCAAAAAACTTTCCTGACAGCATCTTGTGATATAGGTTGCGTATTACCATCCCCATTTTGCAGATGAGGAAACTAAGGAAAGTCTTATCCAAGGTCACAAAGGTAATTTAGTAGTGCCAAAGCTATGGCTCCAACCCAAGATTTCTGGTTCTAAGTCCATTGCTCATTCTACTACTGCTTCCTGACTGTCACAGTTTCTGTTGTCAGCATCCAGTCCCTCCTCCAAAAAAGTAGGGAATAGTGCAGGGAAGATGAAGATTATGAAAAGGAACCCAAGACCCTGGATAAATGAATTGTCACTAACTACATTAGATGAGGGACAGATATATGCCTTAGATTTGGGGGAGGGGTTATGATTATTATGTTAACTAGATGATAATTAGATGCCCTGGATAGACAAGGATATCTCACCTTTTCCCTCAGGACCAGGACCTGTACTAATAAGACCAAAAGGGACTCACCTTAGAAATGAGGCTCAGTGGGAATCATCTAAGCCCTCAAGATGAAAAAGTGGTATTTGCTTCTGCCATTCAATGTAATTCTCCCTGATGAGATCAAATCTGCCTCATTTTCTGAATCATTTATTGAATACTGTTCAGTCTGACTAAACCTTCAGAAAGACAGAAATGATTATTAAATAGCCAATTGTTAATATTAGAAAGATCCATGATTTCTTCCCTTCCTATTTATTCATTTGGAGATTAGGTCAAAGTCTAGTTCTCTGAAGAGCAGGGCTGATGATGAGACACAATCTTGAACTAAACTTAGATCTGATCAAAAGGTAAAAAGAGATTCTAGTCTAGGTGAATTCCATCCCACTGTGTTCTAGTCAGACAGGTCTGAGTGGAGGTAGACCCTTTAGTCTAGATTGTCGTAGGTGGTGTGGTCTGGGTACAGATCTTTGTCCAAGACTGAGTGATCAGGGTCAAGTCTCTTTCCTATTGTCATCTAAAACATATCTGAAACCCTGATTCAAACTTATTATGACCAGCCAGCCATACCTGTCCACTACTACCCTATTAGCAGATTCTTTATCTGCCATCCTAGCCTTCAACAGTGCAATAACAACCCAAGAGAGTAGGAAGAGTTGAAATTACTGTCTCTCTTATAATGAGAAAATGGAACCTGAAGGAGGTTAAATGATTTGCTCAAGGCCACACTAATTTTTCAGAAACAAGTGGAACAAAACTAGATTCTAGGTCTGTTTGTGTTATCTATTCCAGAGGGAGTGCTCTATACATCACGTTCTCTAAGATGAGAAGTTGTACTCATTTCTTATGATCATAGATTTGAAGGAATTTAAGTTGTGATTGATTTGTTTTAACCAATATATTTCAACTTGTTCATTCAGGATAGTCTCAAAAAATTATCTCCATGGGTAGTTTTAGACTTATTTCTAGTAATGATTCCATTGCTCCAAATTTTTGTAACTCTTCTTTCAAAACTAACTTCAAAGATTAGCAAGTAACACAACAAAAGTTTCATTACCTTACAAAACAGATACATATGGATGATTCACCTTATTCCCCAGATGTGGTACCAAATAAACTTTCCTTCTTTCAATGGTTAAAATTCACCTTCAAAGGAAAAAAATTTATCAACACTCAAAATATTCAAACAAGTGTAACATATCATTATGCTCACTCTTGGAGCTTTAACAGAGAAACAAAAAGGGCTAGTTCTCTTCTCTCTCTGACTACATATATGTAACTGTGTGTGTATCATATATACATATATACATGTATATCCACATATATGTATTGTATTGTATATCATAAACAAATAAACTCACAAAATTTGAGGTATTGTGTGATCTTAGGAGGAACATCAAAAATATTAAAAGAGGTGCACCTCCCTGTCCTCAGGAATAGACCATGCTAACCAATAAATCAAGTATTTATTAACCACTCAGCATGTGCCAGGCAATGTGTTAAACACAGGGATACCAAGGAAAATGAAAAAAAAAAAGCTCCTGCTCCCAAGTACCTGGCATTCTATTGAGGAAGACAAGTGAGTAACTAGGTACTTTCTATATATGTGCAGTTAGGTCCCAATTAGTGAAAATAATCTTATTAAGTGGTCACATTATTTGAATTTTCATCGCATATTTCCATTGAGCAGAAACCAATTACCATATTTTACATATAATTATACTTTGAATAATGTCAGTTTGAACTATGTCTCCATTTCACTTCTTAACACTAATCAGGACCTAGCTATAGATGGAAGAGAAAAACCAGAGCAGAAGACACTAGTAATTAAGCAAAACAGGAAAGGCTTCATGAAGAAGGTAACTTTTGAGCTGTCTTGAAAGAATCCAGGCATTCTAAAAGGAGAAAGTGAGAAAGGAGAACATTCCGCAAAAGTGGAATATCAGGTCTTCATATAATACTCAGGGCAATGGCGCAAGGTTGAGGCTGAGTTTTGTTAAATATTCCCACTTCAACCCCTCCACAGGAAAAGATTCCACATTGTGGTCTTTTTTTATTATGAAAATGTGCATTTTGATACTTTAATGGACTCATGATCTCCTTGAAGAGGAAGCTCCATCCATCAGATCCCACCTGTTCTCATGCTGTGGGATTCTTCTTCTTGCCCTTCCCGAATCCTTAACAGAAGATCTACCCAACCCTGCTGGATGCTTTCTCTGGGTATTTTAATAGTTTAGAACTCTCTTTGCAGCTCTTGAACTGTATGTACATCTGTTATTCTTCACTCTCATTATATAACAAGGATACTTGCTTTTCCACACATATGTATCCATGACATGTCATTCCATTCCTTATATATGTCATCAATGGCAAAGTACTGCAGCCTCAAGTTCATTTATAAAATGGGAATAATACACAATCTCCAAGGCTGGTGTAAGGACTCTAGAGGAAAAATGTGTATTTGCAAACTTTAAAGTGCTATATAAATGTCACCTACAATTAGTATTGTTATTCCACTTACCATGCTTTTCTTTATTTTCTTCTGGATCACTTTTTTGTTTTCCTGTGGGCAGCTAGGTAGAGTCAAGAAGATCTGAACTCAAATACAGCCTCAGACACTTATTAACTGTGTGGCTCTGGACAAGTCACTAAATCACTGTCTATCTCAGTTTCTTCAGGTATGAAATGGGAATAATAATAGTACCTACTTCCCAGGGTTGTTATGAGGATCAAATGAAATTATATTTGTAAAGTACTTAGCACAGTGCCTGGCCCATAATAAGTGTTTAATAAATAATTGTTTCCTTTCTTCTATACCTTATGCATACTTACAATCCCCCTACCTGAAAAAACAAATTTTCTTTCTGAGTTTGCTCATCTGAGTATTTAGTACTGCATCGCTCTCAAAGAATGCTTCTTTGTACCTAATCAAAACACCTCAAGGTAAAGTGGGAGGAATATGCCTGCTCATTGACAGACTTCAGTCTCCCTGCTGATTATGGATTTGGAAGTATGGGCAGTGTTCTCATGAATTCCCTTAACTGTCCCAGCCTCTATTTATAGTACCATATGATCACATTTTCTATTTACTATTGTTTTTCCTATTAATAGTGGCAGAAGAAATTAATTTAATAGTCAATACAAGCTACAAGTGACACTGGCTGTTTATGTCTTATATGAAGATCTCATATACTCAGAACCTTTGAGCTCCCTTCACTCCATGACCTTATGATTCCCTGAGATGTCTGTATGTAGTAGAAAAGAACACTGGGTTTGGAGAGAGGAGAATTGAAAAATCTGCCTTTTCACTTACTGGTTTTGGAGACAGAAAACCTAAGACTGAATCTTGTCTCTGCCATTTATAACTTGTGTGCTCCTGAACAGGATGCCTGATGTCTCTAGACCTTAGTTTCCCTATCTGTAAAATGCTAAAATCGCTTTTAGCTTTAAATGTTTGATTCTATGATCCTATGTCTTCTCTAAGTTTCAGTTGCCTCATCTATTAGATGAAGAAATTATGGGGCAGCTGGGTGGTGCAATGGATAGAGGTCTGGCCTCAGACACTTGGCACTAGCTATGTGACCCTGGGCAAGTCACTTAACCCCAATTGCCTCACACATCAAAAAAAAAAAAATGAGGAAATTAAAATAGATGCCAGCTAAGTTCCTTCCAGCCCTAAGTCTTGGACACTCTGATCTTTGCAGTCCTTTTCCCTTGCTGGATAACTTATCTATAATTCATAGATAAAGACCACTTCTCCATGTCTCACTTTCTCTGAAGAGTGGAGAAAATTATTCACACCCCTCCCTACTTCCTAGGCTTGCTAAAGTGATAAGAGAGATAATAAATGAGACTGCTTTGTGCTCTTCCCAAAAAAAAAAAGCTCCAAATTAAAAACCACAGGTTATCGCATATATTATGCTTCCAGGATATTTTGTGTGTTATGAGCCATGGCTTTTGAATGATGAAAGTGTGAGGGTCATACTCTAATGGAAACTGTCAGGTCCTTTTTGGATATATTGATCTCAGAAAGGGTCATTCCAGGATGGCTAGCGGTATTGAGTTGATAATGTTTTCAGAGAAGCAGTGCTCTGTGAAGAAACATTTTCAGCCAATGCACAATACTCCTATTACTGAGGAATACTACTAGTGAGGCTCAGGGTAATTAAAAGATTGATCTTCTGGAAACAATGCTTAATAACAGGCATGAAAAAGTGAGAGTAATTCTGCATTTTCAAACATTGGCCTCAAGTTAATTTAACTTGAGCTGTTTGTAAGCAACCTGGAATATCTGGGATCAATAGAGCCAGGCTGAAATCAATGGACTTGAGGGAGGGCCAGCTGAGTTCCATTCAACTGGGCAGTTCTTTCTAATCATTTAGAGCACTGTGAAAAAAGCATTTAAGTGTGACAGCAATCCTTATTCTCAGAGTGGAAATGGACTCAGATTGACATTGGTAGCCTTTAATATTTTGGCTATTCTTGAATGTTAAGCCTGCATTTTATGCCTGCTATAAGCTCTGTTGTTGCTTTCACTTAAGTTCATTTCAAAATGTTCATAAATTAAAATTAGATGTGGACAAACATTCACATTCTACTGTTCTGTATCCCCCAATGCCAAAAAAAATAGTGAAAAGGCTCATAAAAAGAAGTGCCTATTGAATTAGTTTTCAAAATTTTACTAGTCAAGTTTCTCTTGGGGTTTCAACTTTCCATAAGGACCCTTTCTATTTCTATACTTTAATCTCTCCTTCTCTGACCCGAAGCCAAGTTCATTGTTGTTGTTGTTGTTATTAATTATTTTATTTTTAATTTGTGTCAGGACCAGTTTCTCCTTCATATGCCACCTTCATTTGTATTTGTTTCTTTCTCTTTGGACAAGTGTAATCTTCATTCCTCCTCCTCTTCTTCTCCCTGGTCTTTATCCTACCTTTCTGTACTCCCATTTCTTTTTTACCTTGATATATTCACTAAGTTATATCATAGTACTAAAGATTGCCCTAAATCTTGCAAAAGACGCTTAGGCTATAGACTGTTAATTATAACTGCAATGGAGGGGCTGGCCAATGAGACTCTTGTCTTAAAGGATCCATCGATTTTTTCCCTTCCCCTTGGGTTATCCTGAGCAAATGAAATATTTCCTGCTACCAATCTAATAAATAGGACTTTAGGGAACTAGTATGTGGCCATGAGTGACTATATGATGATGAAAGGTCTTCTGAAGATTTTTGCAGTGGAAGAGCTGGAGGGCCTAATGACTTAATAGAAGCTGAGCTGGAACTGAGTGTGCATCCAGAATATTCAAGGCAATACTCATGAGCTCTCTTCCTTATCCTGATGGATTTCAAATGAAGATTACTTTGAGTTACTTTATCCCATCCACTATCTAGAAATGATGTATAGCTATTTCTTTTGTCTCCTTTGTGTTTATCTTTTCCTCATCATAGGTAAATGTTTATCTTAAGATGGAATTAGTAATGTTATGATCTTCTCAGTTCGAAGAATCATCAGAGGTCACCTCAGCAACTGAAGTCAATAGCAGAGACTATGGAGATGGTAGTAGTAGTAGTAGTTGACTCCAGTAACGAACCAGCCCTACTATGTAACCTGTTTGACCCAATTCAGCAGGAGGTTACCCTAGCAGCCTAGTCACCCATCCTGCAAGGAATTAACCCAACTGAGCTAAAGTGATGCCTCACTCTGAAGTCAACTTATCGGACACTCCTTATAAGGAGAAAAGGACTCAATGCTATACCATGGCTACATATTCTTTATATGCATGCTTCAATACCTTTGTGTTTCTAATTGGAATGTGTGTGTGTGTGTGTGTGTGTGTGTGTGTGTGTGTGTGTATGTATGTGTGTGTAGGAGAGGAGAGTGTACTTGCCAGTTCAGGGTATCTTTCTGTAACAACGGTCCATGCTTTACCTGCCTAGTAAATTTTGTGAAAACTAATTAACTCTGGTTCATTGATACTTACTGATTAATTGATAGTGAAAACAAACAAGATGAGGGCTCATTGAGTGATACAATTAGATTCCTCAAAACCTCAGAGTTACCTTTAGAACTTAGAAGAACTGCCCTCTAGAGACCCAACCTGTGATTAGAAGTGTGGGGAAGGGAGAGAGAATGAGCCCAGAGCAGGGTGCTACGTACCACAAGATTACTGAGTCACTCCCAGTTAGGTGGAATTTCTTTCCTCCTAACCTCCACCTCCTCTTAGCTTCTCCAGCTTCCTCCAAGAGCCAGCTCAAACCCCATGTTCTACAGGACACCACTCCCAGTTCCCCTGTCATTTAAAGCCTTCCCTTTGTGGTCATCTTCCATCTACTCTCTATATATCTTGTGTGTGTGCATAATTATTTGTATGTTGTCTTTCCCATTCAAATGACATTATTTAGAGCAGAGAGTGTGTTTTTACCTTTCCTTATATCCCAAGCATTTAGCACAATGCCTAGAATATAATGTGTATTTAATACATACTTGTTGAATGAGCAACTGATATTTTTCAAATCAATAAATACTTATTAAGCTCCGACTATTTTCAAGGTACACTGCTAGTTGGTAGGACTACAAAGACCACAATGACAATTGCTGCCTTCATGGGACTTATGTTATACTGAGGGCTACAGCATGGAAAGAGTAAATAATTTAAAAGTAATTTGAGAAAAGAAAAGTGATAACTAGAAGAGTAAAGAAAGTCTTTGAGTAGGAGGTAGCAGCTGACGTGAACCATAAAGGAAGCTAAGGAATCTGAGACACTGAGGTGAGAAAAGAAATAAATTCTGGATGTTCAGACCCACATGTCAGATTTGTAGAACGGCAAATAGACTGGCCAATTTGAATGGAATGCAGATTGGGGGAAGGGGAGCTTGAGCAGGTAGACTGTGGCTAGATCACGAAGTGCTTTAACGGTCAAGCTTACAAAGGTGTTTGTGTTTTATCCTTGAATCAATAGGGAGCCACAGAAGGTTCTTGAACAAGCAATTGACATAATCACATAAGATTTAGGAAGGTAATTTTGATTTCTGTGTAGAAGATGGGTAAAAGAGGCAAGAGACTCAAAGTAGAGAAATGAATTTGGAACCAATTGAAATCGTGCAGGTTGAGAAGTAAATAGTATTTGAATTAGAGAGGTACACATGTTAATAGAAAAAAAAGAGATAGGTGCAAGGGGTTCTAGGGATAAATTCAACAAGAATTGGTAACTGATTAGGTATGGGAGGAAGTAAGGTGGTGTCAAGAGTTCTGGATGATTCTGAAGTAGTAAACATCAATAAAAGTCAAAAGAAAAGAATACTACAGGAAAACATTTTTTTTCTGAGTGGTAACCTATTAGAAATGTGGACATTTCTGCTTCTATAAACCATTCAAGCCAATAATAACCTGTAGAAAAATCAAGCAGAGAACACCTGACCCAAACATTTTTGGTGCGTTTTGCTAGGTCATCCAAACTGTGTGGAAATAAATAGTTCCCTCTACTTTTCAGTGCTATATGCCATACTTCAATCTTGAAAAGACAGCACATTTTGTTTTCTGAAAATACCCTTCTTTATGTTGATTTTTTTTTTTGGCACTTTTTACTTCATGTTCATTTTGGATTCAGACAGCTTTCAGAAAAACATAAGCATTTATTTTTAATGTGGGATGAATCGTGCGTGTTCTAACATATCCAGCCTTCCAATCAATGATTTATTTGGAAGGTTAGATGTGTCATAATAACTTCCATCCGGCAGCTAAGAAATGTGTAAAGAATCAGAGAGCTGACCACAGAGGTCAGCACTACAGCGTAATCGGGCAGAGAGAGCTCTCAGGAGCCGGGTAGCTGCAAGCATAAACATGAAGGAAGAATTACTTAACATTAATGCTTTAACTAAAAATACCAGGAAGAAAGTATCATTAATCACCAATTTTCTGATTTAATTTTTGAATCTTCTTATAACATTATTGAGGTCATGGGAAAGTAAAGAAGAAAATCATCTCTTTTCCAATCTGGTTCCTGTTCTTTAAGAAAAAAATACAGAAAAGAACAACAAAATGAGCAAAGCCTTAGGATGAGGGGTGCCAGTGAAGGGATTGAACCTCATGTGTGCAAAAAGTGACCATTGCTGCAAGCTAACAGGAGCAGCTTTAGCATTAATATTTATGGAATAACCACAATGTGCTTTAAACTAATGGAAAGAGCACTGAAGCCCTGGGTCCTAGTTCAGGCTCAACTACTAACTCATTATGTGGCTTTGGACTCAACAACATCTCAGTTCCCACATGGAGCTTTAAGGTTTTATGATTTAATAACCCATGTGGACAACATTGCCCAGTGATTTCCAAAGCCAGGCTCAAAAAAAAAAAAAGGCAGATACATCAAAGAGGAACGTCTTGTAATGTCCTGTTAGGACAGCACCATGGGTTTTCAGCTAATTACAGCGTAGTATACTTGCCTGCCATATTAGTGAAATCTCTTACAAAGGTGAAAGCACCAAACAGACAGTAATGACTTTGCAATTCAAGTCAACAAGCATTTATTAAGGACCCACTGTGTGCCAGATAGTGCATTAAACAGAAGGGATACAAAGAAAGGCAAGAGCAGTCCTTGCCTTAAAGGAGGGCACAGTGTAATTGGGAAACAACATAAAAACAACTATGAACAAACAATATAGATAGATAGATATGTTACGTATATATACATATACATGTATACATACATACGAATTGGAGATAATTTCAAAGAGAAGGCACTACCATTAATGGGAATATGGAAAGGCTTCTGGCTGAAGGTGGAATTTTGAAATTTGAAGGAATATAAGGAATTATTTTTTGCCTGTGAAGGAAGAAGAAATATCAGTCAAAAAAACAGAACACATGTAGTTTCCTTTACTTTCATTTTCTAAAGGAAAAACCTTGCATATTTTACTCACATGTTGGGATTATATCATTCTCTGGGTGGGTATTCCCCAGTTTGTAATGTAGTGAGACTGCAAAAAGTCGAGAACTTGTGATACCTTTATGTGCAAACAGCCTACACAAAAGAAGATCACAACCCATTTATGAATGTTTGTTCTAGACTCAGAGGGATCACAGACCCTGACCTGTGGTCAGAGAGCTAGTAAATATCAGAAGTAAGGTTTAAGTATCAGAAATCAGCAAGCATTTATTAAGGACTTACTCGGTGCCAGGCACTGTGTTAAAAACCTAGTCTTCCTGACTCTAAACGCAGTAAGGCATCTGCTTTTCTAGGCTGATTCTCTACAAGGAATAGGTATTTGATAAATATTTGTTAAATTGACAACTGCAGGCCTGGATTGCCATATGTAGGTAATTTCAAATCAACGACATGCATCATGTGCTTAACTGTCTGCAGGGGCACTGTGCTTGGTTCTGAGTTCAAAGTTGGACGTGGCATCGCCTCTATCCTTGAGAAGCTTATGGCCTAATGGAGGGAGGGGAAATGAAAATATCTATTTTCTGTATCTGTATAGAGATATATATAGATATAGATATATCACCACAGTTGAGCAGTGCAGGCCAAGAGTTGTGAGAAGCTGAAGGACAGAGATAACATTCTCAGATAGGCATGAGAGGGCAGGAGGGCTGAGAGATAAAGAATAATGCTGGAGGATATGGTCCCTCAGGAAGGTGAAAACTTTATCAGCTGTATAAAGGTAGGTAGACATTTCAGATTTGGAGGGTGACCCAAGACTGCAAGGGACACAATGTAGGAATGTCCCTTGTTATATGTAGTATTTAGGAAAGAGAATTCAGGATTACAAAAGCATCCCTTTGAAAAGCAAAGCTGTTGCATGAAATGGGGCAGATTCTTTCATAACTAAAGAATAAGATCATTGGGTTGGAATCAGAAAGGCTGGGTTTGAGTTCCTCTCTGAGCTTCCATTTCCTTCTGTGCAAAATATAGGTTGTGAGTATTACTTCCTTTCTCATAGGGCTGTTATAAGAAAAGTGCTTTGTAAATTATAAAACACTGCATAAATGTGAGCTATCATTGCTAACAATAATAGTTACTATCTGTTCTTTGAATTAGATACCCTTCAATTTGGAGCCCTTTATAAGTATTCCTCATTGTCACCCCATCTTTTGTCTTGTCTGAATCCCAGGGCTGACAAAGACCAGTCCCATTATGACAGGCACTGAGCCCACTCTTTAATCAAGTCATAACTACGTGTCCTGGATCAGTGAGCAATTTTTAGCTCTTTCTTTATAAATGCCTTCTCATTTTTAAGCAATCGACACTTTATTTCATTTTGAGTTCTAAATTTTCAGCCCACTGTTTCTCAGTAATCTTCATTTATCCTCAAAACAGAGACTTAAGGGCAATGTCTCCAATAGCAAAAATATGACCTGACCTATGAATG
>NW_027555625.1:96472841-96795341 GCF_003287225.1 Phascolarctos cinereus
GCTAGTATTTTAAGTTTTTTGCATCAATATTCACTAGAGAAATTGGTCTATAATTTTCTTTATCTATTTTGGCTCTTCCTGGTTTAGGTATAGGCACCACACTTATGTCATAGAAAAAAATTTGGTAGAAGTCATTCTTCACCTATTTTCCCAAATACTTTATGTAGTATTGAAATTAACTGTTCTTTAAAGGTTTGGTAGCAATCACTTGTGAATCCATCTGGCCCTGGGGATTTTTCTTAGGAAGTTCATTGATGGCTTGTTCACTTTCTTTTTCTAAGATGGGGTTATTTAAGTTGTCTATTTCCTCTTCTGCTAATATGGGCAACATACATATTTTTTGTAAATATCCATCCATTTAACTTAGATTGTCAGATTTGTGGTAAATTTACCCTTTTCATTTTTGATATTACTAACTTGGATTTCTTCTTTTAATCAAATTAATTGATGATTTATCTATTTTAATTGAGTTTTTATTCATAAAACCAACTCCAAGTTTTATTTATTTGTTTGTTTGTTTGTTTTTTAAATATGAATCTATTTATTTGTACTTTTCAACATTCATTTCCACAAGTTTTTCAGTTTCAAATTTTCACCCCATCTCACCCTCCCCCCAACCCCAAGATGGCATACGTTCTGAATATCCTTTTCCCTAGGCTGTCCTCTTTTCTTTCTTTCCCCCCTTCTCTTATCCCCTTCCCCTTCTATTTTCCTGTAGGGCAGGATAGACTTCTGTACCCCATTTCCTGTATTTCTTATTTCCCAATAGCATATGAAAACTTTTTTTTAAACATATGTTTTTAAAACTTTAGGTTTCAAATTTTCTCTCTTCCCTCCCCACCCACCCTGATTGAAAAGGCAAGCAACTCAATATCGGTTGTACATGTGCAGTTATGCAAAACACTTCCATAGCAGACATGTTGTGAAAAACTAACTATTTCCCTTAATCTTATTCTGCCCTCCCATTTATTCTATTCTTTCTTTTGACCCTGTCCTCCTCAGAAGTATTTACTTCTGATTACCCTTTTCCAATCTGCCCTCCTCTCTATCATCCCCCTGCTCTCTTGTCCCTTCTCCCCCTATTTTCTTGTAGGGTAAGACAAACTTCCATACCCAACTGAATGTGTATGTTATTCCCTCCTTAAGCCAAATCCTATAAGAATGAGATTTACTCATTCCCTCTCACCTTCCCCTGCTTCCCCTCCACTGTAAGAGACTTTTCTTTTCTGTTTTTTTTGTGAGATAATTTACCCCATTCTACCTCTCCCTTTCTTCTTCTCCTAGTATAATCCTCCTCATCCCTTAATTTTATTCTCCAGATATGACCCCTTAATCTTCAACTCACCCTGTGCCTCTATCTATCTATCTATCTATCTATCTATATCTATCTATCTATCTATCTATATACATACATATAATTTTTTTCCTCCAATTACCCTAATACTGACAAAGGTCTCATGAGTTATAAATATCATCTTTCCATGCAGGAATGTAAACAGTTCAATCTTAATAAGTCTCTTATGATTTCTCTTTCCTGTTTACCTCTTCATGTTCTACTTGAGTCCTGTATTTGAAAGTCAGATTTTCTATTCAGCTCTGGTCTTTTCATCAGGAATGCTTGAAAGTCCTCTATTTCACTGAATGACCATTTTTTCCCCTGAAGGATTATACTCAGTTTTGCTGGGTAGGTGATTCTTGGTTGTAATCCTATCTCCTTTGCCCTCTGGAATATTATATTCCATGCCCTGCGTCCTTTAATGTAGAAGCTGCTAAATCTTGTGTTATCCTGATTGTGTTTCCACAGTACTTGAATTGTTTCCTTCTGGCAGCTTGTAATATTTTCTCCTTGACCTGGGAACTCTGGAATTTGGCTATATATTCCTAGGAGTTTTCCTTTGGGGATCTCTTTCAGGAGGAGATCTGTGGATTCTTTCAATTTCTATTTTGCCCTCTGGTTCTAATATATCAGGGCAGTTTTCCTTGATAATTTCTTGAAAGATGATGTCTAGGCTCTTTTTTTGATCATGGCTTTCAGATAGTCCAATAATTTTTAAATTCTCTCTCCTGGATCTGTTTTCCAGTTGTTTTTCCACATCCAGATATTTCACATTGTTTTCTAATTTTTCATTCGTTTGGATTTGTTTTACAGTGTCTTGATTTCTCATAAAGTCACTAGCTTCCAATTGCTCTATTCTAATTTTTAAGGAAGTATTTTCTTCAGTAATCTTTTGGACTTCCTTTTCCATTTGGCCAATTTTTCTTTTTAGGGCATTTTCTCCTCATTGGCTTTTTGGACCTCTTTTGCCATTTGGGTTAGGCTATTTTTTAAGGTGTTATTTCTTCAGTATTTTTTTGGGTCTCCTTTAGCAAGCTGTTGACTTTTTTTCATGATTTTCTTGCATCACTCTCATTTCTCTTCCCAGTTTTTCCTCTACTTCCCTTACTTGCTTCTCAAAATCCCTTTTGAGCTCTTCCAAGGCCTGGGACTGATTCATATTTTTCTTGGAGGCTTTGGATGTAGGAGCTTTGACTTTGTTGTCTTCTTCTGGTTGTATATTTTGATCTTCTTTGTCACCAAAGTAAGATAATATAGTCTGACTCTTTTTGCGCTGCTTGCTCATGATCCCGGCCAATTACTTGAGTTTTAAACTCTTTGTTAAGGTAAGAGTATGCTTCCAATGTGGAGAATGTACTATCCCAAGCTTTGGGGGTTTGTACAGCTGTTTTCAGAGATACTTGTAGGGACCTGTAAATTTTCAGTTCTTCCAAGGTGGTATGATAAGGGGCGAGGTGTTTACTCCTTTCCTGGCCTGTGACCACAAGTATTCCTTTCTGTCCTATAACTGTGAGGAGGGGTTCCTCTCCACAGCCACTACAAGCTCCACCATACCAGTGTTCCTCCTTACCTGAGCACCGCCACCCAGAACTGTGACCCAGATCCAAACATGGGCAAAGCAAGAGGTTCCTGCCTCCACACTGGCAAAGAGATCCCTGCAATCCCTCTCTGATCAGCCACTGGATTCCCCCTCATTCTGTGGGCTGGAAGCTCGGAAACAGCTGCCCCCCGCTCCCCCCGGACCACACTGTTGGGGAATGAAGCTGAGACCCTGCCTTCCTTTCTCATCACCGACAGAAACAGACTTTTCCCACTGACCTTCTAAGTTGTCTTTGGCATTAGTGGGTTGAGGAGTCTGGAAACCTCCACAGCTGCCTGAGATTCAGTCCTCTGAGGCCTGCTCCAGGTTCGCTGCGGCCTGCACTCCCAGCCCATCTTGATATACCTTTCTGATCAATCATCCAGGTTGTCTTGGGCTGGAAATTTGTTTCACTTTGTCTTTTTGTGGTTCTGCTGCTTCAGAATTTGTTTAGAGCCATTTTTTATGAGTATTTGGAGGGGTTTCGGGGAGAGCTTAAGCAAGTCACTGGTTTCACTCCGCCATTTTGGCTCTGCCCCCTAATCATCATCTCCTAGTTTTATTTATTAGTTCAATAGTTTTCTTACTTTCAATTTTATTAATCTCTTCTTTGATTTTCAAAATTTCCACTTTGATATTGAATTGGAGAATTTTTTTAACTTGTTCTCTTTCTAGTTTTTTTTTTTCAGTTGCATGCCCAATTCATTGATCTGCTCTTTCTCTATTTTATTCAAGTAAGCATTTAGAGATATAAAATTTTTCCTAAGTACTACTGTGGCAGCATCCCATAAATTTTAATATGCTGTCTCAGTATTGTCAATCTCTTTAATGAAATTATTGATTGTTTCTATGATTTGTTATTTGACCCAATAATTCTTTAGGATTAGATTATTTAGTTTTAATTCATTTTAATCTATCTTTCTATGACCCTTTACAAAATGTAATTTTTATTGCATCATGATCTGAAAAGGAGGCATTTAACACTTCTACTTTTCTGTATTTGATTGTGAGGTTTTTATGCCTTAATGCATGGTTAATTTTTGTGTAGCTGTCACATGCCACTGAGGAAAAGTATATTCTTTTCATCCCCATTCATTTTTCTCCAGAGGTCTATCATATCTAGCTTTTCTAAAATTCTATTCACCTCCTTAACTTTCTTGTTTATGTTTTGGCTAAATTTATCTTGTTCTGAGTGGGGAAAGTTGAGGACCCATACTAGTATAGTTTTACTGTATATTTCCTCCTGTAACTCATTCAATTTCTTCTTAAAAACTTAAATACTATACCATTTGGTGCACATATGTTTAGTATTGATATTACTTAATTGCCTATGGTACCTTTTAACAAGATGTGGTTTTCTTCATGGTCTCTTTTAAATGAGATCTATTTTTGCTTTTACTTTCTCTGAGATCATGATTGCTACCCTGTTTATTTGTTTTATACTTCAGCTGAATACTCCAGCACTTTATTCTGTGTGTGTCTCTCTGCTCCAATATGTTTCTAGTTAACAACACATTGTAGGATTCTGTTTTGTAATCCACTCTGCTATCTGCTTCCATTTTATGGGTGAGTTCATACCATTCACATTCACAATTATGATTACTATGTATTTGCCTCCATCCTATTTTCCCTCTATTTATACTCTCTCTCTTTGTCTCTCTCTCTCTCTCTCTCTCTCTCTCTGTCTCTCTCTCTTTCTCTCCTCCCTTTCCCCAATCTGCCCTGTCTTCTATCATCTCCATGCTTTTCTTATCTCCCTCCCTTCTTACTTCCCTATAGCAAAAAATAGATCTTTATACCCAAGTTAGTGTGTATGTTATTTCCTCTTTGAGCTTAATCCTATGAGTGTAAGATTTAAACAACACACACACACACACACACACACACACACACACACTTCCTCTCTACTGTAATTGGTCTTCTGTGCCACTTCATGTGAAATAATTTACCCCATTCTACCTCTCCCTTCCCTTAACTATCTCAGTCTCATCCTCTTTCTCACCTCTTGATTTTTTTATATCATCTCATCAAAGTCAACTTATACCCATACTTTCTGTCTATGTATATTTCTTCTAACTACCCTAACAGTGATATAGTTCTTATAGTGGAAAGTATCAGCTTCCTGTGTAGGGATGCAAACAGTTTAACCTTATTGAATATCTTATATTTTCTCTTTTCTCTTTACTTTTTTTATGCTCCTCTTTTGTCTTGTGTTTGAAAAATCAAATTTTCTGTTTAGCTTTGGTCTTTTCATCAGGAAAGTTTGAAAGCCTTTTATTTCATTAGATATTCATTTTTCCCCTGAAGGATTATGCTCAGTTTTGCTGGATAGGTGATTCTTGGTTGTAATCAAAGCTCCTTTCAAATGTCATATTCCAAGCCCTCCAATCCTTTAATGTAGAAGCTGCTTAGTCCTGTGTAATCTTGAATATGGCTCCATGATATTTGAGTTGTTTCTTTCTGGCTATCTGCAATATTTTCTCCTTGACCTGATAGTTCTAGAATTTGGCTATAATATTTCTGGGAGTTTTCATTTTAGGATATTGTTCAAGAGTTGATTGGATGATTTTTTCAATGACTATTTTACCCTTTGTTCTACGACCTCAGGGCAGTTTTCCTTGATAATTTCTTGAAGGATATCATCCAGGCTCTTTTCTTGATTACAGCTTTCCAGCAGTTCAATAATTCTTAAATTATTATAAAATAGAAAAATAGATTAATTTTTTTAAAAAATAGACCCTGGATCTATTTTCCAGGTCAGTTGTGTTTCCAATGGGGTATTTTACATTTTCTTCTATTTTTCATTCTTTTGATTTTGTTGGACTGATTCTTGATGTGTCATAGTCTCAAGAGACTCATAGAGTCATTAGCTTCCACTTGCTCAATTCAAATTTTTAAGGAATTATTCTCTTAACCAAAAAAAAAGAAGAAGAAGAAAAACAGGAATTATTCTCTTTAGTTAGCTTTTGTACCTCCTTTTCTATTTGGCCAATTTAACTTTTTGAGGAGCTTTTTCTTCACTGAATTTTTGTATACCTCTTTCTATTTGGGGGGCTTCCTTTACCAAGCTACTGATTTTTTTTTCATGATTCTCTTGAATGACTCTCATTTCTTTTCCCAATGTTTCTTCCCCCTCTCTTATTTGATTTTCAAAATCCTTTCCAGGCTCTTCCAGGAGTTCTTTTTGCACTTGAGATGAATTCATATATTTTCTTTGAGGCTTTGCATATAGTTGTTTTGACATTTTTGTCCTCTTTTGAGTTTGAGTTTCGATCTTCCTTGTTTCCAAAATAGTTTTCTGTGGTCAGATTTTGTTTTGTTTCATTGCTCTTTTTTCAGCCTATTTCATGACTTTTAAATTTAAATGCTGCTCCTGGGGTCAGGGGGTCCTGAAGCCTGGCCACTGGCCTTCCGCATTGGTTTCTCTGGGCCTGAATGCTTGCTTTCTTCACCTGGGCCTTCAGGGTTGGCAGCTTACCTGCCAAACCAGGGTCATCAGGCCTCTTTGCTGCTGTGCCAGGAGACTGGTCCTGGTTGCTTGCTTGTTATTTTGGGGTTGGAGGCCTCACAGGTAGCCTGCTATACTGCACCAGGGCCACAAGGTCTCAGTTGCTAACCTATGCTGAAGGTAGGGCCTTGCCCTGCGGCTAGGGGCCTCCCACTGGTTTGCCCAGATACCACCTGTGCTGGGCTGTACTCTCCCTTTACCCAAGGGAAATAGACCTTTTCTGCAGTCCTTCTAAGTTGTCTGGGGCTGGAAAATTGTTTCACTTCATCCTTTTTTTGGGTTCTGCCACTCCAGAATTTGTTTTGAGAAGTGATTTAAAGTTATTTGGAGGAGAATTTGGGTGAACTCAAGCAAGTTCCTGCCTTTTCCTGTCATCTTGGCTCCACCCTTCATATATATGCTTATTATACTTTTTCAAATGTATATTGATGCTGATATGATAAATAAAATTTAAATCTCTATGAAAACATTACTGAATTTGAAATTGATTTTAGTTATTATGTATTTTTGCAATCAAGACATACCAAACAATATCACATGGGAGTCCTGCATAAACTTTGTTTCACAACCAGCCCATTTCTTTGTCTTGTAATCTGAAATGCAATTTTTGTACTCCTCTTTTCTGGGGCAGGAGTAACTAGCATTTGGGAATGCAGAAAGGCCTCATGCAGAAACCAATGCTTGAGCTAAGCTTTGTGAAAGGCTATGGATTCCAAAAGGTAGAGAGGCATTGTATTCCAGGCATGGGAGATAATACTGTGCAAAGATATGGAGCTGGGAGGTGGAAAATCACATAAAAAAACAGCAAAGAAAACGATTTGGCTACACTATAGAGTATGTAAAGGTGAGTGGTGTGTGTTAAGCCTAGAAAACTAGGTAGGCTGGAGCTAGACAGTGAAAGGCTTTAAATGTCCAACCAAACTTTCCACTCTGCTATTCAACATTCTATCTCCCATCTCCCATTTCCCTGTCATGGTATAAGGTTTTCCTTCCAAGACTGGAGTATACTACCTCCACCTCTTAAAATTTCTAGTTTGCTTCAAAATTCAACTTAAATGACATCTCCTTTATGAGGTCTTTTTTACTGTTTCCCCCAGGTTTTAGTGAACCATCACCCACATAAAATAATGATTCTGAATACATACACATACATGTATATCATTACTTATATGTATACATTCTTCCCCTAGCAATATATAACCGTGGAATATAGTAGACATTTAAATAAGTTATGTTGATTGTTTGATTGAGTGAGATATCATGGCCTATTTGCATTGCTTGAGTCCTAGACTAGAGAACTCTAGGAAGCAGAGTTGGCAGAATGCTAGAACTAGATAGAAAACTTGAATTCAAATCTGGAATCACTTACTAGCAGTAAGTCCCTGGGAAAGTCAGTTAACCTCCATTTGCTTCAATTTTCTCATCTGAAAAATGGGGATAATAATATCGCCTGCCTAAACAAAATATTATCCTACTGTGAGGATTAAATGAGATATTTGTATAACACTTTGCAAATCTTAAAACGCTATATAAATATTATTTGCTATTATTTTATGTTTCAGAATGTAATTTCCTTATAGTACATATATATATATATATATATATATGTTTATATTTGTGTGTATGTATGTATTTTTAAGCAGCTAGAAGACTATATACTCTACATTTGCTAAATTCTCTGTGAACAAAGAGCATTTAGTGATTATTCACTTATACATATAATATATATGCATATATTTTTATGTTTGATATATCTTGAGTGATAAGTGATATGTGTTTATGTGCATATAAATGTGTACTATATATATACATATATATGTATATATAGTATACATATATACATGTATACGTATATATACATACATACATATATACATATATATGTATATATGTATATATAATATACATATATCTATGTATGTATGTATGTATGTATGTATGTATGTATGTTAGGTTAGTTCTTCCTTCCTGAAGAGGACCAAAATGAGAACACTATATTGGGGTCAAGGTACAGTGTATCAACTGTGGCTCATCAAACCAATAGAAGCTCAGAAGGCTTTGTCACAGATTGGGTACAAATAGTCCATACAAACATTTGGATTGGAGAGGTCCCCAAATATGTGTGTCTCACATTTCCTGTGAGCTACTGAAATTCTGCTGCATTCATAGAGCACAGCACCTGCTTTGATGTGGGCATACCATGTTGGATGGTCACGTGCCAATGTTTCCCATGTCTCACAATCAGTTCCAAAGTTCTGTATCATATATGTGATATAAGATTCCAAGCATATGCTTTATACCCAACCCTAGGATTAAGTAAAGGCCAGGTAATGAGATATTGGCAAAAGTCTCCAGATTGATTAGGGCTGACCATGCAGTGGTTAATAACAGCAGCTAACATTTAGATGGAGCTTTTTGACTTGCAAAGTGTTCTTCCCAAACTGTGAAGCCTATGAATATGTAATAAGTATTATTCTCCTCTTTTAAGAGTTTCAGAAGTTTGGGGCAGCTAGGTGGCACAGTGAATAGAGCTCTGGCCTTGGACTCAGAAGGACCTGAGTTCAAATCCAGCCTCAGACACTTAACACTTACTAGCTGTGTGACCCTGGGCAAGCACTTAACCCCAATTGCCTCACCAAAAAGCAAAAAAAAACAAAAAGAGTTTCAGAAGTTCAAGTTGTGAGAAGCTATGTGATTTGTTCCTGGTCAGAGGGCTAATCAGGGTCAGAGTCAGGAATCAGATGCTCAAATCCAATTCCAGCTCTCTTTCTACTAGGCTATCCTGCCTCATGAGGCTGTGAGTGTACAGTAGGAGAGAAAAGGACAGGCCGAATTCAACTTTCATTTACTAAGAATCAAAATTGTCTAAAAAGGGGCTGGAACAGGGCAGGCAGTTGACAGAGGTTCAGCCTGATGACAGTTGGCATTCAGGAAATTTAATGACAGGCCATAGGAATGCTAATCATGGAGATACTGATATTCAAGGGCAAGAAATTTATTCCTTGAGGGGAATGGGGTACCTGCTATTAAGAACTTGCTGCTTAGCCATGTCTGGCAATATCATAAATCTACATCTGACAGCAAGTTACTAACAAGCTATTGGGAAGGTGTGGAGGAAAACTGCTGATACCTTCCTCACTGGATGCCAACCAAGACAATAGATCTGAGGAAAGAATGATTTTCAATATGGTATTTGGCAACAATTTTCTCTTCATTAATATGGCAGGACTCCCACAACTCCAACCTATGTTTTCTAATAAGTCATCCTGAAATCACCTTGGTTTATTCTCTCCCCTCCAAGTTAGCTATGGTTATTTTTCCTTTCTCCATTCTACATGAAAGCCAGCAGACCAGGAAAAAAAAAATTTTTTTGGTATTCCACTCTCTCTTCCTTCCCTTCCTCTCTTTTTCTATGCAGGGGAGAGTAGTAAGGAACCTAGTAACTCCTCATCTTCTCTGTAGACAGTGGTAGATAGATCTTTCTTCTATCTTCTATCTAGAAGGTGGGGACAAGTAATCTTTTTTCTCTATCTTCTAGGAGTTGGGCAGCCCACTCAGCCTTGACTCTAGATAGAGTCAGCTGGGCCTATACAAAGTAATACACTGCTGTCAATGTTTCAGAAATAATTACATGCTTTATTTTGTAGGATTATTTACAATAATTCACTTTTCATTTTATAAAATGTTTGCACTAAGCTAGGAATTTGTTGTGATAATTTGTGTACCTGATAGGTTTCAACCTATCCTGGTGTTGTATATTCACTATAGTACGTTAATAATTTCCCCTATAGTCTGTATCAGGGATTCTTTACTTGGGGTCCACGAGACACAAAACTAAGGCTCATTCTATTTATCAGCATAGGGCCAGATGCATTCCCAAAATTTAGGGAAGAGTTACAGGTGGGAGTTAAGTGCATCCAACTTCAAAGGTTTCAGGGATGGCTATAAGGTAAGAAAACCATGCAAGTCCTTATACAAGACAACAAAGTAGGGCACTTCTGTGAACACTTCATAAAAATAATATTATAATGGCTATTCCTAAGCAGTTTGCTAAGCACTTCATAAACAAGACACTAACACTTCTGTCCTTCAAAACACTCTTGTGAGGCAAGTACTATGAATATAGATTACTTTATTATTGTTATTATTATTATCATTATTCTTATTTTATAAGTGGGGAAATGGAGACTCAGAGGTAAAGTTACTTGTTTAAAATCCTGCAATTAATGTCAGAAGCAGATTTGTACAAGGTTTTCTCCTACCTCCAATTCCAGACCTCTTTCCATTCTATGCCTCCAATATCATACAAACACAAATCCTGCCTTCAGACAACAGTCTAATGCTGTCATAGACAAATACAGAGTAGGTTTTGTGCAAGATTATGTGCAAGATTAACCATGTAATGTTTATAAGGCCAGTTTACATATTTTTTTTTCTTTTCTTTTAATGCATGGGTTCAGAGATTAAAAAAGAAAAAGAATAAAAAAAAAAAACCAAAAAAGTGTCAAGGGAAATGGGGACACAATGAAAGGAAAGCAGAGATAGGAAGAGCATAAGAAGCAGTAGGAGAAGGCTTAGCCAGCACATTTCAACCAATGATGCATTAGTTTGACAGACAGCCTTGTGCTGACCTTTAATGCACTCCCATATTGTTCCCTCAGGCCTACAAATACTCTTTAATGGTGTAGAAAAGAGAAGAGGTAGAGAAATACTTAACTTGTAAATGATGGCTATTTCCCTCAAAATTTCCTATAGGTTGACAGTTATCCCATCATTCTTAGAGTGACCCGAGTATAAAATTACAAAATCCCAGATCTGGAAAGGACTTTAGAGGGCACCTCAGTCAATTTGCCAGCCAAGGCTAAATTCACATTTCCAGGACTTTTGAAGCTTTCTGGTATTTGGAGATGAAAGCAGAAATATGCATAGCCATTTTTCTTGTTGTTATGTCTTACTCTTCTGACCCTATATGGTGTTTTCTTGGCAAAGATACTAGAGTGGTTTGCCATTTCCTTCTTCAACTAACCTTACAGATGAGGAACTGAAGCAAACAGGGTTAAGTGACTTACCCAGAGTCAAGTGACTAGTAATGTCTGAGGCCAGATTTAAACTCAGGTCCTCTTACTCCAGGGCTAGCACTGTATTCACTGCACCACCAAGCATAGTCCTTTACCCATTTTAAAATTGTTAAGGTCCTCAGTTTTACTTGTCATGATGGGGAGAATACATGCTAAACTTTTCAGTGCCCAATACTTATCACTGAAGTTTTTATTACACTAATCCTGAACTCATCACAAAACCTGTGACATGAAGTCCCTAGATAGTCATCTCCTTTTACTTCAGGGACTTTCTTTGTCATGGTTTCTTTTTTTGCCACAATCTGTTAGAAGTATTAGTCACCTTTCTCCATCCTTGTTCCCTTCATTAAGATCTCCTGCTTGTCAGAAACATTTATCAAACTAACTTGTATGTATTTTTTTTTGCTTAAAAATCCATTATATGCTTTTAGCAGTTAGAATTTCAGATATATTCAATTTTAAGAAGTGTGCTTCCATCAGTAGTCCCTATTCTTGCTGGAAAGTTACTTACATTTTATACTGAGCATTTGTTCACCATGATCATACCTTGGGGAAAATTAACTTTCCTCTAGAAATCACATGCATTAGCAGAATTTCCATGAACTAAGTCGGCAGCCTGCCTTATAGGCACAGACCACAGTTAGGCATCACATTGAGAACATGCTAGTCCTATGAATAGCAAGGAAAGAGAGACTTTCTTGTGGCCACTATGTTCCTGGCCCAAATCCAAAGAGGCAGACTTCCAAAAGAAAGTAAGGCAATACATTTGACAGGAAGAAGGAAATTGTTCTGACACAGAGGTTAAAAAGGTACCATGTGCTTGAGTTCATGGCTTGGCAGATACCAAACATATCAAAGTAGTTATGCTTCCACAGCATCAAATCACTAGTTTTCATAGAAGCTCCAACAACCTTCCTGCAATAGGATAAATCATTAAAAGTTATTTCAGGCATTGGAGTAGTGTAAAGACTCATCAATAAGTCCATCAATATTTACTAGGCACCGATTTCTCTACTTTCATTCCTGACTGTGGTCCTCGGTTCTCTGAGGCAATCCCAATAAGAGAACAAGACCTGGCCCTCTCTACAAAGCTGGAAGGCCTTTAAGTAAGGGGCAGGGGATGAACTGGATTTCTGTCTGAAGACTTTCCTGTATAAACCTGAAAAGAGAGAGACTCAGCCACAAGTTGATTTTAACGGAATACATTTTTCAATCTTGGCAGCTCTCAAAAACCCATCTACCAAGTTATGGAGGGGTTTGTGAGCTTTTTTCCTGGACAGAGTATCCACGTGGAAGAAATCACAGATCCATAGAGTATTTCAGTATTGGACTTATTGACCTCTACGCTCCCTTCCAGCTCTGAATCAATAATGTCATGATCTTGCTTTGTGCAAGGATCAAAAACAGAATTTTGCCTCAGAGAGTCCAGGGTTAACTAATAATAAATCAAAATGAAAGGTTAAGCAAAGAGCTCAACCTCTGCTTTGGTGTTAGGAATTTTTCTGAGATTTCAGAGTGATTATACCTGAACTCAGAACTTTTCATCTAAAATGAACTCTCCAAAGGCAAAAAAGGGAGGAGCAAAGTACCTAATAAATACTTTTTGACTGACCAATCACTGATTGACTTAAGTGATGATAAGTACCATAGGGATTCAGGGGTGACCTGGGATACTTAGGTAACTCAATGTGGAAATAGAAAGGACTAGTGAATGAAAAAAGAAGTTTCTAAGGAAAGAGGTATGAGGGACAGTATCAAGTTACCTTAGATGCTGAAAATCCTATGAAGAGACTGATAAATTACCTTGGGTGTTGAAAATCCTACATTATATGAAAGTAATAATTTTTAAATTGATCTAGGAACCACCAGAAAAGGTAAGAGAGGTAATAAGCTTGAGTAGAAAACATCATCACTGACATTTTCAAAATGAAATTAGAGTGTGCCCTAAAGGAAAACTCTGGACTTAAGATCAGGGAGACTGGAGTTCACATCGTACCTCTGAAACTGTGAATCATTTGGTCACTGATTTAGCACTGGAGGAAAATGGTGAGAATTCATATAATACTTTAGGGGTTGCTAAGCACTGTATGTATGTTATCTCATTTAATCCTTAAAACAACCCTGTGACATAGGAACTATTATTATTCTCATTTTGCAGATAAGGTAATTGCAGTTGATAGAGGTTACATAACTTGCCCAGGGTCGTACGGCTAATAAATGTTAGAGGCAGGATTCTAATAAAGGCTTCCAGAGTCCAAATCCAGCACTCAATGCATTGTACCAACTAGGTCTTCCAGTATAGCCCTCTTATTGGATAGGTGAATAAACTGAAGCCTAAGAGGTTAAGAGACATGGTCAAGATCACACAAGTAGCAGGCAACAGAGCCAGGATTCTAATCTAACTGCCATTCCTTCACTCTTTTCATGTACCATACTGTTGCCTCGCTGTGGCAGGTCATTTAATTTCTCTGAGCCTCAGTATTCTAATCTGTCACTACATGAAAAGTATGTTGAAAATTTTAAGCCACTGTGTCAGTCAGATACTATTATTACTGCAGGTGTACCATTTTAAAAGAGTAGAGGATTACCAGAAACCCTTTTTTTAGCTCAAAAGGTGAAGGTACTGGTTAAGTCAATAATCATGTATTAATGAGCATGTTATTTTCTGTATTTACTGTGCACCTAAACCCTTTGAGCTTCCTGACATCCTCTGCTGTTCCCTTTTGAGTTGGCAGAACCTGAAAACTTCCACAGCCGCAGGCCTA
This sequence comes from Phascolarctos cinereus, assembly GCF_003287225.1. Taxonomy (NCBI): domain Eukaryota; kingdom Metazoa; phylum Chordata; class Mammalia; order Diprotodontia; family Phascolarctidae; genus Phascolarctos; species Phascolarctos cinereus. Next base: position 96,487,108 of record NW_027555625.1, read on the forward strand.
TACATAGCCCCAAGTGCAGCAGACATTTCCCAGCAATGTGGGGGAAAGGATTTAGAAGGTGATTTAAAAAATGCTATTGCTTTGGACTCCATAACTCTCTAGGATTATAGGATTACAAACTACAAGGGACCATAGAGGTCATTTAATCCAATCCCCTCATTTGGTAGTCAAGGAAACTGAAGCCCAAAGAGTTTAAGTGAAGGACACCTGGAGAGTAAATGACAGACACCAGATTTGAGTAGAGGGCCCTCCACTCCGAATCCAAGACTTACCACGGCAATACGCTGCCTCCCTAACAATCATCCATCACAGAGCAGAGCAATAATGATCTTCACTTCCCCATGCCTTCCTTCCCAACATGCCAAAGACACTAGCCATGTAAACCAAGTCATTTAACCTCTCTCAGCCTCAGCTTCCTCATCTATAAAACAGGGATAACAATAACAAGTACATCACAGGGTTCTTGTGAATAATAAATAAAATCACATAGGTGAAGTGCTTTGCTGATCTTGAAGCACAATATAAATGCTTGCTATTATCTTTCAACTTGAAATCTATGATCCGGTGACAATAAATATCAGAAGGTTGTGAGCCTACGTCCCCCTAATCTCCAGTTCATTCATTACCCTTTACTCTACAGTATACTCTCATTGTATCGGACGTCTGTGATTCCATATCCAGGGTTCTTACCACTGTACTATGCTGCCTGCCTAATAGCCTTCCACCACAGAACATAATAATAATTCCTTCCCCTCCCCTGCTGGCAAAGATTTTCTGCAAAAAAAAAAAAAAAAGAAAAAAGAAAAAAAAAAAAGAAAAGCCTTTGTTGCTTAGCATTTTTAACCTCATTTGATTTCTAGGGAGATTTGAGTAACCAAGAGGTTAACAACATCATGTACCAGCAGCACTGCCAGGAAAGCACATCTTGTGGTGGACTAATTAATCATTGCAAGCACCTCTCTGAAGGAATCCTATATTCATTTGACAGCTGGGAAGGTTGACACTGAAAAACTCTGTGAGATGAACAGAGGCTGAGGATAAAGACCCAAGAATCCTGATCTCCACATTGTAACCTTTCACCATGGAGGATATGCACCAGTTCTTCTGGAGTTAATTCAACATGAGTCTCCATGAACTGCTTTTGAAACTTCCTTTCAAAACAGCAATCTCTCTTTTTATTTTAAGTTATCCTAGGCCCCTGGTCACTTTCCTGACCTGGAAATGGCTAGCATATATTTGAAAGTACATTTACAATGAAGTATTTTACAATTATAGATGACTCCTCACTGCATTTTGTTTCTCTCTTTTCCTGACCCAGGAAATATGACCTCTGGTGTCTTAAACATTAAGCTGTCAGCTCTGATCTTATTATAACTTTAGTGGTGAATTGCTGGGGTTTTTTTGTTTTGCTTCATTTTGTTTTCAAAAATAGAAAACTAATTTATCTTTAGATAAATATTAGGCCTTTGCATAAGTTCATCTTTTAGTCCTTACTTTGAAACTCACTAGATAGTAAATACAAATCTGTGGGTTGCCCTTCACGCAGGCCAATAATAACAATGGGCATATAGAGCAGCTAGGTGGCACAGTGGATAGAGTGCTGGGCCTGGAGTCAAGAAGACTCATCTTCAAATCTGGACTCAGCCACTTACTAGCTGTGTGATCCTGGGCAAGTCACCTAACCCTGTGTACCTCAGTTTCCTCATTTTAATGGAGAAGACAATGGCAAGCCACACCAGAATCTTTGCAAAGAAAACCCCAAATGGAGTCACAAAAAGTCAGACACAACTGAATAACAACAACAAAATAAACATATGTAATGATTCAAAGTTTGCAAGGTGTTTTACATACATACATAGCCACATGTGAGCCTCACAATAAGTTCAAGGCACATACTACAGGTTTATTACTACCTTGATTTTACATATGGAAAGTAGGGCTTAGCAGTGTTCAGTGATTTGCCTCGGCTACTAAATGTCAAAGACAGGATTTCAATACAGGCCTTTCTGACACCAAATCGAGAGTTCTACCCAGCATAGGCTGGGTAGCACACTGTCTCTGCCCAGTCTATCCATATGAACAATGGATAGGTTCAAAGGGGTAGTTAGTACTTGTCTAATTAGAACTATGGAATCTTAGAGGCCATCTAATGCTACTTCTACCTAACAAAAATCCTTTCTCCAATATCCCCAGGTAGACCACCTCCTCTAATCCCCAGGTCCCACCTCCACCTCAATCCTATTGTACTCTTATTCCATTCATCCAGATCCATATCTTGCCAGTGGACCCAGATGGCTCCAGAGGAGAAAGTGAGGCTGGAGACTTTGCTCAGCCCTCCCTCACTTAAAATCCAGTTCACTTACAAGTCACGGCATGATCTTCCTGATGTCACGGTTATCTTTAAGAACGAAGGTCAAGGGACAGCTAGGTGCCAGAGTGGATAGAGCGCTGGCCCTGGAATCAGGAGGACCTGAGTTCAAATCCGGCCTCAGACCAAGCACTTGGCACCTACTAGCTGTGTGACCCTTGGCAAGTCACTTAACCCCAATTGCCTAAAAAAAAAAAAAAAAAAGATGAAGGGCAAACAAAAACACCAATTGTATTCTAACTAACTACATTTGAAGCAAGAAAACTGTTGAACTAGTGAAGCATACTAGGGAAAAAAAGCAAATAGTGGAGAGTCTGTAGTGTAGTACTTACTGCATATGTGGACTCAAGTGAGGAAGAATGGGGAAAATGGATGTACGGAAGTTGTAATTCCATGTAATTGATATCAAATTATTTAACATAATTAGGGCTTCACTAAAAAGACAAAAATAGTCACTCTCAATTGATCAGATAATATTTCTAAAGTTGTCAGTACAGTCACCCGTCACACAGTAAGTACTTAATAGATGCTTGTCCTGTCGCCCTTCCCCTTCTCAGTTGATTGAGCAAGAAGTGTTCCCGACTCGATATGGACACTTCAGGCCACTAACGTTCAAGAAGGTTCAGGCAATATCACCCTCACAAAACCCAACCACTCAACTCAGCATGCTACCAGTTTTGTATGTTAGCTGGAACAGACAATGGTAAAAAGATAGACTGTGTTCCACGGTGATTTCTTCCAGTCATAGCTTTGACAAGGGGAAGACAGGGGATAGTGCCAGTTTGTTGATCACTTTTTAGAATTCTCCAGTTGTTGGAGATGAGTAAAGAGTTTGCTTTCTCTTGAATAAAAAGAAGAGAAAATATAGTTTGGGAATGTATCTATGGATAAATTACAGTAGTCCCTTCTTCCTTTCCCTCAAAAAAAAAATGAAAAGGAAAAAAGATGGTTTTTTTTTCTTTTCATTTTTTCCACTTTGAGTTTGTAAGGGGATCAGTAAGGTCTCTTTGTTTTTCCAATACATTATTGAACCCTCTGGACATTCGGTTTTGCTTCTCATTAGAATTCTACAGCATTCAGAGCCACATGAAATCCTTGAGCACTAAAATAATGAAAATGTGCCCAAGATGACATGCTGAGGATGTGAAATTGTGCTCAGATGTGTATATTCTGAGTAAATAGCTACTATTGATATAATACCACATCCATTCAGTAACTAATGTTGTTATTTTTTTCTCTCTTGGCTATGGCCACACAGGAAATTTTATAAACCACAGAAGAAGAATTCACTAGTTTGCACTTAGTATAACTAATCTGCAAACTCATATCCATATTAAAATGAGTCTTCAGTCTCCTGCCTGCTTCGTCTCCCCCAGGTCTGTCCTTCACCTTTTCCAGGCTGGCTTCTTACTCCAGCATGCCACACTTCTGCCATTCTCCTTGGCCAAACCCCACTATGGTTCATAGACATCATTTGTGCTTAATGCATCACCTCAAAGCAGGTGTACCTACAAAGTCTAAAACTTTGTGTTTTCAATTTTCCCTTTGTCTGTGAGTTTAGTCATGTTGTACCCTTCTTCTAAACCCTTCATGTATTTCAAACTATTATCTGTACCCAAATCTTCTTCAAATATATTATTGTCCATACCACCTCATCTACCTCCTGTTTTCTATTTGTCAAGTTCTGTCTGAGCCCCATTTCTCCCTACTCATAAAGAATCATAGACCCTAGAAGTAGAAAGGACCCCAGAAATCATCTCTTCCAATTCTTTCATTTTGCAGATAAAGACTTTAATTCTCTAGGTCAAGTTTTCATAGCACCAGAATCAGAATTTGAATCCAAATCCACTGACCATACAATCAGGGCCTTTACTATTTTACCACATTCTTATCTAGATATATACTCTCTCCTGGTGATTTTTATTGGCTCCTTTGGAGCCAATACTGATTCAACTATCATGTCTTTGCAGACACCTCCCAGATCTTTGAGTTCAGTCCTCCTCTCTCTCCTGAACTCTGGCTTCTCATCACCAACTGTCTGTTAGATATATCTACCTGGTTGTCCCATAAGTATCATCTTATTTCCAACAGATTGAAAACTGAGCTCATTATCTCCCTCTCCCTCCCTTGATCCCAAGTCCACCCCTTCTAACTTTTCTATTTCTGTCAATGGTACCACAATCCTTCCAGTCACATAGTCTCAATACATGTCATCCTCAACTCTTCATACTCACATATTATTCAAATCCAATAAATTGCCAAGTCTAGTGGATCCTTACTCTTCTCTGAGAGTTAGGTGACAGGTGGACACCAAAGGTGGATGAGCTGCCCTGAAATGAGCTCAGCAAGCCCTAATAGCAAGAGGTGGTAGTCCTCCCTGAACACCCTATACACCCCCTGTGGCTCCAAGAAGCTGTAGCATGAGCAATGGCCATATCCTAGTTTAAAAAAAAAACTGTCTTGGCAGATATGATAAGACAGGTTGAGGGTACCCTACAAACTTCAGACCCATCAATGAGTAGGACATGAAGACTTTTCCTGGCAAAATAGGTAGATGCAAATAATTTGCTCCAAAGGCCATGAAGGTGGCTGAAGTAGCTCTGTGAAGCACTTAGAGCTTGGTCAGACGTCAAAGACACCAAGATCATCCACTGCATCCCATGCCTTTGTCAGTTTTCTTGATTTTGTCCTGCAGCTGGACTTCAACGATTCTAGAAGAGAGTGAGGTTGATGACTTAAGGCCGTGGCAGGGAACCTGTGGCCTTGAGACCCCTGACTTAGAACAATTCCCACGAGTCAAGACATCACCCCAAGATGTTAAAAATTGACATTATAGCACAGATCTGATCATATCATTCTTCTACTCATGAAACTTCAGGAGTTTCCATTTCTCTCTAAGATAAAATACAAGCCACTCTGGCATTTAAAGCCCTTCACAACCTCGTTCCAACCTATCTTTCCAGATGTAAGATACATTTTCCTCCCACTCCCTCTCACTTGACCATGCCTTCTACATTCTAGCTAAACTGGCCCATTTATTTTTCTCTATACACAATATTCTACCTCTTTTGCTGTCCTTTTGCAAAGTCTCATGCCTGGTATGTCCTTGTTCATCACCACTACCTTTGGGAAGTCATAAGTCCCTTCAAGGCTCAACTCCAGTGACATCTCCTACAACAATCCTTTTTTCAGTTCCCTGAACTATTAATGGTCTATTGCCTTTACCCCAACCTCATACACCTTATATAAATTTTATACATAAAGAGGCCACATGGTATATATATATAGAGAGAACTGGCCTTGGAGTCCAGAAGACATGGGTTCAAATTGCACCTCAGATGCATATTAGTTATGTGATCCTGAACAAGCTGCTTAACTTCTCAATGTTCTAGACAATTAACTTTGACCATAATTGCAGCTAGATGGTGAAGTGGGTAGAGCATAGGGTCTGAACTCAGACACTTAGCAGCTGTGTGACTCTGAGCGAGTCACTTAACTCTGTTTGCCTCAGTTTCCTAATCTGTAAAATGACCTGGAGAAGAAAATGGCAAACCACTCCAGTATCTTTGCCAAGAAAACCCCAAATGGGGTCACAAAGAGTCAGACCCAAATGAAAATTGACTGAACAACAATATAATTTGCTGAAAAGGTACAGTACTGCTTTGGTAGAGAACTCACCCAGGAGTTCCCTGTGCCAGTGAAATCACAAGTACAGTCTCTATCCTTATATTTTGTTTTTACTTATGTTTCTATACATTGTTTCCAACCGCTAGGAGTAGAATGTAAACTCTTTGAGGACAAAGACTATTTTGTTTGGGTCTTGGTATCCCTAATATCTATCACAGTGGCCATATGTGCTTAATAGCTGCTTGGTGTATCTAATTTGATTGAATATTCCTTTTTCTTTACTTTTTTTCCACTATCAATTTATGTTTCTTCAATACCATTTGCTTCCATCAATTTTTTCCCCTTGTTTCCATTACTTTTTTTTTTTTTGGCTAGGCAATGGGGTTAAGTGACTCACCCAGGGTCACATAGCTAATAAGTATCAAGTGTCTGAGGCCAGATTTGAACTCAGGTTCTCCTGACTTCAGGGCCGGTGCTCTATCCACTGTGCCACCTAACTGCCTCATTTCCATTACTTCTTACAATCACTGTAATCAAAAGATGAAAAAGCTTATTTATGAGGATAGAGAGAAAATATTGGGACTCCAGATTGGGGAAGACAAAGGCTGAAAAAGGCATATAACTGAAGTTCACAAAGTAATGATGAGTGAACATGAAAGGTGAACAGAGATATAGCTAACACATTTGGCACCTGGGTCAAAGTTTCACAAAACTTGACAGCATTGAATTTACCTTCAAGTCACTTTTTTAAGATAAATTTAGCTGTAATGAGGATGGCAGCAGAGACCCTGGAGGGGTCTTATGATGATGTCTTATGGAACTTCTAGTTCTAACATGTGACAACTATTTTGGTGTCCAGGAAGAGAGGAGAAAAATACCTCTTACACAAAGCATAACTGACCAATAATTGTTTCTTTTCTGTTATTCTTCTGCATGCTAATGAACTCAAAACACTGGCTAAAAAATGACTTTGTAAAAGCACAGGACTCAAAGGAAACTGGGTGCCTATTATTGGAGAATGGCTGAAAAAAAAATTGTAGTATGTACATTAAATGGGACAATGAGGAAGAAAAACTCACCTCAAGAGCAAAAGAAGGGGAAAAACATTTGGTAGCTTCTTCTCTTAAACTAGCTATTATTGTTAACTAGTTGCTAAATTCAGTTGTTTCATTATGTTGTAGGACAGTAAGTGCTGTCAGCATCCTTCACATTGCTACACAATGGAGCAAAATTCCACCACGCTCTAGTTTACTGCTCAGTGGATCTTTTTTTCCCCCCAATTCCCATAATGCTAGAACAAATGAGTCTTCCTTAGGCTTGAAATAAGAGACAAATACATTTCTAATCTGTAGGATGAGTAGCAAATAAAATTTATGAATGTTGAGTTACACTACTTTATATCTCCATGTGCTAGTAGTTGTAGGAGTTATGAACAATCAAAGTTCCTGCCCTAAAGGTTGTTTCAGTCTATTGTGGGATGAATATGTCTAACACTTCAATGATAGTTGTTAATAATAAGGAGAATAGGAATGTCTAACCAATAATCAAGTTTATTGATAATCTAAAATTGTGTGAAACTAACATTTATTTAGTGCCTTCAACTTCGAAAGTTTCATTTATCTTCTCATTTGAAATATTCCACAACCTTGTGAGGAAGGTCCTACAGGCATTATTGTTCTTACTTTATATATTAGGAAAGTGAGGCTGAGAGGTTTAGCAATTTGTCCAAGATCACAAAAGTGTGAGAGGCAGGATTTGAACCTTGCCCCACTTGTACAGCATTCTATCCACTAGAAGAGAGATAACAACATGACTTAGGGAGATAATACTTACTAAAATAATTCATATTACTAAGTAAACTTAAAAAACTTATTATCCTGAAATAATGAACAGGCTACAATTATAAACAGACCCAACTGTTAAAAACAAGCATCTCTTGTTTTTGAGGACAATTACTACAATCTTCCACTGATCATCTTTTGAATTCAGAGTACTTGTCTGCAGCAATGGTGGTATAAGGGAATACTTATACCAAGGGTATGTAATAATGATAATAATAACTAACATGACATAATACTGTATTCCAGACATTGTGCTAAAAATTTCATTAATATTATCTCATTTGATCCTCCAAACAACCCTGGAAGATAGGTGCTATTATTTTCCTTTTTTTTTTCAGATAAGGAAACTGAGATAAACAGAGGTTAAGTGACTTACTCAGGGTCACACAGCTACTTATTAAGTGTTTGAGGTCAAATCTGAACTCAGGTCTTTCTGAAGCCTGAATTATACTAAATTTATAAGTATATATTTATACTTGTAAAAGCACAGGACTCAAAGGAAAGTGGGTGCCTGTTACTGGAGAATGGCTGAAAAAAGATGTAGCATATACATTAAATGGGACAATATTAAACTGTAAGAAATGATGAAAACAAAGAATTCAGAGAAACTTTTAAGAAGACTTTATGAAGTGATACAGAATCAAATAAGCAAAACCAAGAGAACAATTTATGTAATCACTGTACTACAAAATAAGATAGTATATTGTCTTCAGAATTTCCTTGAAAAGTGGCTTCTAATCCACTTCAAGAAGACTAACAATAAAGTGTCTCCTGCCTTTCCAGAGAGAGATAGTGATCTATAGCTTTAGAATGAGGCATACATTTTCAAACAATGTGTTGAGTTATTTTGGGTGACTGTCTAGTTCTTGCACAGAGGGTTCTATTAGATGAGTAGAGTTAGTGAGAACTAATACTGATGTCCAGAAAGGAAAAGGAGTCTATCAAACTTTTAACAAAAAAAGATCAATAGACTGGAAATTAGACCAGAGTTCTAGTTACTAAATTAGCTGTGTGACCTCTGACCAGTCACTTAATATCAGTCTCAGGCTTCTCATCTCTAAAGTGAAGGGACTGAAGTAGATGATGTCTTACGGAACTTCTAGTGCCAACATGTAACAACTATTTTGGTATCCAGGAAGAGTAGAGGAGAAAAATACCTCTTACACAAAGCATAACTGATCAATAATTGTTTCTTTCCTGTTATTCTTCTGCATGCTAATGAACTCAAAACACTGGCTAATATAAGCAACAACAATGATGTCATTTTCTTTACATTTTTTGATCAAGTTCATAGTGAGATTTGAACCCTCTTTCCTAATGAGGGGCAAAAGCAACAGTCAGTCCAGTGGTCTGTGACAGTCCTCTGCCGTGGTACACTTTGCATCAGACAGTTCCATGATATGCAATGAACTACTGTTAAGAACAAAAGGATTACTAAATGGTGTTATCTGGAATGAAGAGCACACACTTCAAGTAAACCATGAAATAGAGAAGCAACATTATGAAAATAGGTTTACTGTCAAATGGACAATTAAGAGCTAAAGTATGGTGGGAAAGAAATGCATTCATTTGCTAAAGCCAGGGATAATAGCAACCCTTCTTACAAAGAAAATAGAGCTATGAAATGTTTATCCACAGGGTTGAGTATACATTTTCAGGCACCACTGGCAAATCTTTATTACCCAATCTGTCCATGAGAAAATTAAACCTGCTTCTTCAGCTTTTGAACAGGTAGTTGGACTGCATCTGTTAATAGAGTTCTTGCAACAGAATTAATTTATCATTTAGAATTATGCAAGTGTGAGAGTATTCCATGCAGTAAATAATGAGTACTCTGCAAGGCAAATGTTGCATCTCCCCAAATGAGCTGATGGAATCTCTTCAGTAAATACAGCTCTGGCAGAAATTCATTTCTTTCACAATTAAAAACTAATTATTTGTCTAAAATAAAGAAAATGGTAATTTTATGCATTAATCTTTAGTAAAGGGAGTTCTATAAAGCCACAGCATTGGGAAACCTCAGTATCCTTTGCTCATAGAGATAAACATGATAATTTCAGTCATGACTTGTAGCTATGAAGTTTAAAGCTGAGATCCCAGTTGGCAGCTGCAGCCCTGGAGTGGGAGCAATAACTTTAAGATAACTGGAGAGGGGGAGGTGGCCATTTTGAGGGCCATAGGGAAATACAGTCTTTCACAGTTGGGGATCTGAAACACATATGTGACACAATTAGTACAGCGATTTTTTTTTTGCATTGTGAGGGCATTTGCTGCAAATATAGTCATTAATCTCATTATAAAACTGACTGGATAGATTCAAGCAATGTGATTGGCTATCAGTCACTCATATAGCCAGTAGAACATGTGTCTTTCATATTCGTTGTTATTAGTTTAAAGTCCAGGGCATTCATAGCAAAGACAAATATACAAGCATTGAAATAATGATAACAATAATATTGACTCATGTTCAAACAAAATTTTAGAGACATTATCTCACTTAATATTCTCAGTAACCCTTCAAGCTAGGTACTATCATATTATACCAAGTGCCCTATAGCAGAGAGGATGTAAATTGCTACCCCTCACATATTCCTTGTCTACAATTCTTCCCCTTGTCTATGTCTCTCTGCACATGACCTCTCTATCTGTCCACAATCTAGTCTCCAATGACGCTGGACATGTTTGCGAAAGATGGTACCCCAGTTATTTGGAGAAAGGGAAGAAAGAAACACGTTTGAGTGTCTCCTATGTGCTGGGCAGTGTGCTAGGTGCTTTACAAATATTTTCTCCTTTGAATATCACAACCCTTTGAAGTAGGTGAAATTATCCACGTTTTACCAATGATGGAACTGAAGCAGACAGAGGTGAAGTGACTCATCCACATTCACCTAGCTAGAAATATCTGGGGCCAGATTTGAGGTTGGGTCTTCCTAACTCCAAGCCCAGTGTGCTCTGTCTACTGTGCCAAGTGCCTACTGGGAAAGATGTTTTGTTCCTGTCATTGTTACTATACCATTTCCGTAATTACCTTTGCTGCAAGATAACAGTGTCTTTTGGGTAACTATTTAAGGTAAGGACTTGGGAGTACACACACACACACACACACACACACACACACACACACACACACACACACGTACATATATATTTACATATAATTTTAAGATTTTACACTTGAACTTGGGGGATTTGTCCCCTTGAGTGAATCTGTATAAATGAAGAAAATGTCTCCCTGAGGAAATCAAGTCACACAGAGTTTAGGGGACTTGTATGGGGCCACTCAGCTGCTAGAGTCTGAAGCAGGATCTGAAAAGAGGTCTTTCTGACTCAAATTCTAGCATTACAAACTGCTCCCTACAGTGAGACTTCTTTGGGAAGTACCATGTTTTCCAAATACCAAACCCTTCAATCTGATTAGAGAGAAAAGAAGGGAAATAGTGGGGTTCAGGAAGAAGAAATGATCCCCAGATGTGAATAGCAGCAGACCTAAAAGGAAGTATCCCTCTGGGTCACAATCCGCAAACAATATGGTCATCAGGAAAGAGCAGAGAAGGCTGAAGCAACCATCATAAGGCTGGGGAAAGTCCTCTGTGTGCTGATACTGCTGAGATATGCTGTGTATTCATTGGACTCCAATGAGAAACTCACTTCTGATTACATCCTACTTCTTTTGTCCTAAGCTCCTTTGTCATAATAGGTAGGTACCTTCAAATAATTCCTCAGGCTTTCCATTCACTTCAGAATGTCATTTCAAGGATAGCTATCTGGATTTAAAACCCAGATACATACATGAATTAGAAAAACAAAACACACCTGGTTACCAATACAAGCCTCAATCCCTTGTCTGAGTGGTCCCAAATAATTGTGATGCTTGGAAATCTGAAGACAAAGAAAGCCTCGCAACACATTGTGGGCTTGTGTCTGCAGTATGAGAGACCAGAGGAGAAGTCCTTTGCAAAGATCCACAGTGCAAAATTTTGCTTGAGAACTCATAATATTTAGACTGCTACCTTCATTTCATTAATTTTTATTACATTAACTCATTTCATTACCCTCCCCTTTCCCTAGATTATCTTGAAACAACACCATAAAATGACATAAAACTTTAAGGTTGGGGCATATATTATCTTGTTTCTTTCTAACACTTCTCCTGTTTTAAGAACCCTTTTCAGAAATGGGGTGGAGAGATTTAGTGAAGGTCACATAACTGCATAGAGGCAAAGACAGTTTTGGATCCCAGATCACATGATCCTAGGATCCCAGGCTAAAAGCTGGGAGGGGCTACTAAAGATTATCTGGTTCAACTCCCTCATATCACACATTAGGAAACTGAGGTTCAAGGGACTCTAATGGACTTGCCTAAGGTTACAAAGTAGATTTTCCATTATACCATGAAAAGAAGCATTACATAATACATAGAGGGCAGCTAGGTGGTACAATAGACTGGAGTCAGGAAGACCTGAGGTCAAATTCAGCCTCAGATACTTACTAGCTGTGTGACTCTGGGCAAGTCACTTAATTCTGTTTGACTCAGTTTCCTCATCTGTAAAATGAGCTGGAGAAAGAAATAGCAAACCACTCTGGTATCTTTGCCAAGAGAACCCCAAATGGGGCCAGGAAATGTCAGACACAACTGCAACAATTCGACAACAACCAAAATAATACATAGAAAACCAGCCCAAGAGCCTGGAACACTTGTATCCAAATCTAGTCCTGCCTCTGATCCATGCAGGCTATGTGACCTTTGGAAAGCCACTTAAAGTTTTAGAGCCCTTGGTAAGTGTCCAAGACTATGATTTTCAGAGAAAGCTCTCATCTGCATTAAAGGAATGAGTGAAACCCTTTGAGAGTTTTTAATATCAGTGCAATCACAGCTTCAGTCCCTATTATTATCTTACACAATCTCCTTCCTTGTAATGTAATAAGACCCTTCCTGGGCCTTTTATTCTTCCTAATGTGTTTCCTTCATACCCAGCTTCCTAAAAGGGAGTCAGATATTGGCATGGATCTGGTCCATTATATGAAATTTCTTAGTTTTCTTGAGTTAAGAAAAATGCACAGGAGGGTAGAAGAAGGAAATGGAGAGAGAGGAAAAGTATTTACTCTCTACATTATAGGCATAAAAATGATTATGGTAGAAACATTTTGAATGACAAAGCTGGAAACTGTGAGATGAAGTTTGGTAACTTCTGCAGTTCCTTCCATCCCTGCAGATCCGTGTCACTAGAGCCATGGCCCTGGGTGACTCATAGAATGGTTCCACTAAAGTGCAATTGCTTCATGGTAGAATTCTTGACAGAGGATTATGATTCTTGTTGCTTTTGGCTTCTGGCATATGAAGATAGGCTCAGAGGCTATTTGGATTGACTTTGAACTAGAATTGCAACACCTACTTCTTCCTTATCTTGATATTACTCTACTTATGTTACTATCTCTCTCTCAAATACTGTATTTACTCTGGGCTTTGCTATGATGCTTAGTGTGACCTCAAGGCAGCTAGGTGGTGCAGTGGATTGAGTGCCAGGCCTGGAGTCAAGAAGATCAGAGTTCAAATCTGGCTTCCAACATTTACTAACTGTGTGACCCTGGGCAAGTCACTTAACCCTGTTTGCCTCAGTTTCCTCATCCATAAAATGAGTTGGAGAAAGAAATGGCAAACCACTCCATTATCTTTCCCAAGAAAACCCCAAATGGGGTCACGAAGAGTCAGACAAGACCGAATAACAACTAAAAAAAATGGGATAGCTGTGAAATATCCCTGCTGTATAGTATAATAGGGCTATACTTGGTGTCAAAGCACCTAGGTTTGAATCCCAGCTCTATTAGTACCTTTCCCTCTCTGTACTTCAGCTCATTCAATTCTAAATTAAGAAAGCCGAATTTAGGAATCTCTAAAGTCTCTTAACTCTGTAATCTCAGGTTTGAGAGGCAGCTCCAACATATTGGATGGAGAGCTGAACTTGACCTTGGAAGAACTAGGCTCAAATCCTGCTCCTGACACATACAAGCCACATAATACGCATATGTGCTCCAAGCAATAACTTCTCAGTGCATTTCACAGAAGTCTAAGTGACAGACAAGTTACTATGTGCATGGGTGAAGGGTGATGTCAGAGCAGGAGTTCCCCCACACCAGTTAAATTTTAGGTGAGGGCCAAAACCAGTTTGCTTTAATTACATAAAGATTTTTAATTATGTGGAGCCACTTAGACTCTTTCTCAGTTCCCAGAGACCATTTAATCTATTTTTCTGAGGCATCAGAGTGGCACGGAATGTAGATGACTGGACCTGGACTTAAGAACTGAGTTCTTTTTCTGCCTCAGACACTTCTTCACTGTGCGACACTCAGCAAGGCACTTAACCTCTGTCTGTCTCAGTTTCCTCATCTGTAAAGTAAGGTGGCTAATAATATTTACCTTACAAGAGATCGAAGGAGATGATATATGTAAATCACTTTGCAAACCTTAAAGCATATGATATTATAATATATTAAAGCATATTAAATGATATTATTTCAAGTTGCTACCTAAGGGTAACATATCTAAACTATTAGCATATGATACCTACAGCCTAGAAAGAGCTTGAGATGTGTTCAAGTAGTGAAACCAATAGAGTGACATCAAATGTCACAGGTGCAAAATTCTGCATGCCCATTTGCATCTAAATTTACTGATTTCATCATTCTGTTTGAATGTCTAACTATGTACTCTTCTTAGATTTCATACTTCAATGGAAGGGCTAGGGGAATGGACTTTTTTTGCAGAGCAACAAAGCAAATTAATTCAGGTAATTAATACTTGATAAGGTTTTTTTGATGATTAAGTAAAAGTAAAAAAGTCCTTTAAATAGATGTAGATTATATAGGGCAAAGGTATTCAGTCCTGTGCAAATAAAAGGAAGGAACAGAAAGAAGTAGAATAATGCCAACTGTACCTCACCTAGTAATAGATACTTTGGCGGAAAACTAGTTTCTACAGCCATCCATCCAAAGGACTAAGGTAACAACTAACACATTCTTTCTCATCTTTCATTGGGCTCAGTTTGCTTGTAAAATTTGGAATTATTGGAGGAAGGTTATTAGTTGTTTTTTTTCTTTTAATCAAACTTAAACACTTTGGGCTCCTAAGGGATAAATACAATATAAGGGTGAAATTTATTTCTATTAAATGGGTATTTGCCTATTTGATATAAACATAAGTAAATCTGTCAACATTCCTCAGATGAAAGGTATTATGCAAGGACTTTATAGTTTCCTCAATAAAAAAGATAAGTTTATATCAAGAGATTGAACTATATAACATGAACTCAAAAGCCAAAAGTTAAAGTATTTAAAACAATTTACAAGGATATATTTCTAATTCCTATCACAATTAAATATTTCATCTAATTATGATACAGTCCCTCAAATTAAACAATTATCAGGAAAGTCTTTTCAAAATGTGTTCCATTATAAAGGTAAGAAAATTCATAAGTTTTGAAAATGAGTTCACTAGAAAGTAATACCATTAAAGGTAGACTTGATATTGAATTTCCTTACTTTCATCAATGCTTTCCCACTCAATATTCTCACTCGACTCCTCTCATGATCAATACTGCTTGAAATGCAAATTGTACATTTTTAGCTTTGTGATTGGATTCATTACACATTCCTACCACTTATCCTGTGGCATGATCGGTGGATGTCTATTTGAGCGATAATATGCTTTTTTTTTAATGTCTTATCCTAAAGCATGGGCAACATTTTTTGAAGAACAGCCTTTAAGGTGGCCTTTTACTCTACTGAATCAACTGCTACCTTAGCATATACTTTATTTGTTAAATGGAGAGATATGGCAACCAAAGACAATACTGATTCAGAATATAAACTTATTTGTATAATCTTATGATTATACATGAAGGATGATGATGGATTGTGATGGATTTATTACCTTAAAACAGCAGGAATTAGAGGAAAGAAAAAATGAGGTTAGAGAATGATTGGCCAGAGCCATAAAACTAAGTAAAACCACTCAGAGGACATTTAAAGACAAAAGTGAAAGGAGGATAACAAAAAGACAGAAGATAGAAAAAATCTGTGGAGATTTTTCTAATAAACTTTTCCACCATCAAGTGCGGTGCTATCATGTTGGGATTTTACTATCACAACAGGACTCCATTTTGCGGAGGAGCTCAAACTGGCCAGCTGCTGCTGCTGCTGCTGCTGCTTCTAACTAGGGACCTCCTATTTACATTGTATATAGCTTGTATGGACCTTGTTTGCATGCTGTCTTCCCCATTAGAATATTAAAGCTAACATTTATGTAAGTGCTTCTGTATGACTCCTTTATAATCAATGTTGATGTCTTTGCCTCGATACATTTCCCGTTTTTTTTACATCAATAATTTGTTTAGAAGTATTACATGAGTCATTTGAATTATGTACCATATTTTTTTTATTTTTATTTGTCTAATTTTTTAATTAATTTTTTCTCTTTATTCTATCAACTATATGAGATTCCTTGAAAAAAATACAGATTACCTTGTTCAAAAAACATCTAATTACTAATATCACGCAAGGCATAAACTAGGGAATATGCTTGATAAAGGTGTTCACCATTGTTATGGAAGAGGTCTCACATAGAGTTCAAATTGATAGGAGTTTCATTCTCTGCATGTGATAGAGTACTCCAAATGTTGTGGTTTGGAAATTGTCATACTTTTATCAAGTCTGAGAAGAGTCTACCACCTTTTCTGAAGAGTGCTTCTTGTCCAATTATTATATGCAAAAGAGCTAGTAAATTTGTGTGTGTGTGAGTATAAAATATGTATGAGTGACTTGGACAGAGAATGTGAATCAACAATGAGCTAAATCCAGAATTTAAAAGGAGGAAATAGAAGACTTGATTACCTTTAGAACACTGTGTAATTCTTTAATAACTTCAATATGTTCCCTGAAACAAAAACTTATTTTTAATACCAATATTTTTTCCAGTGGTATTGTATAACTGCTAAGGATGAAACATTACAGTGTGCAAAGCATTGAAGTTGGGATCACCCAGAAGTCAATGGAGAGGGATGTGGTAGTAAATAAGCAACCAGTAATATATTACAAACAAGTGATTAAAAAGAAGGAAAGTGAAGTATGTCATTAAAGAAAATATATAAGTAAAAAAGGGCTGATGAAAATGGGCTAGTATTCTGAGCTTGGCCCATTTTAGGCCTAGACCTCTGGGAATTTATGTTTAATATTGTAACAAAATGAGACACTCCCAAGGTCATTCAGCAGTTAACAAAAGAAAACATGTTGCCATAGCAACAGAAAGATATTCAACAAGGATAGGCAATGAGTATACCTAGAGTTGTTTCAGCTGAGTGCAGCTTTGCCTTATCTACTAGCTGAGTATCAGGGAGGACACCTGGAGCTCCTCATGGTTGTTTTGTATTCAGGTAACCAGGAAGTGATGACAGTAGCCTGAGTCTTTAATCCCCTGAGCCAACCAAGTCTGAAGAAGTCTTAACAACTTTTAAGGAAAAACTGGCCTAACTCAAGGGAGATGAGATTAGACTATCTCTCTTATCACAGTGGATTATTTAGCAAGAGAGCAAGGACTGACCTACAAATCACCCAAGTATTCAGCTGGTGTCTTCTAGATGTCAAAGCAGCAACAGGAAGAGCAGGTTGGGTAGACCCTCTGTTTTGAACTTACGGTAGGGCATGAACAAGGATTCCGTAGGATGAGCAGATATAGACAGCAGGAAGCCCAAATAGTTTCTGGGAATAGTCTATGTTGATGTGATCACAGACCTAAAGGAGGGCTAGAATATTCCTAAAGCACCAGGAATATCACATTTCAAATTTTTCTCTGCTTCCTCTAATGCCTCAATGCTGTCCTTCAGTAGCATGGGCTAGATAGTTCTTCTAACTCTTTATATGTCAAGGTAAAACTTTTATTCAAAATGATTCAGGTAGGGCAATAGTGTTAAGCTCAAATATGAATAGGGCCACTAAGCCATACTAAGGATCCCTGTCAGCTGTATGTGGACTTAGAAAACCACAGATTAGCATTATCTATGTTCTGTTACATTTTTGTTTATTTTGTTTATATTTCCCAAATGTGTTTCATTCTGTTTCCCAGCATATTTGACCTAGGGAACACCATAACTAGAGGGTCAGAATGGGGCTTTTTTTTTTTTGGTGAAGAAACAGAGACATAAATTTGTCAAGTATTTTGTCAGGTAGGTAGCTAGTGAAAGTTAGAAGCCGGGTCCTGAAATTTAATTAAAGTTATTTCTTAAGGATCTTCTATGTGATTGGCACTGGAAATAGAGACAACAAGGAACATGGTCATTGGTTCAAAGAGCTGACATTCTACTGGAAAGAAACAACACAAATTCATTAATTAGAAGTACCACTCTGCCTATACCATCCACCCTAACCAATGCTCAAAACTCAAACAGACCAGATCCAATCTCAGGGGCTGACCCACAAGAGTCAAAATCTCTTTTTTGGCTCACTTACCACCTGGCAAAATCTCAAACAGCTAACATATTTCTTTAAAAAAAAATTAAAAATGTTTTTATTTTGAATTTAAGGGAGAAAAAGAATGAGCACATTTCTATATACAAAATTGAATAGAAAAAAACTTTTGTGAAACTGTACATCTCTATTACATGCAACTTGCTTTTTAAAAAAACAATGAATTCAACATATTATTTTCCTTTATTTTAGTTTATTGGCTTGTTTTGGTTTTATATTACATTTACATATTACCCCAATTCCACACAAGGTCTCAAAAAAAAGTGTAAAAATTAAGCAAAACTAGTGATCTCATCTTAAAGTGGTTGCAATATTTCTTTTCTAGAGCATCCCTCTACTTCTCTATTTTTATCTTTTAATTAATAGAAATCTATTTTCTCTCCTTCCCACCCTCTACCCCATTAAAAAAAGAGAAAGAACAAATTATTTGTAACATATATATATGTATATATATATAGATGTATATATGTGTGTGTGTGTGTGTGTGTGTGTATATATACATATATATATATATATATATATATATATATATATATATATATATATATAAAATCAAGCAAAACAAATATATGTGTCTCATTCTGCACCTTAAATATATCATCTTTCTTTCAAAAGGTAGGTAGTATCTCTCATCATCAGGACTCTGGAATCATGGATGGTCATTGTATTGATCATAGTTCTTGTAGCTTTCAGTTGTTTGCTTTTAACATGTTTTGGTTATTGTTTAAAGTGTTGAGATTTTGTTCATTCCATTCTCTGTCAGTTTATGAAATTCTTTGAAATTGTTCATTTCTGTAAGATTGACATTACTGTAAAAAATTGGATTCTGCTGACTTCACTGTGCACCAGGATTCATATGAGTCTTTCCATATTCCTAGTCTAAGTTTTTACGATATGTGTAAAAGGGGTCCCATTTTAAAGGCACTCAAGGTGACAAATGCATATCCAGGTATAGGAGAGCCTTTCTGTCAACTCACAGAGAATGCAGAATATATAAAAGATTCACAGAAGCCCATAAACAGGCACAAAGACTTCATAAAGCATTCAAAGGTCCTGTATTCTCTCTTCAGAAGAGAATTGAACTTGAGATTCCCATTAAGACAGTGCTCTGATAACATGGTAAAGCCCTGCACCTCTCTAAACTCTCTAAACTGTATATTAAGAAGCTATAGAGCTGGATTGGCAGGATGAACTTGAATGACGTATGTCTCAGTTTCTCCATCTAGATAATACATTTCTGCTCTCACAGAGTTGGCATGATCAAGCTTCTTCACTAGGTGTTCTCACCTGCTGCATGTGTGGGATCCACACCATTCCCAAATATGGCCTTAACCAGATTAATATGTAATTGGGAAATATTTAACAGAATGAATAAAAATATAATAAAACATAGATAATGATACATTTCAAAACAAAGTCAATATCCAGCCTGCAGGGATATATTTGAGTTTGGCACCATCTCTTTCTCATCTCCTCAAAAAGAAAAAAGAAGCAACTTTTAGAGTTGGAAGAGATCTTAGAAATTATCTATTGCAAGGTTAGAGTAAATATTATAGTTGAGAAAATCTGGCTCCCTTCCATACACACACACAGACACACTCAAGAGCTTTTAGAATTAGAAGGTACCTTAGAAATCCCTACACGTTAGAAATAACTCACATCAGATTGTTATTGTTTGTCATTCATTTTCAAAGAGGACCAATGACATCAGGAGGGTGATGTCTTGACTTCTAAGTGAATTGAGACAGTAAGTGAGTGAGGCAGAGCTGTGCAAAGTCATCAACCTCATTCTCTCCAGAGTCATTGGAGTCCAGTGGCAAGACATAGGTCAGGATGACTAGCGATGGCTTGGATGCAGTGGGAGACCTTGGCCTTTTTAAGCCAGGTCTTTCCCGGGTCTGTTTGTCTGGGACAACATTGATTCAGTAATTAAAGTCCAGGTAAGAATGGAGGCAAAGGATGGCCTGGTTGGCCTTCACAAAAGAATCAATCTGGAAGGGGAAGACTTTCAGAGTTTTTGAACGGAACCAAAACAATTAGATGTTACAGATAAAATAACTGAGACCTAGAGAGGTTAAATGAAGGTCACGCCACTAGTGAGCTACAGAGAAAGGACTAAAATCCAAGCTATCTGACTCCTGTTCCATTTTCTCCAACACTAGCTAGCAGCACCTACCATATACCAGTCACCATTCTACCTCTCAATTGTAGCCATTTTTTTATTGGAATTTTAATTTTTCAGAGTGATTTCGTACTTGCTAGTTCATTTAATCCTCACTTCAAATCCTTAATAAAATCCTTAATAAAAGGATTTGTCCTGTAAAACTAGAACTCAGTCAAAGGGCCAGACATGAGGACCTAAAGGGCCACACGTGGCCTTGAGGCTGCAGGTTCCCCTCCCCTGGCGTAGGAGCACATATCTGAACAAAAGTGTTTTCCACTAACTTGCCAACAAGTGGCCATCCCCAAGAAGTGACCTCTTCTGAAAACTGTTGTTGTTCCTCCTTTGTTTTCAAAGAGGACCAATGACATCACCAGGCTGTCAGCTCTAATGGCTAAGAAGCTTTTCCTTACATGGAGTCTAAATTCACCTCCCTTCCACTTTCTAATATTGTTTCTAGTTTTCCCATCTGGGGACAGGCAGAATGAGCTTCATCTGTCTTCCATGTGACAGCCTTTCAAATACTGGATGACAGCTATCGTGTGGCCCTGAAGTTTTCTCTTCTCCAGGCTTAACATCCCCAGTACCTCAACCGATCCTCCTACGGCATCCTTTGTCCTGCCTGCTGTCCCTTCTCTGGATCTCCTCTAGCTTCTCAGCATCTTTCCTAAATTGTGTTCCCTGGGGCTGCTCACTCCTGATCCTGGACTTGTTTCCATTAGAATATACCCCTCCCTAATCTGTCAGTCATTCTTTGGATAAATTATGTGACTGTGCCTTCTTGGCTTTTTTAGGCAGGCTAATACGACCAGGAATTCTTATTTGTTTCATCTTTGTGCGCAACAGCTGGTGGTGATGTAAGGTGGCCCAGATGCTTCCAGGGTGGCACAGAATCATATATTTAACACAGCCATCCCATCTCCTGGGGAGGGGGGCATTTTATGTTTCCCAGCTGGTGCTTTGGTGGTTGGTTCAATATGTTGACATTAAAGCAACTTGGCCTTACATCAAGTCCAATGTTTGCAAGTTGTGTTGCCTCTGGCAAGTATGAGACAAAAAAGACCTGTGACCAGAGTGAATACAGGTTTCTCCAGTGCAGAGAATTCCACAACAAAAATCAATTGGTATTATAGTCATACTAGGTCTGAATGCACACACACACACACACACACACACACACAGACACACACACAATCTTTTTCATAAAGCCTCGCTCTGTGAGAAATGCTTTCAAGCCAGCAACATGTCTAAGGCATCTTCTAGTTCTAAAATGCCATTCAATTCAACACATCTATTATTTGCTTACTCTTTTCAAGCTCTGTACTAGGCATAGTAGGTATAAAGATGAAGTTTAAATGGCAGCCAAACTGAGCCTTGAAGGGAGCTAGGGATTCTAAGTAGATGTGAGAATTCTCTAGAGCTACAAATCCCGCTCACACTGGCAGGTCATAAATCCAGAGCTGAAATTTGTTCCTCTACTGGATTCTAAGTACACCCTTGAAGCTTGGGGGGGGGGGTCTTTCTAGTACTATAGCTTGCAAGCTCCCACTAGTGTGTTTCTCCAATGAGCATCAATTGATATGTTAATCAGCCAGGCTTAATTACCTTTTAGAAAGCTATATTTGTGAAGATAGTATAGTTGATTCAAAATATCCCCCTGAAAGTCAGCGACATACTTTTCTACCAGTACATATAGAGTCAGGGAAAAGTAGACATATGTAGCAAAGGATTAAGTCATACCTCCTGACTGCTAGAAGTCCTTTTCTCCCCTTTGTGTTGCACTCATGAATTTCCTTTATGGATGGTTTAGTTTTCTGCTAGTCTCCCTTTCCATGACATATCTAGTTTGTCCTTGGCTTCCATTGAAGACCCTGCCACCAACCACCGCTGTTCTGGGGGCACTGATAAGATACTGATGAAAAATCCAAATCCTCCAACACAAAGTTCAGAAGGTCACGTGGGAGGAGACAGAAGCTCTTTCTCTTACCCCTGAAGCAACTCTCTGGTAAGAGCGTGAACTAGGCTGTCCTTTCCTTTAAGCCAGTAGATGCTCAAGTGTTCAGGTTGTTAACTGGCTTGACATTTTATGGAAAATTCACGAGGAATAACTAATAACTCCTGTGGAAAACTATTTTAGACAATGTCTTTCAAGAACGTATTATACCATTCATTGATTGATTGATTCAGTGGGAGAATCTAGGCCTTTTTTACACAACTGGTTCATACTCCAGACTGATTGATTTATCTAAGAAGGCCAAACTCTATGTAATTCCTGAGCTAGAGACACGGAATACTCCTTTCCCATAGGCATGGGCAACGAGCTGCACAAAATCACAGAGACAATAATTGAAACAGAAAATACGTGAAGGAAAGCAGTATGAAATTAGTCTGGAAGATTAGGAGGGGACGAAACTGTAAAAAAGCTTTACATGGAAGACCTTGTCACATCATGGAGAGTGCACTGGGACTTGGAGTCAGTGGGTTCAAATCCTGCAAAAAACTCACTAGCTAGACAAGTCACAACCTCTCTCAGCCGATTTCCTCCTCTATAAAATGTAGATAAAAACAGCAGCCACATCATACGATTGTGAATCAAATAAGTTTATAAAGATATTTCGCAAACCTTAAATCTCCATATAAATGCTAGTCATTACTATCTGTATTTTACACTAGAGGTAATAAGGATCTCCTGAAGATTTTTAAACAGTACAGTGAATGGTCATTGTGTCTTAGGAACCTTAATTTGGCAGCTGTGTAGAGGATGAACTAGGGAGGGGAGAGACTAGAATTTATATGACCAATGTCATTGCAACAGTCCACACTAGAATTGACAAGGGTCTGAACTAGGATAGTGGCTGTGTAAGCAATTTCCCTAGTTCTGGACACTGCCTTTTAGTGCTATACAAGATTACATTCATTTTGTTGGATGTGATATCACTGGCTTTATGCTGAGAATGTAGCCCACCCTAACTCTCATATCTTATTCAAGCAAATATTTGTCTAGGCTTGGTTCTCCTATCTTATATTTAAGAATTTATTTTTTAAACATAATTGCAGGAGTTTATAATGGTACAGATTGGGAAACAGAGGCAGACCTGTAGCTCAGTTCTCTTTCTATTCTATCATATGGTATAGGTATTTATCAAATACAGGTTGATTCATTGAATATGTCCTATATTTGCACAAACTAAAATCTATGTCTGATTATATCTGCTAACAAAAGTTAGAGGAATAAAAGAAAAGAAGTCTACATAATAACAAGCAGCAATAAATAATGAGATCCTTGACAGTATGGCTGTGTGTGTGTGTGTGTGTGTGTGTGTGTGTGTGTGTGTCTCCCCTATTCAGCAAGGTGCCTGCCACATAATAGATACTTCATGAATGCTTGTTGAATGGATGTACAGATAATGTCAAATTATTTCTATTTGGCCTTGGAATGTTGTAAGATTTTTCTCATATGCATACTCAGATACAATTTGGTCCTGCTTTTGAGAACCTGGGGTCTGGTTGGATAACGCAGATAAGAGAAGAAATGGATTGTATATCTCAGTCTCAAAGTAAAGGGAAAGAACAACAATTCAATTTGATTTGGTTCAGATTTTACAGAATACCTCACCTATTCCCTAGAATAGGTTAGACACTTCAACAGAAACCATTTTGAAAAGAAAAGACTAGTGGCACAAAATGGCATATTAGACATTTTCTCTGGTCCTCACTAATGCTCCCCCCCAAAAAAAACCTCCAAAAGACAAATGATGGCCAAAAAGATAAAGTAATTACAGTTAAATCCACAGGACAAGAAAGTAAAAAGGCCAACAAGGTAATAGCCTTATGAATTAACATTGATGAATACTAATTCTTTTCTCATTGAGCCTCACCACACCAGTCTCTATGCTCAAGTAGCTCTCAAAACCCAACCCATAGCCTTGCAGCCAGGACCCACAGAGAAGATTCCCCTCCCAGGGGCTCTGCACCATGCCTCACCTCACCATCATTTTACCAATCAGATTAGCAATCTGAGAAGGCTAGAGAAGAGGATTTGGATTTCTTCCTGGACAAAGAGCCCTAAGCTGGGTACCTCAAAGCTTCAGACTTTCTGCCCAGAATACTCATGCTACCCCTCCCCAACCTTGTAAAAAGTGGCAGAAGCGGATTTAGTAGGGCCAGAGAAGCAACAAGAGCTACAGCAAGAACTGAGGCAAGGAGTTATTGTAAACACCTATATGGACTGAAGAGCAACTAGGACCAGTCCTATTCCCTTGGGTCAAGGACCCAATGAAAATTAAGTCCCTCAGTGGATGTGCAGATTATATAGGGAGGAGACTGAGACATCTCTTCAGTACAGCCTAGGATATACTCACTATCAAAGGAATAGGAGTCCAAAAGTGACAAGATAATATCTTTTTTAAAAAAATTATTTTTTGCTTTTTGGTGAGGCAATCAGGGTTAAGTGACTTGCCCAGGGGCACACAGCTAGTAAGTGTCAAGTGTATGAGGCTGGATTTGAACTCAGGCCCTCTTGACTCCAAGGCTGGAGCTTTATCCACTGCACCACCTAGCTGCCTTAATAATATCTTTTTAAAAGGCTAAAAAAATAATAATAATTAAAAACCTAGAGCATAACCAGGAAAATGAACAGGAAGTTTACTAAAATTGGAAGGAAGCATGGCTATTTAGGCATCAAAGAGTTCACAGAATCCTTTAAGTAAATATTACAAAACAAGTGAAATCAAACCAATGCCTGCTGAAAAACAGAACCCCATATAATCCCAAGAGAACATGGAACCGCAGCAAGATATTCCAGAATGGGTCAAAAAGAAAAATGAAAAATGAAAACAGAGAAGTTAAAATATAATAAATTTCTATCAGTATAAACTGCACAGTAGAAATAGTCAGCTAAGTTTAAAAAGAAAAAAAACCTTCATCCACAGTGGCAAGTTTTTCTAAAGAAGGGAGGGAGAGAACAACAGATTTGGAAAATAAATATGCTGAAGTGAAGGACAGTCTGAATAAAGCAAAGCAAAAATTGATGAAATTAAAAGAACTCATTCTACATGCAAGCAAAAAACATTAGCCTTGAAGGCAAAATAGTTTATGGTTGAAAAGAATCCCAGAAAAGCACAATAAAGTAAAGAAATGTTATACTGCAGGAAAAATGTGAGGAAAAAAACTGTCCAAAATTTCTGAATATAGAAAACTAAGAATCAATTTTAAAATCTCTAGATTGCCTCCATGGCTGAGGCACATAGTACATAAATTTAAGAATTCCATTAACAGTAAATTATCTGTGGCCACGAAGAAGACTTTCAAATATAAAGGAAAGGATATTTGAACAATATAAGACTTCTGAACTCGCTAGAAATAAGAAAAGAGAATGGAAAAATATTGTACAAAAAACAATAGAGCTCAAAAGGCAATAAAAAATAATATACCCTGAAAATGTGGGGCTAATGATCAGTTGACAAAAACAGAACATGGATATTCAATGAAGGAGTGATTTGAGGCATTTTGCAACACCAAATATAGATATATATGTATACATACACACATACACACACACACACACACACACACATATATGTATATATACATATACATATATACACAAAGGCATATATATGCTATGTATGTGTATATATATTATTATATGTGTGTGTATATATACACACATATGTATATACAAACACAGCATGAACAGAGCATTTCATTTGCAACACTCCCAAAAACAGAAATGTAAGAAAAGAAAATAAACATAACTACCAATAGGTAATGAAATAAAATACCTCATCTCTAGAATCTTTTTAAACAGAACAATTGGTCTATGGAGTTTAAAAAATAAACAGAGGGGACCCTTTTTAAAGTACAAAAGTAAATAAAAAAAGAAACCAGAATTGAAAGAAATGGAAGTGAAGGTAGAGGAGCAGAACTGAAATACAATTAACTAAACTCTAAAACTCCTCTATAGGTGAATCAATGTAGTTTGTAAATAAAATAAAATAATAAAAATTGTAGCGAGGAAGCATGCATACATGGGAAGAGGAAATAAATTTCAGATAAATTAAGTAGATAACAGAACTCTTATTGCACAAATAAGAAGAGGAAGCCCATTGAATTAGACAATTAGGACAAATAGCTTAGACAAATGTAGCAGATAGACATGGAGGTGGGCATAGAACTGAATAAAATTGTAGCAGATTGAGCTGGGTTGCATTTCAGAAAGTACAGACTATTTTCAATTGTAGCAATCTACCTGCTTCCACTAAAGCTCTTCTTTTTTTTTTTTATACCAATGATTTCCTGTGTCTGTGAATCAGAGAACACAATCTCAAAAGAATCAGAATTTCAGGAGCAGTCTATATAAATGGTCTAAAGCTTAGCAATGATTACTTACAGTTGCCAAGTGACATAAAAGGGATCATCAGTGATACGCATGACCAGAAAAGGGAGTGGGCTGGTGATGTAGCAATAGTGAGGGACAAGAGATGGTTAGCCCAAGTGCTCCATTGGTATCCATGAATTATTAAAAGACAAGAGGAATGCCTTCAGTAATTTGAATGGATCCTTTATGTAGGATTTATGGAAAGATATGAAAAAAAATTATACAACATGAAAAGAGATCAAGGAGTTCTCATTTCTTTCAACCGGACCTGCCTGGAAGAAATCACGGATCCATTAAAACCGTGAAATATGTATAAGTAAAAGAACATGTGCAGACCTAACTCACAAAGGGAAGTTAGATAGTCATTCAAACGTACAATCACATCACTGAAATGACCAGTTTGACAACTTTATTCAACGAATATTCATACTTTATCTTGTGTAGGATATTGTGCTAGACATGAGGGGATAACATAGGGACTAGACTTTTTATCACATTAACACATGAAATTCCCTGACAAATACAATCCAGCACCTTCTTCTCTACAACTTCTGATCTTACCAGGCTGCCCAGAGCTCTGAGAGCTTATTGCTTGCTCAGGTCATACAAAAAGATGAGTCAGTGGTAGGATAAAAACCAGGTCTTCTTGACTTTGAGGCTATACTTTTATCCATTACAACATGCTGCCTCTTAGGCATGACTGATCTAAAGATTAATTATCTGTATTTAATGACATGGACAATCCAATACTAGAAATGCATGTTCTTGATTTTGATCTACAGAAAGAGAAAAATGTTTACATAAAATGTTTAAAAGTGAATTCTGTGCAGACATCATGAATAATGCCAATAAGATAAATTTGCAGATTGAAACCTACTTATCTCTCAAGGCTCACTTAGCTCATGGGATCCATCTTTCATTGATCAGAAGTTCTCAAGCTTAAAAGGAAAACTCACTCTTCCAGGTTACTAAGGGTTTTTTTGACAAAGAAATGCTTCATAATTGAAAGAGTTAATGCTCGAGCAGGAATTTTAGATCTAAAGTGTTATTTAAAGGACAGATTTATTTGGTTGACATAAATAACATATACTAAGTTAGAGTTCATAGCCCTGTTAGTACTGAGACTGCTTGAAAGAAGGAAGTATTTAGAGACTTCCCTTAGTACTTTGTCTGAAGTTTAGTTTTCACCACAAGCCAATATTTAGTTTTATAGTGAAAAGACATAAGGATTGTAAAAACATGCCAGGTTTTTGAGTTGGAAAGATAAGCTAAATTTGAACATAATCCAAGATCCAGCATGATCACCCCTAAAATAATCAATTTGTTTTTCTTGATTTGATAGCCTGTGTTTAGAGCAACAGAGAAAAATAAATAAATACCAGAATAAAATCCTTCAGGCCTTTTTCAATAAGCACTTTAAAAAAAAATTACCAAAATATGTAAAAGCAGGAAGCTAACAACACTGTAGCTCGTTGTTACAACTTTTTTTTTCTCCTTTCAAATGCCTCAGGTTAGATGGTTTTCATTTCACAATACAAGTAGCTGTGTGATTCACTCTCAACTCAGCTCCTTTTCTTTCAACTCATCATATCAGGTAATAGGATGTGATTGGCACTGTCTGATGTGAGCTATAAACACGTGGTATTAAAGCTAAGCAGTCTCTAGGCTGATGAGATTCTGGAAAGCCACAGTTTAAAAAAAATATTTTAGAAAAGACAAAAGAAAAACTAAAGTTATGTATTCAGCAGAATCAAAGACCAGCTCACAGAGTATTTTCCTTGTGATTTTATTGATTTGGGGAGGGGATGTTTAAGGATTTCTTTTCCCAGTCCCACAATCCCCTGCTCAATTCTTTAATTATTTGGCCCAAAGGCAGATGTTTTTTACAATTCAGATTTTAAAGGAAAACAAAAAAGAAGAGTGACATGGGAGTACTGAAGGTTAAAACAACAATAAAAATGTGCCCTGAACCTGCACATGCTGAATATGAAAACAGAATAAATACTTTTCAGGATAGATGGAGCCACGTTTCCAAAATCACCCCTCAAAAAACTGTGCAATTAAATAAGCACCTAGGAAAAGCCATAGCTATTTGGAACAGGAATTGTGTGTGTGATTCTAACACCATTTTTGTTCTTTGTTTTATAATCGAGTTATAGCTACTCCAGCATTCACAAGCTCTACTCATTTGTAGACTCTCGGTCCCATTGCTGCTCATTTGCTCCTCTCATTCTGTTTCTGGGGCACCTATTACTATGGTAAGAAGAAGAGTTGTGTCAAAACAGATTAGTTTCAAGTGCAAAAAAAAAGAGGGAAATTGCTTCCTTTAATTCTAGTAGAATATCGCATGTGATCCAAATCACATAAGGTAGTATGTTTAAGAAGGCATTACAGACCTGGGTTTCTGGTTGGAGTGGGTGTTATTAGTGTTAGCATTAGAAAATAATACTATGTTTCACTACTTATTGCCTAACTCTAACTTATTGACCATCAAAGATTAAATATGGTAGTTAATGTAAAAATGATGATCCATGATACATACAGAATTCTATGTTCTTCCAAGCACTTTCACAGATGATAATATTATTGTCTTCCATATAAGGTAGGAAAGATGATACCATTATACTCATTTTACAGATGAAGAAACCTAAGGATAGAAAATGTAAGTTACTTAGTAAAATCCCACATGTTGTTCATAATGGATCTAGGACTAGAATTCAGCTCTTCAATCCTCAGAGTTCCATTCTGTTTTCTACCATACATTCAGACTCTGCCTTATAAAAAAGTGATATAGCCTCATTGTCATGATTTGAGAGGGCCTCAGAAGGACCCTTTGCTGTTATCTGGGTGCTTCAGGTTTTGCTATAGAAATAATTTACAAAATATGAGGTTTGGAAGGGACCTCAAAAGTTATGGAGTCCAAACCATACATGAATCACCTCTACAACATATCTGACAAGTGGTTATCCAGTCAGTGCCTTAAACCTTTTCTGAAGAGGAAACTACCACTTCCAGAGGAAGACCATTTCACTAGAAAGTTCCAATTATTAGTAGTTCTCCGTAAGTCAAATCTAAATCAGCCTCTTTGTAACTTCTATCCATTGCTCCTAGACTTGCTCCTAACCTTTGACCCTAGCTCTGGGGACAAGAAAAACAAGTATACTACTTCTTTCTTAGGTAGACTCTCAATTACTTGAAGGCCACCACCATGACCTGTCTCCTTTCCCCCACTCTAGGTCTTCTCTTTGATACAGTAAATATCCTAAGTTTCTTAAACTGATCTTCCATTGTCATGATCTCGAGGCTATTCACCACCCGTTGTCTTCTAATTATCTGAATACCCTTTTCAAACCTAAAACCCTAAACTAAACATTATACTTTTTATTCCCAGATATTAGGTCTCTGTTTAAAATTCAGTTTTATTTTCAGCTTCTACATTGCTCCCAATTAAAGAAAAAAACAAAACCTATTAAATATATGTATAATCAATTAAAACAAATTCTCACACTAGCTATGCCCATATGAATATATATATATATATACACACAAATACATATGTACCTATACATACATATACCTATATACATAGTCAATCTGATGGGTGTGAGGTGATATTTCACAGCTCTTTTCATCTGCGTTACTCTATCAGTAATTTAGAACTTTTTTTTCATATGGTTGTTGTTAGCTTGGTTTTCTTCCTCTAAAAACTGCCTATCCACATCAATTGACCACTTATCAAATGGAAAATGACTCTTGTTCTGAAAAATTAGAATCTACTCCTTACGCATCTGACAAATGAGATAAAAAAAAACTCGAAACATTTTTAATATATTTTCTGCTTCTTTCCTAATTTCAGCTGCATTGCTTTAATTTGTGCAAAAATATCTTAGTTTTAGGTAGTCAAAATTGTCCATTTACTTCTATCTTTTATCTGGTCATGAACTTTTCCCTCATCCATAAATAGAAAAGGTAATTTCTTCCACACTCCTCCAATTTGTTTATGATGTCACCTTTATATTTAGATTACATACCCATTTGGAGCTTGTCTTGGTATGTGTTTCTATACCTAGTTTCCGCCAGAATATTTTCTGGTTTTCCCAACAGTTTTTGTTCAATAGTGAGTTCTTGTTTCTATATCTGGGATCTTTGGATTTATCAAACATTAGACTACTGTGCTTATTAGCTTGTGTTTATTGTATGCTTGATTGATTCCACTGATCAACATTTCTATTCCTTACTCAATATCAAACTGTTTTAACAGTTATGGTTTTATATTATTTGAAATCTGGTAATGCTAGGCCCTCTTCCTTATCACTGTTTTTTTCATTAATTCCCTTGATATTCTTCCTCCAGATGAATTTTGTTAATATTTTCTTTAACTCTATAAAGTAATCATTTGATAGTTGATTGGTATGGCACTGGATAAGTAAATTAATCATGTAGTATTATCATTTTTTATTATATTGGCTTGTCCTAGCCAATAGCAATTAACATTTCTTTAATTATTTAGATCTGCCATTATTTGTTTGAATAATGTTTTGTAATTGTATTTACAAAGTCCCTATAAATGTATGCCTTAACCAGGGAGATTTGCCATCATTTTATAATATCTGTAGTTATTTTAAATGGAAGTCATCCTTCTAGCTCTTCCCAGTACATTTTGTTGGTAATATACAAAACGTAATGATTTATATGGCTTTATTTTATATCTGGCAACTTTGCTAAAACTATTAATAGTATAAATATTTTTTAGTTGACTCTCTTGAGTTTTCTAAGCAAACCATCATATCTTCAAAAGGTGAAATTTTGTTTTCTCTTACCTATGCTTATTCCTTCAGTCTATTTTTCTTGTCTTGTTGCTATAGCTAGTACTTCTAGCACTGTATTGAATAGTAATAGTGATAATGGACATTCTTGCTTCACCTTTAATTTTAAAAGAAAAGCCTCAGTCTTATCGCCATTATAGATAATGCTGACTCTTGATTTTGGTTAGGGAGGTACTATTTGTTGCATTAAAGAAAGATCCATTTTTTCCCATGTTTTCTAGTCAATTTAATAGGAACAGGTGTTGTATCTCATTAAAAGATTTTTCTGTATTAATTGATAAAATCACATGATTTTTGTTGTTTTAGTTATTAACATGGTTATGTTTAAGGTTTTCCTAATATTGAACCAATCCCTGAATTCCTTGTATAAGTTCAGTCTGATAATAGTTTCTAATATTTGTAATATGTTGTTATAGTCTCCTTGCTAATATTTTATTTAATTTTTTAAAATCAATATCCATTAGAGATCTTGGTCTATTAAGTTTTCTTTCTGCAATTTAGGTATCAAACTTCTGTCTAATTAGACTCCCTCATTGACGTCTCAGTATGATAGATAGATAGATAGATAGATAGATAGATAGATAGATAGATAGATGATAGACAGATAGACAGATAGAGAGATAGATAGATAGATGATAGATAGATAGATAGATAGATAGATAGATAGATAATCTCTTCATATAAGAATGTTCACCATTTCACCTTACTTAGTACTCTTATGATTGCTTATTCATAGTTAGCCTTTTTATGGTTCTCTTGACTCCTGTGTTTGTATGTCAAATTTGCTACTCAGTTCAGAAATTCTTAGAAATCCTCTATTTTATTGAGCGTATTTTCCCTCTGTAGAACTAAACTCAGTTTTATTGGGCAAGTTATTCTTGATGGTAAGCCTAGAGTTTATGCATTCAAGAATGTCTTATTCCCTGCTCTTTGTTCCTGCTCCTCAGTACTTGTGTTCTTTCTTTCTGACTGCTTGCAATATTTTTTTTCCCTAAGATTTCGGATTTTGGCTATGATATTCCTGAGAGTTTTCATTTTGAGGTTCCTTTCAGAATATGACCAGGGAGTTCTTGCAATTTTTATTTTGCCCTCTGATTCTAGAATATCTAGGCAGTTTTCTTTTATGATTTCTCAAAATACGGTGTTGAGATTCTTTTTGGTTATGGCTTTCAGGTAGTCTAATAATTATTAAATTACCTCTCTTTGATCTGTTTTCCAGGTCAGTTGTTTTTGCTATGAGATACTTCACATTTTTTCCTACTTTTTCTAGTCTTTTGACTTTGTTTTAATATTTCTTTAAGTCTTTTGGAGACTTAGCTATGCCTTGGTCAATTTTAATGTTTTAGGAGATATTTTCTTGGGTAAGATGTTTTACCTCTTATCCCAAGCTGCTGATTCTTTTTTTCTTATCTTTCGTTCATGATTCTCATTTTTCTCATGATTTTTTTCTACCATCTCATTTGGTTTTCAAAAATCATTTTGGCTCTTTTTTAAACGTTTTCCTTCTCTTTTCCAGGAATTCTGGTTGGATTTGTGTCTTAGATGCACTTTTCTTTGAGGCTTTGCTTGAAGATGTTTTTGAGTCACTCTCTTTTACTGGTTTGTGTTTGAGTTTTCACATCACCTTAAAATCTCTTTATTTTGCTTATTTTCTCATTCTCTTAGCCTACTTCTTGACTTTGGACTTTATATTAGAGCTGGGCTCTGTGCATTCCTGGGTGTGTGTATGTGTGTGTGTGGCAGGAAGAGGGGTAGTCTGGCTTGAGCTTCTATCCTCTTATGTCTTTCTACTATATTCAAAGACCAGGCTAGAGCTTTCAGTGCTTTCAGTGCTCCTAAAGTGATATGATCTGAGGCAAAATGTATCCACCGCCCTACGTATCTTTGCAAGTCCCTAATTCAATTTTGGTTCTGTTGGCTTGTCCCTAATTAGAACTTTCATGAGACTGCTGCTGTATGCCACCATTGGGAGACTATAGGCTTTCACTTGTCTGGGATTCTTTCCCTTGTTATTCTACTGTAGGCTTCAGACTGGGATGAAGGCTATAATTGAGTCCCTGCTCTGCTCCTGGAATCAGAGCTGCACAGCTACTACTTCTACTCATTTCTTGCTCAAAATATAGCTAAGGTTCATGAACTCTCCCACCCTAAAGTATAGGTCTCTTGCTCAGTATTCTATGGATCTATGACATTGAACTAAGAAATGATAAACAGAACTGTCAGATGGCACCTATTATTGCATCCGTAATGAGTTCAGGGATCTCCAAGACTATCCTTTTGCCCTGGTGCCTCCTGACTTCATGTCCAGTCTTGACTCTCTTTCAATCCACAGACCTTTCTGTGCCTGAGCACTTTTATAGAATGTTCCACCCAGCCAGACTCAGCACCCATTTTCTCAGCCCTCTTTATCTCCTTAAGCTCCTCTGGACAAATATATATATATATATATATATATATATATATATATATATATATATATATATATATATATATATAGAGAGAGAGAGAGAGAGAGAGAGAGAGAGAGAGAGAGAGAGAGAGAGAGAGAGAGAGAGAGAGAGATTCTTTGTGACTTTGTCTTGGATTTATAGATCTGAATTCAGAAAATTAACTTCTAGATCTTTTTGGAGTAAATGTGATGGGGGAACTAAGCTATACTTCCTGATAATTATATAATTATGTTACTCTTCTGTCTTGACTCTGCTCATTCTAGGTCTCTCTTCATGCAGCCTACAACTTACTTACATTAGCTTTCTAAGTTCATATGTATTTTAGTTCATTAAATTCTCCAGTTATTTTCCAAATAAATCGCTATCCATCCAAACCTCCCAAATCATAAACTTGTTAAGCTGATTTCTAGAGCCCAAATTGAAGGATTTACATTTATCCCTCTTAAACTTCATCTTCTTTGATTTGACCCAGTATTCTAGTCTAGGTGTTGTCAAACTACATTATGAGAGCCAAATCCAACCTGCCACCTCTTTTTGTAAAACTTATGAGCTAAAAATTTTTTTTAAATTTTTAAATAAAATAAAATTTTATTTAAAATTGTAACAGCCATTCTTACATCACAACCATACGAAGAGAGATGTCAGGCTAGATTTGACCTCCATTCCATAGTTAGTCAACACCTGTTTTAGTCTGTTGAGACCCTTTGGGATCTTAATTCTATCATCCCTATAGCAAGCATAGCTTTGCCAAGTCAAATCACCAACCTTTTTCTGTACTTTCTATGTACCAGGCACTGTCCTAAAGATTGGGATTACAAAGACAGCAAAATAAAAAAAAAAAAAGGTCATCTGCAAATTTGATAAATATACCTTCTATGCTATTTTACATGTCATTGATTAAAATGTGACAGAGTAAAAGGCCAAGCATAAATATCTGTGGCACTCCATTAGAAATATCTGTCCATCCTACCAGTGACCCACTAATGACTATCCTTAGGTTGGTTCTAGCCATGCAATCAATTTCTAATCCACATATACTTGCACTGTTTGTCTATTCCACATCTCTTCTATCTTGTACACAAAAGTAGTGTTAGAGAATTCATCAAATGCTTTGATAAAATTTAGGTCAACTGTATCTGCTTTGTCAAGTTAGCACTTGCCAAAAAAAAAAAAAGGAAATTAGAATAATCTGATATGGTGTGTTCTTGATGAAGTCATACTGTCAGGATTCTTCATTCATAGGATTATATATAGTCTTTCCCATAGAGATTGTGAATATTCCTTTCTATAATTCACTTGATTCAGGATTGGATAATTCTATAAGCTCTCAGTAATAGCCTAAATAGCTTTAATCATAAGTGTGAATGAGGGATCTGTAAGTAGTTTCAGTAGTAGGGAAGGTGTGAACAGGAGCACAATGAACAATAAAGGTAGAGAAGGATGACAATAAACACAGAAAAGTGTACAGAATTCAGAGCTGAAGGCATACTCCCATTCTGTCCACAAGGAATATATCCTATCACCATCACCATCATCATCATCATCATCATCATCATCATCATCATCATCGTTGTTGTTGTCATCATCATCATCAATGAGAATTCATTAAGCTCTTACTGTGTTCCCAGAACTGTACTAGGTACTATGAATACAAAGAAAGGTATAAACATGATTCCTGCCCTCAAGGAATTTATATTAAAATAGAAGAGCCAACATGCAAACAACCATGTACATACAAAATTGAATAGAACATAAAAGGGAGATTATTTCAGAGGAATAGTGTTAGCAATGCAAGGGCCTGGGAAAGGTCTCTTGCTGAAAGTGGAATTTGAGCTGAATCTTGAAGTAAACTAAGGAAGCAAGAGACAGAAATGAGAAAGAAAAGCATTCTGAGCATGAGAAACAGCCAGTGAAAAGGCAGAGAAACTGGAGATGGAAAGTCTGGTATGAGGATCAGCAAAAAGGCCATCATCATTGGTTTAGAGAGTATGAGGGATCTAGGATGTAAAGGCTTTTAAAAGCCAAATAGAGAGGTTTATATTTAATCCTAGATGTAATAGTGAGCCACTAGATTTTAATGAGTGATGAGGTAGCATTATTGGACCTAAACTTTAGGAATATTATTTTGGCAGTTTAGTGGAGAAGGGACTAAAATGGAGAGAAACACAAGGCAGAGAAACTAACTAGAATATTGAAATAATCTAGTCACGAGGTAATGAGGGCCTGCATCAGGGTGGTGGCTATATAAGTGAAGAGAAAAGAATACATATGAAATGTCCTAAGAAGGTAGAAATGGTAAGCCTTGACAATCGAATGGATATATGGGTTGAGTTTGACTGAGGAGTTAAGGATGACATTTCAAGCCTGGGTGACTAGGAGGAGGATAGTGCCTTTGAAAATATTAGGGAAGTTGGGAAGGGGGGAGGTTTTGGAGAAAAAAATAATGAGTTCTGTTTTAGATATGTTAAGTTTAAGATGTCTATAGGACAACCAGTTGATAACATTGGCATAGTACTAGTACTGAGAGTGGAAGTCAGGAGAGATTTTGGGACCATATAAACAAATATGAAAATCATCTTTACAGAGATCACAGATGGGAGCTTATGAAATCACCAAGTAAGATAGTGTAGAAGAACAGATCCTGGGGATATCTGCATTTAGTGGGCTAGGTGGTTGGTTGGTGGTTGTCCTTTATTCTTGAAGAAGGCCAAAATGACACCACTATGTTTGGGTCAAGGTACAGTGTGTGTGTACAGTTGGACAAGTGTGGCTGATGAGACCAATATGAACTCAGGAGGCTCCACCACAGATTGGGCACAAATAGTGTTCATCACCCATGGACTTAGTGGGTATGACCTAAGCGACAATTTGGCAAAGGAGACTGAGACAGAGAAATCAGATAGGTAAGAGAAGAAGCAAGAGAGTACAGTGTCACAGAATCCTAGAGAGGAGAGATGATCCAAGAGAAGGGTGTCATCAGTGGTATGAAAATTTGCAAAGGAGTCAAGAACGATGAAAACTGAGCAAAGACCATTGGCTTTAGTAATTAAAAGATCAATGATAACTTTGAAGAGAACATTTTCATATGAATGTTGAGATCAGAAGCCAGACTGCAGAGGGTTTAGAAAAAGAACAAGAGAAGAGAAAATGGAGGTAGATGACTTCTCAAGGAGTTTCATCGCAGAAAGGAGGAGAGATAAAGGACAATAGCTATTGGGGATGGATAGATAAAATGAGGACTTTAAGGATGGGAAAACATGAATGTGTTTATAGACAGCAGGGAGATTGAAGAGTAGAGAGTGGAGATGATAGAGCATGTTGTATTCAATTCTTCCATTTACTTCCTTTTTATGCCCAAGTATCTACATATACTCCAAGGTAGTGTAGAATTCTATGCAAAATTATGCCGCATTTTCTGTCACCCTTAAACCGTGATTGAACTCTTACATAATCTTGCTTTAACAGAGTTGTAGGCATTCCTCCAACTCCAAGCCAACTCCCTAGGCATCATAATACCCTGCCTCTGCAAGTGACAGAGATACAGGACACTAATAAAAGTCAGTCAGGTGGTAAGGAGAAAAAGAATTTGAACTCAAGTCCATTGACTTCAGAGTCAATGCTTTTTCCCTACACCACACCGTCACTTAACTTCTGGGAGTCCCAATTTCCTAACCTGGAAAATTGAGATTTTAGAAAGTCCTGTTGTAGCTCCCTCACAAGGTTTTTGTGCTGATCAAAAGAAAGTTGTAAGTGTGAAGCATTTTGCAATTCTTAAAGCACTATATGAATACCTGTTATTCATAGTTTAATTACTTAACCTTTCAGGGCAAGTTCTGTAACCTCCCTGGGCATCAGTTTCTTCATCTATAAAATGAGGAAGTTGGGAAGGCAGAGCCAAGATGGCCAAGTAAAGGCAGGGACTCTTCTGAGCTTTCCTCCAAACTCCTCCAAATACCTTTAAATAATGATTCTAAACAAATCATAGAGTGGCAGAACCCGCAAAAAGACAGAGTGAAACAATTTTCCAGCCCAAGATAACTTAGCAAGTCTGCAGGAAAGGTCTGTTGCACCAGGGTGAGAGAGAAGCATAGTCCAGCACAGGCTGTGCCTGTGTAGACCAGGCCCCAGCAAACCAGGAAGAGACCTCAGGGTGACCGAATCAGTGGCAGCACTGGCAATTGCTAACCTCTCAGCCCACAGATGGTAAAGAGGTTGAACAACTGATCAGAGGGAGATTACAGGTGTCTCTTTGCTGACACTGAGGCAGGACTCTGTTGTTTTGCCCATACTCAGATCCAGGTCATAGTCCTGGATAGCAATCCCAGGGTGAGAGGGAGCACTGGCATACCAGAGCTTGAGGCCACAGTGGAACAAGGACCCTCCTCATAGCTCCAGGGCAGCAAAAGGTGCTTGTGGTCACTCACAGACTAGAGGACAGGACAGGAGGGTAGTAAACACCTCTCCTTAGATCATACCACTTTGGAAGAACTGAAAACTTACAGGTCCCTAGAAATATCTCTGAAAACAGTTGCACAAAACCCATGAAGATTGGGATAGTATACTCTACACCCTGGAAGCAGAGCTCCACTTTAACAAAGAGTTAAAGAGCAAACAGAAAAAAAAATTCTGACCATAGAAAGTTACTATGGTGACAAAAAAGATTAAAACTCACACTCAGAAGAAGATAATAAAGTCAAAGCTCCTACATCCGAAGCCTCCAAGAAAAAAGTATGAGTCGATCTAAGGCCATGGAAGGGCTTAAAAAGGATTCTGAAAATCAGGTAAGAGAGGTAGAAGAAAAATTGGGAAGAAAAATGGAGTGATGCAAGAAAATCATGAAAATTGAGTCAACACCTTGGTAAAGGAGACACAAAACAATACTGAAGAAAATAACACCTTAAAAAACAGACTAGGCCAAATGGTAAAAGAGATACAAAAAGCTAATTAGGAGAATAATACCTTAAAAGGAGAATTAGACAAATGGGAAAAGAGGCACAAAAATTCGCTGAAGAAAAAAGAAAAGTAGAATTGCCCAAATGGGAAAGGAGGTACAAAAGCTTACTGAAGAAAATAATTCCTTAAAAATTAAAATTGAGTAAATGGAAGCTAATGACTTTATGAGAAATCAAGGACCAATAAAACAAAATGGAAAGAATGAAAAAATAGAAAACAATGTGAAATATCTTGTTGGAAAAAATTGACCTGGAAAATAGATCCAGGAGAGATAATTTAAAAATCATTGGACTAACTGAAGGCCATGATTAAAAAAACAAAAGAAGAGCCTCGACATCATATTTCAAGAAATTATCAAGGAAAACTGCCCTGATATTCTAGAACTAGAGGGCAAATTAGAAATTAAAAGAATCTACCAATTACTTCCTGAGAGATCCCAAAACGAAAACTAACAGGAATATTATAGTCAAATTCCACAGCTCCCAGTCAAAGAGAAAATATTGCAAGCTGCCAAGAAAAACACAACAACAACAACAACTCAGGTATCATGCAGCCACAGTCAGGATAACACGAAAGTTAGCAGCTTCTCCATTAAAGGACTGAAGGGCTTAGAATATGATATGCCGGGAGGGCAAAGGAGGTAAGATTACAACCAAGTATCACCTACTCAGTAAGACTAAGTATAATCCTTCAGGGAGAAAAATTGACATTCAGTGAAATAGCGGATTTTCAAGCACTCTTGATGCAAAGACTAGAGCTGAATAGAAAAATTTGACTTTCAAATACATGACTCAAGAGAAACATCAAAAGGTAAACAGGAAGGAGAAATCAGAAGGGACTTAATAAGGTTAAATTGTTTACATTCCTACATGGGAAGAGGATGCTTGTAACTCGCTTACAAAATGAAGAATTTGAACTGGATGATTCTATCTGAGGGATGAGTTCCATTAGTATTTTTGAGTTGTCAGGAAAATTACCTCAAGGATGTTTGGTGGATTCTTTGTGTCAAACTTATGGAAGGAAAATGGATTTAGACCATGAAAGAATCTAATAGGCATCTCATCTAACCTTTTAATTTTCCAGATGAGGATTTAGGCTTGATATCACCTCCAGGATCAAATACAAAATCCTTTGTTTAGCATTCAAAGATCTTTACTACCTAGTCCCTTGACTCACCTTCCAGTTTTCTTCTATCTTAAACCTTCCCACACACTCTTAGATCAGTTATACAGACCTCTTTGAGAAACAAGATACTCTGTCTCTTGGCTCTGGGCATTTTCTCTGGATATTCCTCTTGCCTGGAACGCTCTCCCTCCTCATTTCCTTCTACTGACTTCTCCAACTTTGAGTCCCAACAAAAATCCCACTTTCTACAGAAAGCCTTTCCAACCTCTCAATTTTATTGCCTTTCTTCTGTTAATTATTTCCTATTTATCCTATGTAAAGCATATTTGCATATATTGATTTAGTTGTTGTCTCACCTAAAGCTTATGAGCTTCTTGAGGTCAAGGACTATATTTTTGAAAGGCCAGTGCCTAAAACAGCTCCTCATACCTGGTAGGTGTTTAATAAATGCTTATTAACTGATTTACTGAGTGGCTAGATGATCTTGGAACTGCCTCTAAGTAAGACTTTCTCGATCCTTCTTGTCATTTCAGTGACTTAGCTCTCAGAGGTATGGCTCTAAAAAAATCCCTTTATTTTTTTTAATTTTTCTTTTATTAATTTATTTTTAGTTTTCAACATTCACTTCCACAAGATTTTGAGTTCCAAATTTTCTCCCCATCTCTCCCCTCCCCCAACCCCAAAACAGCATGCATTCTGAATACCCCTTCCCCTAATCTGTCCTCTCTTGTATCCTCCCCTTCTCTTATCCCCTTCCATTTTCCTGTAGGGCAGGATAGATTTCTATACCCCATTGCCTGTATATCTTATTTCCAGTTGCACATGAAAACAATTTTTAATATTTGTTTTTAAAACTTCGGGTTCCAAATTTTCTTTCTTACTCCCTCCCCACCCAGCCTCATTGAGAAGGCAAGCAACTCGATAC
The DNA here is from genome assembly GCF_003287225.1 of Phascolarctos cinereus. Lineage (NCBI taxonomy): Eukaryota > Metazoa > Chordata > Mammalia > Diprotodontia > Phascolarctidae > Phascolarctos > Phascolarctos cinereus. The sequence continues at coordinate 96,528,278 of NW_027555625.1, forward strand.
AAGTTATACGTGTGTAGGCACGCCAAACACTTTCATAGTAGTCATGCTGTGGAAAACTAACTATATTTCCCTTCATTCTATTCCCCACCCCCACCCTTCCTTACTCTATTATCTCTTTTGACCCTGTCCCTCCTCAGAAGTATTTGCTTCTGATTACCCCCTCCTCCAATCTGCCCTCACTTCTATCATCCCCCCCTCTCTTATCCTCTTCCCCTCTATTCTCCTGTAGGGTAAGATAGATTTCCATACCCAATTGAGTGTGTATGGTATTCCCTCCTTAGACAAAATCCTATGAGAATAAGATTCACTCATTCCCTCTCACCTTCCCCTGCTTCCATTCCATTGTAAAAGCCTTTTCTTGTCTGTTTTATGTGAGATAATTTACCCCATTCTACCTCTCCCTTTCTCCTTCTCCCAGTAGAATCCTCTCTCACCCCTTAATTTTAAGGAATTGCTTTATTTCGAATTCTACTATTTTACATAGAATGCTTTAGAGAATATCCAATATATCTGGGATCCAACGTTTACCAATTTCAGGACAACAACTGCAAAGAGCTAATTTCTCCTTCCACCTCATTTGTACCTTTTAGTTCAATATTCCTGCGTGAATTCCCTAGCACTACTAATAGAAAGAGATTAATAGCAAACACTTAAAATCAACTGCTTCAGAATGCATTTTCTATATAGCCCATTTATAGTCATCATGCCATCCTTCTGAATTGGAGTGAAGTCAAGAGTCCCAAATTATTAGCATTTAGAGTACAAGGTAGCATTTGCAAAACTCTGTCTAAGCCAACCTACTCCATCATAGTATTAGATATACTTTACCCTTTCTGGGCTTCCCTTTTTCCTTGAAGGATGTTAATGTTGTTATTACTATACTTCTACTTAAGGTGGAGGAAAAAAGACAATTGCTCCAAAGGAAATAGTCTCAAAAATATTTTTAAAGTGAACAGATGTACGATGTCACTTATAGAGAAAACTCTTAGTGAGAAAATCCTTCAATCAATACTGATTGACAGTTGCTCTATCCTTAATCTTAGAGTTGTCTGGACAATTGAGAGGGACTTGCCCAGAGTCACAAGGTAACAATATGTCAGAAACAGGTTTCAAACCTAGATTTCCAGATTTCAAGCCAAGTCTTTAGGAATTATATCACTCTGCCTCTCTCAAAATATATCATCCCAAACACTCGTGAACACAATATCACTGTAATTTTGCCCATATTGCAACCTATCAGATAGGGTCAGCAGGAAACATGAGCTAGTGAAATGTAAGCTGGAGGCAAAGGGTTGTTGTTGGGTTTTTTTTTAATTTTAGCATCCCCACAGCCTAGTTCAGTGTCCAGCACATAGTAGGTGTTTAATTAATGTTACCTGAGAGACAATTGAATAATTGAATGATCAGTAGCTACATAGAATGGTGGTTCTCCAAATGAAAGAGGAAATGCTTGTGACACAAAGGGTTGATTTTCCAAATCAGAGAGGAAATACTGTCTATGTGAAATTCCCCCCCCTCCAAAAAAAATGACACAAGTCTCCTGGAAGTCACTGATGGTTAAGGAAAGCAGAGAACATGTGTTAGGCCTGATCAGTTGCAAATTGTAGACCTTGACTAACAATCTGCAGTGTTCTTATGTGTCACTTAAACACGCACACAAATCACTGTTTAATCTACCAAAACATACCTTTGTAGCTTCATGCTTGAGCTACTGTATCCGTTCCACATGATTTGATTTTATTTTAAAGAAAGCCTGTTGAGAAATAATGAACAAGCCCTCAATTTCTTTGCTATTTATTTCTACCACGAGATGCAAGGTTGGAAAGTTGTTGTTTTTATCAGCGTTGCTGTGCTCTAGGTGCTAGCTGCCAAATGATACCCCTGTACACATTCCAGACTGGAAAGTGTTTTTCTTCCCTTAATTTGCCTTTTACATAACCATTTTCGCATAACAAATCTGAACGGAACCTCAACTCATCAAATTTAAAAATACACACATTTCAAACAGGAGAGCAATTTCACAATAGAATAGCAGTAGAGAACATTGAATGTGCAGCAAGTTCCAGATTAAGGAAGAAGCACAATTCTTAATTATCTACTCTACTTCCAATATGTCCAAGGGAATAAAAGTGCCCTTAAATTCACTTTTCTGTAATTTACTGTTGGCTGTCTTCCTAGGGTTGTAAAGATACCTAGAAAATCTCACTGGAGGAATATGGAAACAGAACAAAATTCATCAACCACCCCTAGACATTTTGTAAGTATATAGTAGCTTCTCTCTCCCTCTCCCTCCCTCCCTCTGTCCCTCCCTCTCTCTCTCTCCCCCTTTCTCTCTCAATGTCTCAACCTTTTTTCTTCTCTCTCTCTCTCTCTCTCTCTCTCTCTCTCTCTCTCTCTCTCTCTCTCTTTGTCTCTCTCTTGTCTTCCTCTCACCAGTCCTCATCCTTTCCCTTCTCCTTCCCCACCTCCCCTTCTCCATTGCTGTCTTCTCTTCCTTCTCCTTTCCTTTCTTCTTCCCTTTCTCTCTTCTTTACTTTTTCCTCTTTTCTCTTCCCTTCTCTCTTATTTCCTTTTCTATATTCTCTCCTCATTTTCCTCTCTTCTCTCTCTTTTACTTTCCTTCCTCCCTTCTCTTCCTGAGCAAAAGGTAGAAAGGTTTTTTTTTAATCCTTTCTTTTTCTTAAAGGGGTGATATTATTCAAACGTATTTGGCTTTGAAAGCTTATCTCCAAGACAAGAATTTCAAACAGCATAGACCTTCTTTATAATGTTCCAAATTTAAATTAAGCAGAACAATCAATTAAAAGCTTCTGGACCCTTAAAACAATCTTGATTTTTACAAAAAGTCATCATAGGTTTAAAGATCTATTTACCAGAAAACTGATGATGATGTAGGGAAGAGAAGGATAATATGCAAGAGACTTCAAACTGGACTTTTAGTTTAGTCTGGAGGAACACTCATGTGCTAAGACAGTTTCCAATCAACTTGGGCTTGCTTTCTCAGGGAAGAGGGTGCTCACCACAAATTGTTTTCTGTGCTTGCTTTTGCTCAGGAAAGACAATCATCAATATGGATTTTCCTTTTGTTATTTTAAGTTAACAGTTGTGGCACAAACTTAAGATAAAAATGAAATAGTACTTTTTTTTAATTTAGCAAATGAGGATTTTTTGTTTTGCTTTTTTACAACAGCTTAAATTTTAACTGGTAACCTGAATTTTATTTTCTTTCCTTAGTTCTAACCAGTTTACTGAACATCTACAAAATAACAACTGATATTAAGGCCATCTTATAAATCCTATCACCTTCCAAAAAATAATTCAACCAAGCACAATACTGTGGAGAGCAGAATTAGAAAACAGATGACTAAATAACCTTTTCATACTTCTGAAAACATGAATATGTTGAAAAGTCACATTATTTTCCTTTAGTCACATCTACACAATTATTTCAGTAGCTCATTTTTTTCATCTTAGCAATAAACATCACTTTGCAATAGATAATTTTATGTAATGTTTTGAAACTAGAGTACAAATTCAGATTACTCATAAAATTTTGGAATTTCAGTGAAACAGATATGAGAAATCATTGAGTCAATCCATTTATTTTACAGCTATGGAAGGTATAACAGTTTACCTGGACTTTATAAAATTTATAAACTTATAAAAATTTCCCATGCTATTCTTATGGAGAAGATGGAGAGATATGCACTGGATAATTGTATAATTAGATGGATATGAAACTGATTAAATGATTGGACACAAAAAATAGTCATTAATAGTACCATGTCAGATTTGCAAGAGGTCTCAAGTGAAGTACCACTGGGGATCTCTGAATGACCCTACAGTGTTTAACATATTTGTCTCTCATTTAAATAAAGATAGTATGTTTGGCACATTTGCAGATGTCCCACTTCTATGAGGGATAGCTATCATACACTGGATAACACAGTCAAGCTTAAAAAAATTTTGACAAGATAAGAAAATCAAGATACCAATAAGGTAAAATTTAATAGAGATAAGTATAAAGTCTTGCACTTGGCTTCAAAAGATTGGTTTCACAAATACAGTGGTGAGAGAAGAAGGAACAAGTATTTATTAGGCACCATTTATGTACCAGGTATTGCTAAGCACTTTACAAATATTATCTCCTTTGATCTTCATAAAAGCCCTGTGACATAGGTGCGATTATTATTCTCATTTTACTGTTGAGTAAATTGAAGCAAACAGAAGCTAAGTGAACCACCCAAAGTCACAAAGCTAGAGGACAGATGTGAACTCAAGTGTTGTTGTCTCGAGGCCCGGCCTTCTATCAACTGAGTTACCTAGCTGCCTCATGGGTAAACATGAAAAAGTCCATCTAAAAAATATCAAAAGCTTTTGGTGGACTCCAAGCTAATTATGAGTCAACAGTGTAAAGTAGCAACCAAGAAAACTAATTTAATCTTGGGCTACTGCATAAAAAGCATAAAATGCAAGAATAAGAAGGTAATCATCCCTCTGTCTTCTTCCCTAATCAGACAGCATCTGGAATACTGTGTTCATTTTCAGTTGTTATAATTTAGGCAAGACATTGATAAGTTGAGGAGTATCCATAAGAGTGTAACCAACATAGTTGGAGAGTCTTGAGTTCATTCAATGTAAAAAATGACTCAAAACACTGAAGGAGGTTCAACCTAGAGGAGGGAAAATGGAAGTGTAATGTGAAAATAACCTTCAAGTTTTTGAAGGGCTTCAGGTATTTGTGGGAGGGGCATGAGATGTGTCTTTTTTGGGCCAATAGATCAAAACTTAGAGCAGCAGATGAAAGTTGTACAAAGGAAAATTTAGGCTTAATATAAATGAAAATTTCATAACAATAAGAGCTACTATAAAATATACAGCAGGGAGTATTCCTTTCACTAGAGAAATGCAAGCCATAGCTAGATGACCATTTAACAAGCATGATGTAGAGAAGATTCTTCTACAGGTAGAGATTGAACTATTTGTCCACTGAGGAGCTCTGCAATTCAGATTCTATAATTCATTGAAGTGAGGCCCTGATAGGTAACATGATTGCTAAGGTCAGACAGCTATTTAGAGTCAGAACCAGGAATAATAACTCAAGTTTATTAATTTCTAGTTCAAGGCCCATTCCTCTACTGCTGATGAATTCCCTCTTCCAATCTCTTTTGTCATTTTTATATACTATGACTCTTATAGCTAATGATCAAATTCTAACTAATATCCACATTGTAGGAATAAAATTTCAAATGTATATGTTATACTTCTCTTTATCTTTTTTATTCCAGAAATCAATTGTTTAAGCAGGGGCTTCTACTTTCATTATGGTCATTCATAAATAAAAGTGGGTTCACCAAGGTCAATTCCTCAATGCAATATAAGACTTGTGGAAACAAACATTTTCATGTGGAAATATACATTTGGGTACTAACTGTCGTAATCATTTCAGAAAATTTTACCTAAATGAACTAAGAATTGGCCCTTAAAACATGGCTAAAAAGAAACATAAATTTACTATTTTTACTTTGACTGCCGATATCCAAGATATAATATTTGTTTACATTTATTTATGTTTGAATATAAGCTCTTTGAGGGCAGGGACTGCTTTCATTTTTGCTTGGATTCGAATCCCCAGCAGTGCCTGGCACATATCAGATGCTTAATAAATACTTATTTCTTCCCTTCCTTCCTTCCTCCCTCCCTCCCTCCCTTCCTTCCTTCCTCCTTTCCATCCTTCCTTCCTACGTTCCTTCCTCCTTCTTTCCTTCCTTCCTTCCTTCCTTGCTTCCTTCCTTCCTTCCTTCCTTCCTCCTTTTCTTCCTTCCTTCTTTCTTTCTTTTCCTTATATCTTCCTTCCTTCTTCCTTCCTCCTTCCATAAACTGGAACACATCCAATGAAAAGCATCTAGAATTCAGTTTTGGAAAGGAAGAATGCTATTTGAAGTTCACAGTAGTCTTTAGGGCTACCACTGTTTGGATAATCACAAACTGCAAAGGTCTGATCCTAGCTAGAAAAAAAAAAATCTCCACCACAAGGCATTCACTACAAAGGCCGATATTACCGACTGACCCAATGACTTTGATTCATTCTTTGGTGTCAAGCTGCTGCAGTTCATATATAATCAGGTATAGATGTGAGGCACCTCCAAAAAAATGAACGAAATAAGGAGTAAAGAACAAATTGCTACCTCTGAAATTCTCCTCAACCTTGTAAATACTGTTCCTGTTTGGACAGCTCTTAACTCATAAATGACTAATGACTCAGTGAACAGTGAAAGGCTCCTTTAAAACTCTTATACATCAGGCCATTTTTGATTCATAGCATAGATGGTGACATTAGTTTAAGTAATACAAATTGGGATAAAAGGAAACAGGATGTTTAGGGTTAATGACTCATTGCAGGTGATTTTATCAATATTAGATCACCAACAATTCTAAGTACTATAGAGCACTCTTGTTTAGATCAAAAAGTCTCAAATCCATCTTGATTTTTTTAAGCCAGCAGTATCCAAGGAAGGAGAACTAATAACTTTTGCTGGAAGATAGAATTTAAATTTTAGAAAATACTTTAGAAAGGAGAACACTGAAGTTATAGTAACATTTTTTCTAAAGTATGTTTCCCTTAAAAGAAGAAAGTTCTGTTTGACCAAAAGCTCACTCACATCCAAAGGAAAAAGCTTTCAGGTATGAAGGCCAAGGTTTTTGGAGTAGGTTAGGTTTGCAACAGAAGACTATTTTACCTTCCTAATCCATCCTTCTACAGATCCATGATTTTCCTATTGTTAATGCTCCCTCCAGAAGTACACCAAGTAAAAGTGACCTATCCATGCTTTTTTTTTATCCTATGTTACCCTTGACCATGCTCTTTCATAAATCTTCTGTACAGCCTCTAGCCAACATGGAAGAGGCCTTTCTCTAAGGCTTCTAATATGTCATGAATATTAGTACATCAATTTGCATGGAAATTTGTGCTATTCAAGCAAACCTTCTTTTGCATGGTCTAGATGATATGCTTTTTTAAAAAAATCTATTGCATGCAAGTTATTGTTAATATACATCTTCATTGCATATTTCCATTGGGCTGAAACCAATTACCATAGTTTACATAATTATAATTTTAAACATTGTGAATTTGAATTGGTTTGTTTGTTCACTGCTAATCATCATCTAGATAAAATATATAATTCAACCATTTGTTTTTTCCTGTGGATATTACCAGACTAATCTCTTTTTAGTGGCTATGGGCTTTATTGAGATTACCCAGTAGTATTCTGGGGCTTTATGCATTAACCACATCATCTATGAAGCAGAAGCATCTGAAGAACTTCTAAGTAAGGAAATAGCTATTCCATTTACCATTTTTCGCTTGACATACTATATGGTGGTCCAAGGAAAACACTTTTGACTATCATAGTCTCATGCTTCATGTCTTACTTTTAATTGATAATAGGAGGATCACTGACAAAATTATCTTTAAAGGTGTATCTACCAAAGAATTTTATACTGTCTTGATATATTTAGGGATAATCCCTTGTCAATGTCTAACTTTTTCAAAAAACATTTTTAGTTCAGAGAATTTACCAAATTAATGAGTAAATTGACAAATCATCAAGAAAATCCAAATTCAATATTAGTTAAATATCTATAATGTTCCAGGTTGTATGACTCTAGAAACAAGTAATTTTTCCCCCAAAGTCAAGCTAGCAAAATGAGGGAAAGGCATCTAACAAAAATAAACCTGAAAATGTGTAACACATATTAAACACCCCCAAACTTTTCTAAATCATCCTATAGATACTGAAAAATCACTTTTTTTGCCATATGTCTTCCCAGACAAAATTTAGCCTGGATCAATTTTTTCTTCTCTTTTATCCTTGAAAACAGGTGTTTTTTTTTTTAATGGAATTGCTGGCAATTATCCTAGGTCTTCAACCATTGATATGGTGCAGGGGTGAGAAACCTGCAGCCTCAATGCCACATTTGGCCTTCTAGGTTCTTGGGTGCAGCCTTTTGACTGAGACGAAATTTTACAGAACAAATCCTTTTATTAACGAGATTTGCTCTGTGAAGTTTGGTTCAATCTAAAAGCTGCACTTGAGGACCCAGAGGGCCACATGTAGCCTCGAGGCCCCACGTTCCTCAACCCCGCATACTTCCAGTTCTCCCTTGTGTCAACCTCTTATTGAAAACATTGTTGCACTTACTCTCTCAGTGTGATTTCCTAGCCAACCTGCACAAAAAAATTACCTGCCATGCTATCTATTTTTTGCATCCCTGGGTTTCAGATTTCCTTTAAAACTATGTTTATTCTTTTTCTCTCCGCCTTTATTGTTCTTCCTAAATCCAGAACCACAAGACCACAAGTGCTCAAGTTTTCATTTGTATCCACATTTAACCAAAAGAGAGAAAGCAATGCTATGCTTGTGGTATTCTCTGAAAAACACTCACTGAAAATGTTTCTTCAGGTAAAACTAAGAAAATAGTTTGTATTTATTCTTTTGCAACAAAGTTAAGCATTTCTGGAAATCAAAGATTAAGTTAGAATTTTTAAATATATCAAGAGACCTGTCCCACGGAAAGATTAGGATAATTTGTCCTTCTAAACTAATGAAACTCATTTAGTCTTCAAGGAAATAAGTAACATCTTTCCAGAAAAAATCCAGCCAAAGAAAATTTAACCATAAAGATAAATCTTTGATACATTGCCATGTTTCCTAGTTCTTTCTCTGCAAAGTTCACTGATTGATTGATGCGTTGATGCATGTATGCGTGCATTCATGTAAGCTTTCCCCTACTAATCTCTGCAGATTTCTTCAGGACACCATAGCTTATTGAATGAACTGAAAGTAAGCAGGACAGCTGAATTTTATTACTTACAGGAGCAACTCAAGGACCTTAACCCAGTCACCTAGATGCTCTCTGCTCCTGGACCTTTCATTCTATGCAAGGGATCCAACATCTACCATCCAATAGTTAGGATCATTATAAAATGTAAAACAAAACTCATTAACTGAGGCTAACTAAGTGGAAGCCTTTAGGGTTAAATTGGACCTGGAATTAATAAATTGATATTAGGTACACTGATTGAGTATTTTTTAAAGAAAAAAATAAAACCTATGTGTTCTCAAATGTTTATAGCCTCTCTCTTTGTGGCAAAGAACTGGACATTGTAGGGATGCCTATCAACTGGGGAAAGAACGAACAAGTTATGGCATATGATTATGATTGTGATTGAAGCATATTACTGTGCCGTAAGAAATGATGAGCTCAACAATTTCAGAAAAATATGGAAAGATTTGCATGAAATAACGAAGAGCAAAATGAGCAAAACCAAGAGAACGTTGAATACAGTAACAGCAATATTGTTTTAATAACAACTTTGAATTAATAAGTTACTTTGACTATTATAAATACCCAAATTAACTATAAAGGACATATGGAGAAAGATGCTATATGCATCCAGAGAAAGAACTAATAAATAGAAGTACGTATGGAATAATTTTACATATATACATATGTGTATACATACATATGTGCATATTTGTATATAATGGCCGCCATCTCTAGGACAGGTGGAAGAAAAGAAAAGAAACTTACATGACAACTTTGTTGCATATTTAAAAGGAATAGCAGTTATATATAGTAGATTTGTAGTTTCATGTGCAATCAGCTTTTTTACTATATTATGATATAGAAATCCTTGTTTTATTTCATAAATTAAAAATGAAGTAAATTTTTAAAAAAGTAAAATAGAGGTATTATTTTCAAGTACATATACTAATAACTCAATGACAGCCTTTGCTCTCAGTGTATGTATGTAAAAAAAATTACCTTGAAACTATGATTATAACTGTTTATTCTAAGTATCTTATACATTCTCCATTTCATTCCATGTCTCATCTCTATACTCTCACTGGTTCTCTCATGCTAAGAATGCACTCGCCTCTCATCTCCACCTCAAAGAAGCCCCAGCTTCCCTCAAGGTTTAATGCAGGTTCTGCTTCCTGTTAGGAGATGTTCTTGATCCCCTAAACTTTAGTATTTCCTCCATCCTCAAATTTTCTTTAGGTATTACTTCTTAAACAAGGCCTTTCCTAACCACTAAGTTGCTGGTGATCTCTCCTTCCTATAATTAATTAATCTGCTTTGGATTGACTTATCTGTGTCTGTGGTGTTATGCCTCCACAGTATGGAAACTCCTTGAGAACAAGAGCTATTTCACTCTTTTTCTTTATATACTCAATGCCCAAATACAGTGTCTAGAATATTATTATGAGTTTAATAAATTCTTGTTGAATTATACTGCATTTTAGAATGGAAGGTTATTGATATCTGAATTTAATGCAGTAACTTTTCTGTGGGCTCTCAAAATTTTAAGGCAGGGTATTTGTATGCAATCTTATCCCACCATCTTTCTCCAAATTTGTCTCATATACCAGACAGCTCTTGTTGCTTTCACTTCATTATTCTCTATAACAATAGCCATCCCTAAAAGATGGTAAGCAGTCTTTAGCTTTTGAAGAGTTCTGGAATTTTGAAGTAATACATCTATATACAGGAGTGTCCAAAAAATGCCTTCATAATTTGCTTTGGGAGAAAAAAAAACATGACTGGAAGGGGGGAAGGGGAGCATTATTTAGTCTGGCTATCAAAGGAGCTCAAACCTACAGCTTTGGGCATAGTTTGAGTATCTTTAATAATTAACTTGCTGTAGAAATAATGGCACAACGTACTGTTAGCTATATGTCTGAGCTTTCCAGTGGGAGAGAAGAAATTTTTGTTATTTTACTTGAAATTAAAGAAATGGATTCCAGGACTCTGACCTCTAATTGGAGATGAATGTGCCTGACCTAATTTCTGCAGGAACTGCTTACCAAGTTACTCTAGAACAGATTGGAGAAGACAACGTAACATAATGAACAGTAATTGTGAGGAACATTTGCTATTAAGGACAAATACAGAACTTCATTATCTGGTAAAAATAAAATATTATGCAAAAAACCCCCTACATTCCCAGGCTTAAATGGTTTATCTAGACAAAAAGTTAGTGTCCCGTCATCATAAAAGATGTACAATTCAAAATATTTTTGTCATTCACAGTCCTTATTTTAGAGATACGTCACTGGGAAAGGATTTTTCAAAATATAGCACTATTTTTCATGTGAATATGTGTGTGTGCGCACGCAGGTGTGGGTAAGAAACAAAAAATTGTGAGGAGGCTAAATTTGGTATGGAGAAATGCATTCTGGATTTGGAGTCTTTAGATCTATATCACTACATACTACCTGTATAACCTTAGCTAAATTACTTAACACCCTGGGCCTCAATCTAAATAACAGTATAAATTATTATTTAAAGGAAGAGAATTGAATGAGATGATATCTACATTATTGTGGACTGACCAATAAATCGACATTTGTGAAATTACTGAACATGAGACTTAAAATTATAAGGCTATAGCTATTTATCAAAGAATAGGGCTTTATAGCCTTTATAGGGCCATAGGACTTTATCCTAAAGCAGAATATTTAGAAAGTGCTGACAGTACCATCCCTGGGTACACTTCCTGTACTAAGTAGCTGTCTCAAGGTAGCAACAGAAACCTTACTTATCCTCAAGTGAACTGCTCCCAGCAACCGTGGTGCTAATCTTGTCTTGGCGGGAAGGATGAACACCAAGGATGCATCCTTCCCTTTCAGCAACCTGGGAGAGCCATCTGACATCCCAAGACATGCTTTCTCTACCAGGGTAGGGCAGACAGTCCTTCTTTCTACCATTTCCTACCTCTCTTGACCCAGTTACAAATTTTTCTAGTTAACAATGCCGTTGGAGGATAAACTGGATCAAAGTGAAATTAGCAGCTCCTAGGTCTGGTCTCATCATCTCAGTAACTCACAATAGTCACCCTGGGCCTCTGTTTCTTACACCCCGCTGTATGCTGCAAGGGCCACTGACATGAAGCATGCATGAAGAAATCCTGGATTCTGCCTTATGACAAGCCAAGTTGCTTCTCTGTTACCTGCTTCTTCCTAGAACTTCACTGGAGCCAAAGTATCTCTGTCAAGATTAGCTAGTGGAGATCATTTGTTGTTTGCTTGCCATCTCCTCCATTAGACTGTGGGCTCCTTGAGAGTAGGAATTATATTTTGCCTCTTTTTTTTATCCCCAGGGCTTAGCATAGTTCCTAGCACATAATAGCTATTTAATAAATGTTTATTGACTGACGGTGTGATCGACAGGTCTCCAAAAGGCTCCAAGATTTGCTCTGAAAAAGAGATACCTCCCCTCTTTTTTCCAGAGGTAGGGGGTTCACAGCTGTGGAACATTGCATATATTGTCAACATTTTTAATATCTCGATCAGCTTTGCTAATTGGTCCTTCATTTTCTGTTTTCTTCTCCCCCTGCTTTTCCTTCTCCTTCTCCTCTTTCTCCTCCTCTTCCTCCTCCTCCTCCTACTGCTACTACTACTACTACTACCACTACTACTGCTACTACTACTACTACTAACTTATTTGTTTTAAGAGATGGCTGAGGGGGAGGGGAAGAAATGAGTTTACCATCTGTGATGACTGCTTGTTAAACCAATCTCCAGCAAGCCGTAGATCAACAATGCCACTAGACTAATGAATAGAGGTAGGTTCCATCAACACACTGCTCTGGGCAACCAGTATATACAAATTAAACTTGCAATTCCATTTAGATAAAGAACTGCTGATAAGGAAACTCTCTCTACCAGTGCAACACCTTAGTAACTTAGAGTCAGAAAGCAGCCTTGGACACTAAAAGGTTTTGATTTACCCAGAGTCACATGCTGATGTGTCAAAGGCAAGGCCTGAACCCAAGTCTTCCTGACTCTGAGGCTGGCTCTCTATTAGATTGTATTTCTTTTCTGAGCAGCTGGTTGAGTATATAAATCAGCAAATGTCACTATTGCTAATTAGTGTGATGTGAACTCTTTCTAAGAAAGAAAAGCAATGTATTGCACACCATCCATCATCCTAAGCAAAGGTTCACTAACAAGTTCGTGGTGGGCCATGGTTACTAATAAATTTGTCCTCAGACTGATTATGTGATTGATTCTTCCTGATATGACCTTGCATGATATCTCTAAGGAGGCATAACAAGACAGAAAATGGGAGGGGGGGGATGCTTCATATGTGCCTTATACCAGAAATGGATAGAGGAAAAGGCTTAAAGAAACTAGTTTCTAAGCAATATAAACCTAAGTGCAAAGGCAAAGCATAAGATATGAAGTATGTATCTACCCCATAAAAGGTAAATGGAGTCAGTACAGGATTTGGGTCTGTCATAGGTCATTAACAAAGTCCTTGCCCTCTATAATTGCCAGGGTTGATTTCATTCTGAAATTCTATGATTCTGTGACTGTGGAGTCTTGAGAAAAATAAGGCTGAAGTTACAAGTCTCAGATTTAAATCTCTTCAGCCTAAACTGGATTGGCTCAGTTAAGTGAGCTATTTTGTGGGTAGGAGGGGAAAGGAAGATGGGGAAAGGAGTAAAAGAAAAAAAAATCAGAATTATGCAAATAAATAAGCTAAAATGTCTGTAACCTTTGACCCAGAAATCCCACTGCTAGATATGCACCTCATTGAGGTCACTGGAAAAAATAAAGGTACCAAATACACCCAAATAATTATAGCTGTATTTTTGTGGTAACAAAGAAATAGAAATAAAAATAATGTTCAATGATGGGGGAATGGTTAAAAAAATTGTGGTAAATTCATGTAATGGAATATTACTCTTAGAAACAAGTAATATGACCAAAACAAAGAAGTATGGAAAGACATATATAAACTGATGCAAGTGAATTAAGCAGAGCTAGGGAAAGCATATACACAATGACAACAACGTAAGAGGGAAGAACTGCAAAAAAATTAAAAATAAATGCTTCAGAATTACCAGGAATGAGCTTGGCTCCCAAAAAGAGATACCTGCACACTCCTTTGCAGAGGTAGTGGTCCACACCTGTGGAGCACTGCATGTATTGTAAGATTTGCTAATTTCTTCTTCATTTTGTTTTCTTTTTTTTTTAACTTCTTTGTTATAAGAGGTGACTGGGGAGGGGAAAAATTATATAGGAAGAACCTAGGTGATTTAAGAAAAAGCTACAAATAAAAATCTATTTTAAAAATAAATGTCAACCCACACATACAAAAATATTTATAGCAGCTCTTTCTGTGGTGGCAAATTGGAAATTGAGGGGATGCCCATTAATTGGGGAATGGCTGAACAAGTTGTGGTATATGAATGTAATGGAATACTATTGTGCTATAAGAAATGATGAGCAGACAGACTTCAGAAGTCAGCAGAACCAGGAGAACATTGTACACAGTAACAGCCATGTTGTGTGATGATTAACTTTGATGGACTTAGCTCTTCTCAGCAATGCAAGGATCTAAGATATCTCCAAGGGTCTCATGATGGAAAATGCTATCTACATCCAGCGAAAGAACTATGGAATCTGAATGCAGATTGAAGCATACTATTTACTCTTTTTTCCTTTTGTTTTGTTTTGTTTCTTCTTTCTTGTGGTTCCTCCTGTTGGTTGTAATTCTTCTTTACAACATAACTAATGTGAAAATATGTTTAATAGGAATGTATATGTAGAGCCTATATCAGATTGTGTGCTGTCTTGGGGAGGGAGATGGAGAGGGAAGGGGAGAAAAATTTAAAATTCAAAAACTTAAGGAAGTGAATGTTGAAAACCACAAATAAATTAATTAATTAAAAAATTAAATGTCAGCACCAGCCCTGGAATCAGGAGGACCTGAGTTCAAATCTGGCTTCTGACACTTACTAGTTCTGTGACCCTGGGCAAGTCACTTAGCCCCAGTTGCCTCCAAAACAACAATAATGATGACAACAATAACAACAACAAAATAAATGTCAGTGTCCAAACCTAGTGATCATGAAGACAACGTACGAGAAGGCAAAATACTTTAGATATAATACTTGCCATTGGGCTAGTGCTATATTTTGTATTTTTTTTAATACATCTGAAGTCATATTTATTGTGACTAAATTTCAGTGGTTTTATCAGTAGTTCTTGGTTTCACACCAAGAGACAGTAATATGGCTACTGACTGAGTTCCAAAGTACTTCCAAATTGAGGCATACTCCATCAGAACTGTGGGAGTCTTTGGCTTTGGGTCCATTGTTGATCCCACTGTTATAAGTGCTGACAGCTAGGACAGAAGTCTGTGAAGAAAGCAGTAGGCATGGGCTAGTGTTTTTATCTAAATGCTTTTTTACATAAAATACATTACAAATATTTTAGTACATTTAGGTTTTGTCATTTCATCTATGTGGTTCCTGCTTCCTCCAATGCAGTGTACAATCCCAGAGAATCTCAGTACACATTTCTCATGAATTTTGATAGCTAAAACAGCTAGGTGCCAAACTTCTGGATTAGCTCACAATGTTAGGTGATGTTTTGACTTTCTCTGTATCTCCAGCACTTAGCTCGGTCCCTGGCATATAGTAAATGCTTAATAAATGATTGTTGATTGGTAATAAGCCACTCTGAACACAGGCAGCTCCTCAGACAATAGACATACAGGCCATCTATACATCACTGAGTCCATACTTAAAGGCTTTTGAAGTTGGCCAATCCTGCCAAGGCGAATGTTCCAATATCATTGCCTTTGAAATCTCAGAGTCACTTCTCCTCAACAAAGAGGACTATTAGTAAAAGAGGAAAGTGAGATCTGTCTTCTTAAATGTTTAGTTCTAGATGGTATATGTTGTTTTGAAAACATGTTTGTCTCTGTTGATATGTAAATCTTGAACAAATGGTAGAAGGGCAGAGATATTTCTGAAATATGTGATATTTTTAAAACTTTGCTCAAAATACCTACATGGTTAGTATAACTTATAGTATTTTTGAAGCTTTGCAGTATGTTTCCTTTTCTGGCCCCCACATGGAATGAAGTATTATCTGAAGAAAAGATCAAGCAGCTAGCATGTGAGAAAGTTACTTCTTTTGTGACCTGAGTGTAATCACATGAGGGACTAAGCATCTTAATCCTAGTCAATGCCCTATTTTATTTTGAAAGGATTATGTAAAGTCAAGTTGAAATCTAGGAATGTGAATTGCCGCCTGGTTTGGTGGTAGTCTGGTAGAGAGGAAACACACTGGCTCTGTTCAGAGAACCTGGGTTTAAATTCACTTTGACGCTTACTACCTGCATTGCCGTTGTTCAGTTGTGTTTGACTCTTCATGACCCTACTTGGGGCTTTCTCGGCAAAGTCGGGAAGACTCATCTTCCTGAGTTCAAATTTGGCTTCAGAAGCTTACAAGCTGTGTGACCCTGGGCAAGCCGCTTAACTCTGTTTGCCATAGTTCCTCATCTGCAAAATGAAGTGGAGAAGGAAATGGCAAACCACTTCGATATCTTTGCCAAGAAAACCCTAAATGGGGTCATGGAGAGTTGGACACGATTGAAACAACTGAACCACAAACAAATAAAGCAACTGGGAATAGGAAAAGAATGAGCATTTATATGGTGTCTACTATGTACCAGGCACTGTGCTAAGCATATTTTACAAATAGTATCTCATTTGATCTTCACAACAAGCGTGCAAGGGTAGTGCTATTATTATCCCTATTGTACAGTTGAGGAAATTGAGCATAGATACTTTAAAGACAGCCCAAATGAAACTTCATATGCCATGGACACCAGGGAAACCTTGGCAGATGCTCAGCATTTTGGCATGGGAGGTCTTTATGTATCAGTCTGGCGACCTCACTCTTCTGATAAGAAGTCCTCAAGGGCTTCCTATCATATTATATGCAAGGTTTAAATTCCTGTGCTTATCTTGCAAGGCCCTCCACAGCCTGCTGCCAGCCATATCTCATACCCTTCATGCAGTCTACCTGCCAATCAAATTGGTCTATTTGTTGCTTTCTAAACATAAGCCATTCTCTCCTCTCTTTGGGCTGCTGGTGATACTATTCCCTGTGCCTAGAATGTCTTCCCTCCTCCTCATTATCTTTAGAATTCTTACCTATCCTTCTACACCTGATTCAGATGTCACTCTTCCATGAAGCCTTCCATATTTAACTCAGTTATGAATTACTTCTCCCTTTGGATCTCCTCTAACTTTGTTTTCCAACTCTCTAACAAACTTCCCATGTACTGTAATATATCCATTTGTGTTTATATCTTTGTGTCTTTTCCTCCCCACTAAACTCCATGAAAGTAAGACCATGCCTTGTCTGAACTTTTTATCTTATTTGGTGCCAGTATAGTGCTCTATATACAGAATAGGTGCTTAAAAATGTTTATGAATGGAAGTTAAATAAATGCATTTACCTCTTCTGCCTTATTCCTACTACTACCCCCCTAGGTTGGACCCTCTGTTCATACCTAGGCTGTTCACAGTCTCCAAGCTGGTTTCCTTGGATCCATTTTTTCTCTTCCTCAATCTGCATTATAAGCTATTGCATGATCTGAAGTCAAAGCTTTGATGGTGGCTTCTTTTCTTCAGAAACCTTCAGGGACTACCAGTTATGTATTAGGTGAAGTTAAGACTGCTCAGTCTGACATTCAAGGCCCCTCCAGTGTGAGCTTGACCCTTTCCAGCTTTACCTCCCATTACTCTCTACGTATGTTCTGCACATGAATCAAACTGTGCTACCTCCATGTTGCCTCCCTAAATATGATGGAACAGAGAGGTCCACTAAAGTAACTCTACTAATGAGTTCCAGTCAAAGCTAGAACTTAAGCATCATGTTATATTGCAAAGAGGAATGGATTTGAAGCCAGAAGATATAAGTTTTGTTCCTAATTCTGCTATTTAATTACTGTGTAACCCTGGCCAAATCACATAGCTTCACTCAGTTGACATTTACTCATCTTTAGAATGAAGGGATTGAACTAGAATTCCAAGGTTCCTTCTAGTCTCAAAATCCTATGATCCCATCCTTCGTTTCCAAGCTCCTTGGCCAGGGTTTTTTCCATTATCTATGCTAGATTGTCAATGCAAAGATAGCATCTAATATTACTTCCCCAGCCTGAAGCTTAGGGAAAAAAAGTTCCAGATCTGATCAATGGCTGCATATGTGTGTTAGGGAGTAGGGAAGGAGGCCCTACTATAACATGGAAGGAAAATAGAGAAAGAACTTGGATGTGAACTGGCATAGAGGTAGATATAGGGAAAAACAACCCAACATAGTCTTACTACCTGGATGTTTGAGGATCCGAGTCTGCTTGCATTCATGTCTATGGAAGTTTCACACAGGAGATATCATACATCTAGCTCTTCCCTGGTCGCTTCCAGTCCACCAACAAAGTGTCCTTTAAGGAAATATAGAGGGATGATTATAAAATGGGGTGTGTCAGGCAAAATCTGTTGCCTTCTCACCACTAGGACTTTGCAGACAATTCTCAGTGCACTAAGCTTTTCTAATGCCTTCCCCAGCTGTTATATGATAAACTAACCCATAAAGGCAAAGACACAGTTATTTTCTGTTCCTTCAGGGGAAAGGCACAGAGAGACAGATTACTTACACAGTGGCCAGCAGGGGGGAAAGGGATACAAGACTGCCACAGCTATTATTCTGATAGTTATAGAATTATAGGATTTTAGAGCAGGGCAAGAGAGAGAATGAGAGAAGGTAGCAAAGTATATTAATGGGTGGAGTACCCCCAAAGGGGATGCTTCTGAGAAAGAAAAATAAAAGCAACAGATTTGCCCTTGTCCTTTCCCTGGAAAGACAGGGAGTGAAAATGAGAGCAGCTAAATCAACCACTGAATCAGAAGAAAAACTTACTATGCCTTTGATAAGTTTTGTTTGTTTTGGCAGGGGTCAGGGCATGGTGAGGAGGGAGGAAGGATGAGACAAAAAGGAGAAATGATGGGAAAGAGACATTGAATCTTGCAGGGTTGGCCCTAAGTAAAAATATGAAGTAAGCTCTTGGTTGCTGTTACCCTCTTTCACCAATCATTCCCCCCCAGCCTAATACTTTCCTCCCTTACGTCCATGCTAACCCTATGCCCCATGGGGCTTTATGGTCTGGAAGCTACCTATTCTATGTGCATCCTCCCACCCTCTTTGGTGATGAAGACTTAGAATGTCATTTCTCCCAGGACCATTTGCATTTTTACTGGATAATTTCTTCCTTCTCATGACAATCCATAAAACAGACAAAATACATAGCAGCCCTCAGTCCTGGGCGGTCCTGTCTTTCTGATTCCCTTGGTGACAGGCACTCAAACAAGGTTAAAAAGTGATAAGAGTCTGACAATTCTTAGACCATTTACAAACATGTAGAACTATTGGACAAAGAAAAATATTTTAGACTTTATAAGAAAGGCACTAGCAAAACAGTCTGTGTGTTCTGAGGAGGCAATGTTCACTTTTGGTTGTTGGGACTGGGCAAAATGAATTTTGAAGTATGTGCAAGATTTTGACAGGTAGAGATAGGAGCACAGGGGGAGACCACTTCAAGCAAAAGGAACAGCATAAATAGGCAAAAAGGCATGTGCTGTAAGAGAGAGTAGGACAAATTAAGGGTAGAATGACCTCCCCACCCCCTTTGTCTATGCAAACCCTCCCTATTCTTCAAGACTACAAATCCTACCACATCTTTAATATCTGTCCTGATCATCCTAGGCCAGATAGAGATCTAGCTATCCTCCAGAACTCCTATAGTAATTACTGACTATATCCATCATGTGCAAATATTTTGGAAGTATATACTTTCATCAGCATAGAGAAATGCCAATGGGGGAACTCCTTCAAGCAGCTCAAATTGGGAATCATCTCTGAATTAGGATGTAAGTCCTAAGGACTTTCATGAAACAAATAGATATGAAGTCACTTGTTCAAGGTCATACAGCTAGTAAATGAGAAGGAAGGTCTGAAACCATATCTTTATTACCCCTGAGCCCAGCAGTCTACCATAATGGCTCTGTATGTATCATAGAATCATAGCTTTAGAGATGGAAGGAACCATAGAGATCATTCAGATTAACCCCTTCATTTTTGAGATGAGGAAACAGGCTTAAACCTCAAAGGCAGTGTGATACATTGAGTGGGGAAAAGGTTAAAAACTACCTCTACAACTTACTATCTATTTGACCTGGAGTCTCAGTTTCCTCAACTGTAAAATGACTTCAAAGTACCATCCAGTTCTAAATCTGTATCCAATGATTTGCACAAGGACACATAGCTAGAGAACACCAGAGTTACTTACTTGAGACTAAGGTTTCTTGATTCTTAACCCCAAAGCAAATTTCCCATTTTGCCAGAACTATTGTGATAGCTCCTTGGTTGTTATCTTAGTTATTTAAATTGATTATAGGCACTTAATTTTTTATATGTTTACATATTTGTAGGACAGAGTGTCACTGTGCATGGACTTCACATTCTCATAATATTTGGGACGAAGATAGTATCACTCATCATACAAAATTTCACTTGGACTCTACTTCCAAAAGCATATGCAGGGATTCCACCACAGGCAATGACTCCAGGTCCATAATTCTTTCCACTGAACCACAGGACCTTCAAGTAAAACCGTTTAAGAGCAAGGGATTATTGAGTTTTACTTGACGCTCCCTCAAAGGCCCTTGACTATAGCAGATAAATACTTGATTTGATTTTAATTTGAAACAATTAGACAGCGATACATCATATGTATGAATACTAAATAGTATATTACCAACTATTTGTTGCACAACATTTAGAGGAGAGAGAAAAGTGCAGAGCATATTAGTCAAGAAAGTCTTTATGGAGAAGGCAGCACATGGAGGTTTGTCTAATTTCAGAGCCGTGGAAGGGATCATAGAAATCACTTAATCCAACAGCCTCATCTCACAGCCAAGAAAACTGAAAGTTAAAAATGACTTAGAAAGCCCATACTAAAAGAAGCAGAGTTATGATTCAGGTCCTCTGACACCAAATCTGTGCATTTTTTTTTAAAGAATAGGCCAAAATGTGGTATTATTAGCATAGGAAAAAACTAACTATATGGGGACTCCTTCTTCTAAAGCAGATCAGCAACTGTTCTGAATTGAAAGTCTCAGAGTTGGCATACCTATTAAATGTTAAATGACTTATCCAGTGTCACATAGCCAGGATGTGTTAGAGATAGGACTTGAACTCAGATATTTAACACTGCCATTCCTTTGACACTAAGAGCCTTGGAAAATGCCAAATGTAGGGGAGAAAGAGATTATTACAAGATGAGAAAATCACGAAAGACTTTACCATCAGACCGCTTTAGCACTGCTGATTTTCTAGAATTCAACTGATTTGGAATTATTTATTTGTCTCTGAAGGACCCAAAGTAAGTCCTCAACAGATCTTCAGATATTATATAAAAGGTCAGATTTGGAGTTCCCACAAAGTGCCCTACCATGGCAATTAGCATAAATTATGGGAATAAAATAAATCAGGCCATGGAATTACACAAATTTATGAGCTTTATGTTTATTTCCTATCATCTTTTTCTAAAGTATTCTGAAGGAATTTTCATTTGAGGGTGAACTCAGAATTTGACTGCCCCTACACAATAGTACCTACTTACATGATTATCTTATGCCGTCTTCTGTTCGATAGACAACAGAATGGGGGCAAAAGGATCCTTTCAAAAACGTAACTGGGAGAAGATGACAGTGGGGGGAGGTGATGTTCAATGGGGTCAAGGCAAAGTTCAAACTAGTAAAAATCTATCAGTTCCTAAAGAGTTTTTGTTCAAATTATAATGTTTACATCAATGTTTCCCAATGTAAATTCTTCATATCTGGATGCTAGCAAGTATCCCCCCCTTTTTTTTTTCTTTTTGGTGAGGCAGTCGGGGTTAAGTGGCTTGCCCAGGGTCACACAGCTAGTGTCAAGTGTCTGAGGTTGGATTTGAACTCAGATTCTTCTGACTCCAAGGCCAGAGCTTTATCCACTGCACCACCTAGCTGCCCCATCAAGTATCTCTTTTAAATATCGGGTATAAAATTAGGTATGTGTCAAAATACTGAATAGTTGTGTTATTTGAGGGAGCATGAAAGCATATTTAATTTCCTCTCTTTGGCACCAAAATTTCTTTGAGCTTACCTCCCACTTCTTCTGTCTTATTCTCTTATTTACTAATAGGGTCATAGAATCTAGAGCTGGCAATTACATTATAGATCATCTAATTTAACATGCTCATTTCACAGATGAAGAAACTGAGTTCCCTAGAAATTCAATTTCTATGAATTTATGGCTTTTGTGTATATATTTGTATCTGAAAAGTGTTCTGAGGCTTGATCAGCTTGGGAAACACTGCATATAGAAAGATTGCCTCATTTAGATAGGAGTGACTCACATTATGCAATAGCTGTTTGGATGAAATGCCTGCAGATTATATCATAATTTAAATGTTCTGGGGAAGTTTATCAAACAAAGTCTTCTGAAGTTGGTGATAATCATCCTGTGATACAACTTTCACATAACAGATATTTCTACCTATAGTTTACTCAGGAAATCACAGGT
Source organism: Phascolarctos cinereus (assembly GCF_003287225.1). Taxonomy (NCBI): domain Eukaryota; kingdom Metazoa; phylum Chordata; class Mammalia; order Diprotodontia; family Phascolarctidae; genus Phascolarctos; species Phascolarctos cinereus. The sequence goes on from NW_027555625.1 coordinate 96,550,774, forward strand.
AAGGTCCTTCTATCAATGGCACATAGTAGATGCAGAGTAAATAAACATATGTTGAATTGAAAAAGGGTGATGATTCAATAAATAAGAAAAAGAGAAAGAGAGAAAATAAGATTGAGCAGCCACATTGTATGAGTTCAAATTACTTGGCACAGATGGACTACATCCCCGTGTATGTACTAACAGTCTGAGTGATCATAATATCTGAGCAATTGTCAGTGATCTTTAAAAGATTGTAGAGGTAGTAGTATTTGTAGTAGTAGTAGATTGTAGTAGTATTGCAGGACCAAAGGATAAATCTTGTTCCAAATGTCAAAAAAGAAAAGATGTTAGAGTCAACAAACTATGAAACAATGGTACGGACTCTTGTTCCTAGCAACATTCCAGAATATATTCTTGAAAGGCTGGTTAGTGAATATCTAAAAAACAAAGCAGTGATCACAGAGAATCAATAAGACTTTCTTATGAACAGAACAGGCTGGAATAAACTAATTTCTCTTTTTTGTATAGCTACTATAGCAATGGGGGAATGCTGAAGATATATATTTAGAAAAGTATCTGATACAATTCCTATTATTGTGGACTAACCAATAGTACATTTATGAATTATCAGATCTAATTGAAAGGCAGGAACTAAAGACCCAAGTCAAGTCAACAAGGATTTACTTTGGCATTGTACTAAGAGAAGTCGTTAATAGCTTGGTGCCGTTTTAGAGTCTTCCAGAACGTCCCCATGGATATTCCAGGCCATATACTGTCTAACATTATTTATCAATAAATAGAAAGCTTATCAAATCTGAAGATGATGTATTACTAAGAGGGAATATCTAATACATTGGATGAAGGCACTTTGTTCGGTGCTGTGGGAATATAAACAAGTATAAAGAACGTGCCCTTCTCAAAAGGAACTCACAATGTGATTAAAGAGACAAGAATTACATAAATGAAAAATTAAACAACGTGAGATCAATAACAATAAAAGACAACAGTACAAGAACTGTCATCAGGAAATATATAACTGAACGCCAAAGAAGCAGTACAAACATTGTGTCCTGAATTCTATTAGTTATCATTCCACCTGCATGTTGCTTTATAGGCTTTACATGCTTTTCATGTACCACCTCAAGAAAGCTGCCTTTCTTTTTTGGACCTCAGTTTCTTCAGTACATTGAAAGAGTTGGACTAGTAGATATTTCTGAGCCCTTCCAATTCTAAAACGCTAGATACTGTGTTCTATCTCCTGTGGTCATGAGCTCTGAAATGACTGTACTAGCCAACTGAACATGCTAGAGCTTCCCTTGTTCACAGGGGAACCAGACAATGGAGTAACACAACGATTAGCCAATCAGGAGGACTTCTGAAGCCCAGGGCTGCTTGACATACCAGTGATCTTTTGTGAGTAAACATAAGCTGAACTCAGAGACGCCTGCAACTGTTGAAATCAGTCTTGACCAACTGAGAGAGCGCAGCAGACGTCTTGGTTTCTGGCTTATATGAAGAGCAACAAACATCCTGCTTTCTGATTTGTTGTCTTTGCAGATGTCTTCTCCCTGGACCCCCACTTTCCTGATGCCCCAATAAATGCCTTACCCTTTTCCCACTCCCCTTTTAGCAGCTGAGAACTTTGTTTCTTACTGCTCCAGATTGCAAGCTTCGCCTTCTCCGGAAATAAATGCTATTACAATCTTTGTAAACTGTGATAGGACTCCAGGTCTCCCTTTTGGACATGGGGTTTCTTCTGTTTTAGCAGGTCAGTGGGGTTTTTACTTTATCACTCCATAACTAAATGCTAAGTCTCTCTTGTATATAGCTTGTTTGTACATGGTTATTTGTATGTCACTTTTCCCATTAGATTGTGAGCTACTTAAGAGCAGAAATTGTGTTTTACCATTCTTTGTATCCCCAGCACTTAGCATAGTGCCAGGAACATAATAGGTCCTTAATAAATGTTAATTGACTGACTGACTGAAACTTCTAATATTTTTGTTATCTGACTATCCTTTCCTTCACATTACTCATAAAAAACATATTATGTGTATAGTAGGTGCTGTTTCAATAAATTCTCAGAATAACCGTGCCAGCCAACAATAACTAATGCCTAAAGTGTGGGTTGTATTTGATACACAACTTCCTAGTTCCACATTATAATTTCTCCCTCGTTATCAAGAATTATTCATCTGTTCTGATTCAAGGCTGAAGAAGTAACATATTCTCCCATCATTCTAATTGGAAGTATGGTGCAAGGTGCCATACACATTGATGACTTTAATAATTCAAACTCTGTAGGATCTCAACCTCATACTTGAGGTTGCTAAACTGATACTAAACTACTCTGTTTTGAGTTCTTAATTTCTTGGCATGTTTTATTCTGTCACACTAAATTCCGTTCAATCCCCCAAAAACATTTTCAGAAAATGAATGCTCTGAGTTGTGATTACAAAACTTCTGGGAAAATTAAGATGCCCATTAAGCCAATTTTATTTCCCTTTCCTTAATAGGGTTGGAACATGAAATTTCTAACTATAGAAGTTTCCTTGAAAGTCCTTGCTTAACTACTGAAAGAGGTCTTCTTTTAACAGGCAAGATATCAAGTGACCTTTATCTTCATCCTCTGAGGTGAGGGGATCTGGGTCAAAGACTGTATGGAAAGGAGAAGGAATGTATGGGAGAGAAATCAACACCTGTCAGCTTAATGGTAGTAACAAATAATTGGGTTTTTTTTTCAAACTGCCTAAGATAGCACACTCTATGTAGGCGTATGTAAATGATATGCAAATAAGACTCAGGTTTTAATGCAAATGTATGTGTTGTCCTCCTCATGATTTCATGCACCCGTATAGGGCCCTTGGGAAAAATGTAGTGAAGAGCAAAATGCTCTCAGAAAAGCTTTAATTACTGGGTGACTGGGGAGCAAAGGGCTTCACACTCCCTCTGTATTACAGGCTTTGCTAATTAGAACCTGAAAAACCAAATTTCCTATATTCTGGACCTTGTTTGGTCACCAAAAAAAAGATAACACGTAAGTTTTAGTGAACTGCCAACTTGTCCTACACCTTAATTTATCCATTTTTCAGAATGGATATGACAACACTATTTGCCTAAGGCTATGAGGAGAGGTTAGTTAATGTAATGTTTATAACGCACTAGGAGTTCTTGGACCAGAAATACTATCCAGTCTCAGTGTTTCTGTCACATTTCATTAGGAAACACAACTGGGTAGGTCTTGGTGTGTGAATTGCATCCTGCTAATAAAGTAAGTCCATATGGAGTTGTTGAAAGATTATAGTAGGGGAGAAAAAAAAAGACATTTTGCAAAACTGTTTTTTTTAGTCTCGCATTGTTGGTTTTTAAGTGCATGATTAGAAGGGAGGGGGCCAGAGATAACATTAAAAATGAAATGTTTCTATGCTAGTGCAATAAATGGAGGAAGGTAGTGAAATGAAGCATATACTCCTTGTAATAGTACCCCAGGGCCTGTATACATTAGAAGTTAAAGAAAAAGAATCAAAAGTATTATCTTCCTAAATTTGTAGTGTTTATACTTTTCAACAAAACTGTGAGATAGAGAGGGTAAGACTTACTCACAGTTACTACATTACAGTCATTCTACTTAAAACCTTCACTTATCTACTGAATACAGTATAAATTCCTAAGTCTGGAATTCAAGGCTATACATAATCTGGATAAATTTACATTTCCTATTTATGAGAAACTATTAAAAGAATTGTTAGTAGTTCAGTTAAAGGAATGATTAGTTCATATCTCTGTGTGGGACAGTGACCACTGAAATCAAGAGTTTGGAGTCTGAATCAGAGATAGAAAAGGTCTTTATTCTTTCTCATGAGAAAGGGCACAGCCCTTGTCGCTGCTCAAGCAGCGGCACCCAGGGAGTGCACTGCTAACTGCGAGAAGCAAAGTTTTATAGCCCTAACACGTGCCCCCTCCCACTCTCTTACCTCTTTTCCCCATTGGCTGGGTACTTAAGGCACACAATCTAAACTCAGCAGCTAATACCCAATAGAAGCAAAGATACCCATATTTGGGAATTAGATGTATGTGTGTACCAAGAAGTGGGAGCAACCAGGAACTGCCTGTGGTGAAGTGGATTTTTGAGAAAGCAGAAACTCAACTCAGGGGTTCAGCCTGAGGGAACTGCACTTTAGGCCATCTCTCACACCCCCAACAAAGGATACCATGATTCAAGATTCAGTAGGGTTTCCTCAACAATAAACCATGCAAGGGGCAGCTAAGTGGCACAGTGGATAGAGCACCAGCCCTGGAGTAAAGAGGCCCTGAGTTCAAATCTGGCCTCAAATACTTGACACTTACTTAGCTGTGTGACCCTGGGCAAGTTATTTCATCCCATTGACTAGCCAAAAAAAAAAGTATAGACCATGCTAAATCAAATTCATTTTTTTTCTTTTTGAAAAAATTACTAGATTGCTATCTTAAGCAGGTAAATGCTATAGATATATTTTATCTTAATTTTAGCAAAGTATTTGACAAAATCTCTCACATTATCCTTGTAGAAAAGCCCAAAAGATAGTAAGCTAGTAAAACTGTATGCATTTGAAATTGGTTGAATGTGCTGACCCAAGGATTAGTCATTAAAGGTTCAATGGTAGCTTGAAAGAATGTTTCTAGTGGAGTGATTCGTGGATATGTATTTAATCCTAAACCAATTGATATTTTTATGGGTGATCTGGCTAATGGCCTTGGTGACATGTTTACCAAATTTTCAGATGATACAAAGTTGGGATGGATAAATTAGAATATCATAGATCTACATTTTACAGATGAGGAAATTAACATCTAAATAAGTGAAGTAACTTGTTCAAGTCCTCCGAATCCAAAATCAGGTTGTACCTCTTCCCCCAGGAGGGATCACTTCTATATGCTAGAGGATAAGAGATGGGGAAAAGTGATAAGGGAAAACTTCATGGAGGTTGTTGGAAATTAAACAATTTTTTTTTTTTGCAAAGTAATGGGGTGAAGTGACTTGTTATGGAGGAGATTCTTAATTAAAGAAACATAGAATTTTAACATTGGGAGGGATCTCAGCAGCCATTTAATATGAGCCATTGTCAAAGGCATTCCCCCTACAACGTACTTGACAAGCATCCAGCCTCTACTTGAAGACCCTTAACGAGGAGGAAACCACATCCTTTTGAATAAACACTTTGGAATAGTTCTCATTTTTCAGAAATTTCTTTCTGACACAAAACCTGAATTTGCCTCTCTGCAATTCTCACTTATGGTTTCTGGCCCTGCCTTCTGGGGACAAATAAAATAAATCAAATTTGTCTTCCAATGGGCAACCCTTCAATTAATTTTAGATAGCTACCCTATCTTTCCCCCTACCCTGAATTTTCTCTTCTCCAGACCAAACACATCACACTTTTCAATTAATCCTACATGATATGGATTTAAATCTTTTTACCATTCTGGCTGACTTTCTCTCTTATCAAAATTCTCCCCAAATCATGGCATCCAAACAAGAACAATACTCCAGGTTTGACTTAAAGAGGGCAGATTATAAAGAAACTATAACTTCCTTTTCCCTGGAAGCCAGGCCTCTGAGAGTAGCCTGAGATCCCACTTTCTTTTTTTCTGGCTGCCACAGCACAGTGCTGACATGTTGATGTTGAAGTTCATTAAAATACCCAACTCTTTTGAGAAAAATTACTGCCTAACCATGAAACCAATGTGTTCTGGCAAAGCTGATTTTTTTTTCACCCAAATGAAAGACTATACTTATCTCTATTTAACTTCATTATGTTTGATTGAACACAATGCTCTAGTCTGTTAACAAGGTTCTTCACTCCGTCATCCAGTACCTTAGCCAACTCTCTGAACTTTGTGTCCATTCTAAATCTGAGAAGCATTCCATCTGTGTATTTATCCAAGACACTGCATAGGGCCAAGCACAAATCCTTAGGGCATTCTACTACAGACCTCCTGCCAAGGTGACATTGAATCATCAATCATTACCCTTTTTGAATTTACCCATTCACTCAATTCTAAAACAATTCATCCAGTTTTGATATGATCTATCTCATTTCTTTCTATCTTTTCCACAAATATTGTATCAGATATTTTATTAAATAGATCAGAATTCTGTCCAACCCCTTATTTTGCAGATGAAGAAACTGCGGCCTATTGAACGTTAGGTGACATGCCCAAAGTCATACAGGAAGTGTCAGAGGCAGTATACATTCTAAAATATAGGCCACCTATATCTTCAGCATTCCCCTGATATAATAATCCAAAAATCAGGCACATTAATATACAGCAACTATCAGGGTCAAAGAACCATCCTAGGCTAGTTTGTAAGACATCAGAAAAAGGAATGCATGCTGTTGTTTTCCTTTGGGTTTTTTTCATTTGTTTTAGTTTTTCTTGAGAAAGAATAACCCTTGCAGGGTTGAGCAGCAAAATTAGATTACTCTTCATCCCAAGTAGTGCAGACAATGGAAGTAAAAGCACTGATATGTGATTCTCCCATACGTCAGCATACGTGTCCATGAAAATCTCTTTCTTCTTTTTAGGTTTAACTCTGGCACTCTTTCCTCCACAAAACTTTTCTTGGACTACCTTCCCACTTCCCTTACCCCAAGTGAAAGTGATTTCTTTCTATAGGCAGCTGGTGGCACAGTGATAGAACAGATAGTGATGAACCTGGAAGCAGGACAACCTGCCCTCAGATATTTAGAAGCTGTGTAACCTTGGGTAAGTCATTAACTTCTTTCTGTCTCAATTTCCTCAACTGTAAAATGGGGATAATAATAGCACCTACCTTGTTTTGAGAATCAAATGAAATATTTGTAAAGTACTTAACACGGTGCCTGGAACATGGTAGGCACTATATAAATGCTTATTCCCTTTGCCCATTACCTTCTCTTTCCTCCAATTTCTCTTTACCATATCTCTCCTTTATGCTTATCTTATTCTCTTTTTTATCATAGCTAGTTCTGTACATGTCCTTTCTCCTTTTAGACCATAAGCTCCTTCAGAGTAAGATATTTGTCTGGTCTATGTCTTCAGCATGTGGCATAGTGCCTTCCACATAATAGGCCTTTAGTAACAAAGATCCTTCAAATTCTAAAATGATTTAAAGGTTCTCTATCCTGTAGTCTCTTAGATACAGGAACTATTGCTAAGAAGAAAAAGTTTACGGGATTTTGTTAAAAGTAAAAGATGAATAGGAAGAACAAAGACTCCAATCTGGGTGAGGAAGACCTTCTGGGATAGGGGAGGCACGAAAAGAATTGGCCAAAAGAGTCAAGTCCATCATAGGAAAGAGGAGAGAGAGCAAGCAAAGGTTAACTATGAGCATAACTACTATAACCATGAGAAATGAATATGTTTGTTGGGTTGAGAAAATAACTACACGCTCAAAAATGAATTGATACTATTTTAGAACTGTGAGAATACAAATACAGAATGCCTAAGGTAACAGTGGGGTTATTTCATCTCCACATCTCTATCCAAGAGAAGTGCAAGGACACTGAAAGCCAGGATACTTCTATGGAAAATAATTTTGATGAAAGTACTCAAGAGAATTGTGAAGGTGGCATATCTTTAGCCTGTCAAACAGCCATCCTCTTGGACTCCAACTCTAGCCACAAATACTGAATGATAGATGTCAGCATTTTCTAGGCCCTTTCTCTGAGTCCCTCCTCTACCTAAATGGTCCTATTATTTTCAGTAGGGTCAGGAGATAATAATAAAGCTATGCCCTTACCCCAATTCCTAGACAACAAATCCATTGTAATTAATGAGAGTGAAACAAAAAAAAATGCTGTTAATCAGCTTTAAGGGACAACATTTTTATTAGTGACTTGAGTAAAGGCATAGATGACATGCTTATCAAATTTGCAGATGACATAAAGCTGGAAAGAAGAGCTAACTCAATGTGTGACAGAGGCAGGATGCAAAAAGATCTTGACAAGCTAGAAAGATTGGGCCGAATCTAATAAAACGAAGTTGATTAGGGTTAAATGCAAATGCTTACACTGGGTTCAAAAGATCAGCTGCACAAGTACAAAATGGTGGAGATATAGCTAGACAGTAGTATTCCTGAAAAAAAATTCAGGGGTTTTAAGTAACAGCAAGCTCAATATGAGTCACCTGCAAGATGTGGTAGCCAAAAAAAAAAAAGCCAATACAAAAGTCCACCTTAGGAAAGGCACAGTAGCCAAGACTAGGGAGGTGATGGTCCTTCTATAATTTGCCCTGGTGAAACCACATCCAAAACATTACATCCATTCTTGGGGGCCACATTTCAGAAACAAAAGACACGATAACATGGAGAGTGTTCAGGGGAAAGCAATTAGATTGGTGAAGGATCATGGGATTACACCATATGATTTAATTTAAAGTAACTTGGCATCTGTAGCATGAAGACAAGAAAGATTAAGGGCACATGATATCTGTTAATATTTAAAGGGTTGCCATGGTAAAGAGAGATTAGTTATGTCCTTTTTGGTTGAAGACAGCAGTACTAAGAACAACTGTAAAGGTTGCCAAGAGACTAATTTAGGGTTAATGTGAGAAAAAGAAAAAAAAAACAGCTTCCAAATACTTAGTGCTATCTGAAAGTAGAATGAAAGATAAATTTCCCTTCACTGGACATCTTCAAGAATAGGACTGATGCCCATTTGTTGGCATGTTGTTAAGCAGAATCCTGTTCAGGGACATATTTACTAGATTGTCATTTAGGTCCTTGCCAGCTCTAAAGTTCTATGGCTGTATGTTAATCCTTCTAGAAGGTATGAGTGACTTTTGGGAAAACAGGCCTAATTCGGCATACTCAACCTTAAGTGGAATACCACATATAACCGACTTTGCAAGTATATGTCACTTTTCCTTAACATTATTATGTTTCCACTCTCTGCTTTCTGCCTTGCCAAAAAATATGCAAGGAAAGGGATTTTGTTCGTGTAGTGAAGAGACCAACCATCCCCACCACCTACCAACCAAATGCCACCCGAAGGGCAGACAAGGCATCCTAACAAAAGCCACAAGGTACCCTGAAGGAGAGACAGAATGCAGCATGTGCCAGGCAAGTTAAACCACCACTGCCACCACCTTGACCATCATCTCCCCTCAGACCACAGTGGAGATACCCCAGAAGCCTAAACTTAAGAGCCTTTGAAATACCAATAATTCCAGCCCAGTGCCAACAGTCATCATCCTGGGAAGCAACCCTGGTGGAGATGCAGCATGGAAACTGGTACTGCAGGTCCTACAGTCACGTCTACTGAAGTCCTAGAAAAGAAAGTTCTTGCCACCAAAGTCCTTGGCATTGCAAATGGTTCAACACCAGAAACTAATCACTTTTAACAGTGGAAATGACATTTAAGAAGCATCCACTCTGATTGATGTTTTACCTTAAGGACCATGGGACCTATTCATCTAACTTGCAGCTGAAGTGAACAACATTTTCATGTACTGTGGTTTACTGCTTTGAACAGAGGTTCCCAAATTTATTTGGCCTACCGCCCCCTTTTTAAAGAAATTCTTCAGCACCCCCCCAGAAATCTACTTTCTTTAGCCCTGTAATGTTGTTTCAAAAATTTGCATCATTTAAAATGTATATATATATATATATATATATATATAGCTATAAGATGTGCCATTTTAATATATATATCTTTGTGTGTGTATATATATATGCAAATATACATACATAGATATATATATGTACATGTATATCTTAAATTTAATAATGTATTGTAAATTTGTGGGGTTTTTCTTGCATTGATATTTTGATGACACAATATTGTGTCATGTAACTGTTTAGTATCATATCATAGTCACTATACTCATGTATTCCTACCAATGCACGCTGGACTTCTGACAACGCGAGACATGCTCATCTGCCAATGACTGCTTGTTAAGACCTGTCGGCCAGCCTAAACACTGATCAGTTACAACTTGCATTTTGTGTTTTTACTACAACTTTAACTCTGTTACACAATAACTGAAACATGTACAAATGGTTTTTCAAAATTTTCTTTTCTTCTCTTCTTTCCTTATGCTTCCACCACCCCCTTATTTTTATTGAACACTCCCCAATTGTACCTGAGGCTGCTGCTGCCCCCCCCCGGTCATTCCACCATCCCCCAGGCAGCAGTATCTCCTACTTTGGGAACCTCTACGTGAGCTCCTTGAGAGGAAAGACACTGTCTCACTCTTCTATTTGTACCTCCAACATTTTACACATAGTAAGTACTTAATCACTGCTCCATTCATTTATTCAACAACATGGTCTGCTTTCTTTGCCTCCCTTTGGTGTCTACACACATGCACAAACCTAGTCATGGGAACAAGTACCCTTAGAATTAACAATCACAAGATCTGAAAAGTGAGTCTGGCATGGAGGGATGTGCAAACATAGCATGAATAATTCAGCAACAAATGGATTTGGAGCCTACAATCTGCTGTATGACTCAAAGAAAGGAAAAGGATTTAACAGTAGAACAAAAGTTTGGAAGTCCCAGCATCTGGGGTTAAAACCTTGGAGTTAAATGTCAGTGACTGATGTCTCACTGCCCTACTAGATTTCTCAAAAAACTAACCAGCTTAATGGAATGTAAATATTTCTTAAACCTCCCAAACTGACACTTCCTTGGGAAGAGAATCATCTTTGATTCTTTTAACAATAACAACTTATAGTTACATAGAATTTTCAGGTTTTCAAACCACTTTCCTCACAAAAACCCTATGAGAGATAAATTTATAATTGTTATCATAATAATGATAAATAATATTTATATAGTATATCAATCAATTAATTTTAAAAATTATGTGCCTACTATGTGCCAGGCTCTATGCTGAACAGAGGTGAGTGGGATAGAGATCACTTATCCAAATAAAAATTCAGGGGTTTCTCTCAGTAGAAACAGAAGTTTTATTCTATCAAGTCTCGAGAGAGAGAATTGGGCATCACCTACCCAGGGCAGACTGGAGTAGTGAGGCAGGATACAAGCAGCAAGCAAGTAGTTATATATCCCTAGACAAAACAATTCTAGGAAAACCCCTCCCACCTTTTAACCTGAATCTCTTTTTCCTCATTGGTTGAGGTAAGAGACCTTACATTCTACCCAGAAACTGAAAGATGCATTTTACCCAAAACAAGCTTGGGAGCTAGAAGATTGCCTTATTTGGCAAAGATGAGGCTGGGGTGGTGGTTACAAAACAAGGGAGGAGGTAGGCAACAGATGTATGACCCGATCACATGATTTACAGGAAAACGAAACTTAGGCACAGCTAATGCTAAAGCCTTAACTAAATTTTGGGGCATAGCTTCCATTTCATATGAGAAACTGTCGCTTGTCCCACACAGTGGGGATACAAGGAGAGGCAAAAGACAGTCCCCGCCCTCAAGAAGCTCACAAATAAATATGTACAAACAAGCTACATACAGGATAAATAGGAAATAATTAATGGAGGCAAAGTACTAGAATTAAGAGAGGTTGGGAAAGGCTTCCTGTAGAAGGTGGGATTTTAGTGGGGACTTAAAGGAAGCCAGGGAAGGCAATAGCTACAGATGAGGAAAGAAAGCATACCAAAGCATGGAGGACAATCAAAGAAAATTCACAGAGCCAAGACATAGAGTATCTTATTTGTGGAATGGCCAGGAGGCCAATGTCACTGGATTCAAATGTACGTGACAAGGAGTAAGGAGTAAGAAAGCAGGAAAGATGGGAGAGGGATAGGTCATAAAGGGCTTTGAATACCTAACAGAGCATTTTGAATTTGTTCCTGGAAGCAATAGGGAGACACTAGAGTTTCTTGAGTAGGGAATTAACATATTCAGACTTGCAGTTTGGGAAAATGACTTTAGTGGCTGAATGAAGGATGGATTGGAGTGAGGAAAGACTTGAGGTAGGCCCACCCCCAGAAGGCTATTGTAATAGTCCAGACATAAGATGATGAGGACCTGTACCAGAGTGGTGGTAATGTCAGAGGACAGAAGGAGGGAATAATTAACAGATGTTGTAAAGGTGGAATCGACAGGCCTGGGCAACAGCTTGGATATGGAGGGTCAGATATAGTGAGAAACTCAGTATGATTCCTAGGTTATGAATCTGAGGAACTGGGGGGATGGTGCTTCCCTCTACAGGAATAGGGAAGGTAAAAGGTGGGGGAATTTAGGGGGAAAGATAAAGACTTCTGTTTTGGACATGTTTACTTTAAGGTGTCTTCTCTGCATTCAATTCAAGAAGTCTAAGAGGTGGTTGGAAATGATGTGAGATTGAAAGTCAGGAGAGAGGTGGGGCAGGATATGTCAATTTGAGAATCATCAGGATAGAGATGATAATTAAATCTATGGGAGCTGATGAGATCAAACAAAGTAGCACAGAAAGAGAAAAAAAGCCCAGGACAGAACCATTAGATGTCATGATCTCAATAAGCATTCAGCAAAGGAGACCAAAGAGGAATGGCCAGATAGGTGGAGGAGAACCTGGAGAGAGTGAGGTCCCCAAAACACCGATTGAATGTCCAATTGCATTTCTGTACTATTCAGCCCTATTGTATGGGTATCTTATAGACATCTAACCCCAACCCTAATAAAAATTTTTTTAGATGAAAAACTATTAATCTCCTTGAGGACAGAGACTTTTATGTGTTTGTGTTTGTATGTCTAATGCTTAGCACATACCCAGCAGGTACTAAGTGTTTACTACATGCTTTTTCATTCCTTCATTCCTTTGAAGGGCACCTTACATATTCATTCCAGATTTCCTGTACATGGTAGGCAAATTTGTGCCTGAGTTTCAACCCTTTGGGCACAGGTGGGGTTAAATAGGGCTTTAAGTCACATACACTGTTGCCCCAAGATCACCTAGTGTATCTTGTTAGCCACCTGTATATCCTTGGATGAAATCGGCTCCTTTCTCTGCTCTCTCATAAGGCTTACCCAGTTGCTTGGCTTAGCTCTGTCAAGGCTCATCTTTCTCTCAGCTTGGGAGCTCAGGGGTTATGAAACATTTTAGAAAATCTTTGCTTGTTAGCATATGATTTCTATTAATTTGTAGGAGAAATTAGATATGATGATAGCTAATGCCCAAATCTTATAAGTTCTATCTCCAGAAATCTGACAGAAAATCTCCCTCCTTTGTCTGACCTCTTCAATTTTTCATCCTGTAATGCTGTTTCTGGAGTGATATCACAGTCAGTAAATTTTTCGCTTTTGGACTTGGCAAGACGCCAGGTGGTTTTAGAGCCACTCACTCAGGCAAGAGAAGAATGCTACATTTGGGATGGAAGTATCCTGGAGGGCATTGTTGCAATTAGATAGATGAATGGCTGTGGGTTTTAATTAGAACACTAGGTACACATTCCATATCATTACTCAAGGCAAGAGAGCACCTGCAGTGAGCTGGTGTAATACACCGAGTCGATATCCGACAGATCTGTGAGTACAATTTCTAGGTGGGAGCCATTTTAATTCTATTTATTTATCCCTTTACCACTTTTTAATAGACAAAATCACTCTTGATTATGCCTGCAAGGCAGGGCTGTAATCAAGTTCATAAAAAATCAGTCATACAAAGCAGAGAAACGAAAAGAAACAGATTTTAAATGTCTTTTTTTTTTTCCAAGTCCAGCACTAACCGCCAACATTAACAGCTTGCTATTAATGTAAAACCTCTCTTCTGAGGAGTCAAATAGCTTCATACATGTGATCCTGACAATACATTTTGATGGATTTGCAAGCTTGTGAGTTTAAAAGTAGGGATACTCCATGAGAAGGATGAGGATGATGAGAACAACAACGGCATCTAAAATCATTTTAAGGTTTGTAATGTGCCTGACATAAATCATTTCACCTGGTCTTTGCAATAACCCTGTGGGGGAAGCCTTGTTATTATTGTAATTTTATATATGAGGAAACTGAGGCTGAGAGAGTTTGAACGTCTTAACAAGGGTCACTCAGTGACATAGGCAGGATCTTAACCTATGTCTTACTAATATAGCTGTCCACACTCTATATGTGCATATGTTGGCAGCCATGGAGTAGGAGACATGGGAGTGACTTTGGAGCCAGGAAGATCTTGGTTCAAGTCCTACTTCTGATACATATTGGTAGTGTGATCCTGGGCAAGTCACTTAAATCTCTCAGTGACCTAGACAACTCCAGAAGAAAGACTATAAGCTCAAGAACAGGTGTCCATTTGTGTTGATAAAGTTCTTTTCCTCACCTGGAGGTCCTTTTACCAACAAAATCACAGATCCAGTACTATAGCCTCTACCTATATACTGAGTAAGGCGGGGAAGGGAGGGAGGAAGGGGAAAAGGAGAGAGGGAGGGAGAGAAGATTAGAGTAAAGGAGGAAGACAGGAGAGAGAGTGGGGAGGGAAAGAATGAGAGGGAGGGCTAGAAATAGGGGTGGATAGTTAGGGAGAGTTTTTCAAGAGGTTCTTACAAGTTGGATGACTTGACCTGGGTCACATAGATGTGTGTCAGAGTAAAGTCTTGAATTCCATTCTTCTTAAGTCAACACTGGATGATGGGCAGGAGACAAAAAGATCCCAATAGGCCAGAGCATTGAGCTAAATCTCATAAAATGAATTTTATAAAGATAAATATAAAGTCATATTTGTGTTAGAAGTCAACTTCACAATTACAAGCTGAGAAAACCATGTCTAGAGAATAATTTGTCTAAAAGGATCTGGAAATTTTAGGAGACAACAAAGTGGCCATATGTCCATAATGTAGTACAGCAGTCAAAAAAGGCAAATGTGCTCTTGGGCTACCTTCTGAGGCCTAGCTTCAGGAAATAAGGAGATAGTATTCCTGTTGGACTCTACCCTCATCAGACCACATTTGGACTATGGTGTCTAATCTGGATGCTACATTTTAGCAATGACAATGACAAGGTGGATCATGCTCACATGAAGGCAATCAAAATGTTGAAGGTACTAGAAGTTCTTTTGTAATGTAGAGTATATAGGTTGCAACTATAGTACATAGCTATACTACAGATACTCGAAGCAACTGAAGGTATTTAACCTGGAGAAAAGAAGACTTGGAGAAAGATAGCTGTATTTGCATGTGTGAGATATGTTTCACTGGATTCCAGGAGAAAGAAAAAGAAGGAATCAGTAGAAGTCACAAAGAGGCAGATTTTTGTTCCTAATTAAAAAAAAATCTTACAAAGGATTGGGTCTGTACTAGGGAGACAGGCTGTCTCAGGAGATTAAAAATTTCGACTCACTTGAAGTCTAAAAGCAGAGGTCATATGACAAATTTCAGGCACACATTGGACTAGGTAACCTGTGAGCTCCCGTCTATGATTCTAAGAACTCTGCAACAATCTTGGGCAGCACAAACTGTCTCTGGCCTATATCCTGGTTAAAGCGTCACTTCCTATGAAGAAAGTGCCTAATTGCATACTGTTTGCATTTTAAACAAAGAAGGTTGCAATAATGTTGAGCTTTCTATGATGTTTATTTCCTTATTCTCTTACTCCTTGCCCTCAACTTAAATATCCTAATCACCCCTCTCAGAAAGGCAATAAAAACAGCCTAAATCAGATCTAGAATTTTCTCTCTTGGGTTTCTAGTACTTTCACATCTGGTAAGTACTCACTTCTCTTCTCTGCCTCTTCAAATACTGATTGTCTTTCAAAGTACAGCCAGGTGAAACCTCCCACATGAGCCTATTCCACATTCCTTCTGTACCCCACCCTCACCTTCCAGTATTAGTGCTCTTTCCCGTTTGTAATTATTTTGTATTTTGATGATGATTGGTGGTGGTTGTTTTTTTTCATACTAAAAGAGGACCAAAATGACATCGCTATGTCAGGGTCAACATACAGTGTGTCCAACTGTGGCTGATCAGATCAGTATGAGCTTGGAAACCCTGCCATAGGTCAGGCACAAATAGTCTGTTTGAACAGTTGGAATAGAGATGTTTCTAAATGTGTGCATCTCACATTTCTTTTGAGCTATTGCAATTCTGCTTTGCTCACAGAGCACAGCTCCTTCTTTGATGTGGGCACACCATGCTGGGTGGTCCTGTGCCAGTGTCTTCTGTGTTGGGCACTGTTGTGCACAGAAGTCCTTTAAAAAGGCCGCTTAGACCCCCAGGGGACTGCTGAATCCTATTGCTGGTTCTGTTCCATGAGAAGACTATCCCATGCTCTGGGCTTCCTGTGTGCAGGATCGTGACTACAGTTCTCAACATAGCCACACCTGCTACTTCATCACTGGCCCATCGCCACAGGACTTCAAGGCAGGCAAAAAAGACAAAATGGTGTGGGTGATGTCTTTTGATTCATGCATACATTAGATTTAAGTGAGACAGAGTTGTGCAAAGCTGTCAACCTCTCTCTCTCTTTCTGAATCATCAAAGTCCAGTGGCAAGACATAAGTTAAGATAGCTGGCAGTGGCTCGGGATACAGTGGATGATCGTGGCCTTTTCAACGTCTAACCAAGCTCTAAGCTCTCCACAGCACCTTCTTCTGACACCTTCACGGCCTATTAGAACAAATTGTTCACACCACCTACTCCACTGGGAAAGTCTTCACATGCTTGGTGTAGACACCCCCCTCAGTCACCAATGAGTTTGAAGCCCCTCAGTTACTTTCAGCCTGGCTTAGCTCATCTACTGAAATGGTTTTACTGGGGAGTTGCTGATGCACATGCCATAGCTTCTTGGAGTCACAGTTGAGAGGTGGGTCACAAGTGGACACCAAATGTGGATGAGCAGCCCTGAAAAAAAAAAAAGTCTCAGCAGCCCTCACACTGGAGATGCTAGTTTTCCCTTAATACCCCTTACACCCCAAGAAAATAGTTATCTGTATACATGTTTTATTACTTCAGTAGAAATTAAGGTCCTAAAGTACAGATCTAACCACATCATTCTCTTGCTCACTCAACATCTCTGATTTTTGTTTACCTTTAGGGCCAAGTACAAATTCCTCATTTGACATATAAAGCCCTTTACAAGATGACTTCAGTTTACCTTCCCAAGATCATCATATATTACCCACTTTTATATACTCTATGGTCTAGTCAAACTGACCTTCTTATTACTGCTCAAATATGACATTCTCTCCTCCCTGTTCTTTGCAGATGTTCCTCATACCTGAAGTGAACTCCTTCCTCACTCTCCCTCTTAGAATCCCCAACTTCCTTCAAATGTTACCTCTTACATGAGGCCTTTCCTGTTCCCGTAGCTTAGTGCCTTCTCACAATTTACCTTGTGTGCAACATGTGTATATTATGCATATATGCCTGTGTCTGATATATACATTTTATAGGTAATATTGTTTCCCTAGGTAAAATGTGATGATATTGAGAACAAGGAATGTCTGACTCTGTCTGTATGTCTGTCTCTCAGTATGGCTCTCTCTGTCTCTGTCTCTCTATGTTTCTTTCTCTCTCTGTCTCTTTCATAGTACAAGATATATAGCAGGTGCTTAATAAATATTTCTGTGGGGCAGCTAGGCAGCACAGTGGATAGAGTTCTGGCCTTGGAGTCAAAAGGACCTGAGTTCAAATTTGACCTCAGATATTTGATGCTTATTAACTGTGTGACCCTGGGCAAGTCACTTAACCCCAATTGCCTCACCAAAGAGGAAAAAGAAATTTAAAAAAATATTTATTGGTTGATTAGGGTAAACTATTTTTCTATCTTAATATCCCTAATGCCCAACATAATGGCTTACACATAGTAGGCATTTACTAGATCTTTGTTGAATTAAATTTCTTTTCATTCACTAATTCCCTATAGAAATCTGATGTTTTAACTATATTTCTTCTCCAGGCCCCGAAACAAAATGCATTTTCTAGCAGGTTGCTGATTATAATAAAATTCCACTACAACAAAACAATTTGGAGATCTCATGGCGTGTGTTTATAATTAAATTTTACTTTTGTATACTCAGCACTGGTTATATCCTTTCTAGTACTCATTATTTAAAAGGAAACCCACTTTGAGAGGACTTAGAGAAGAGACACAAAGATAATTAAAAAGACTAGAAAATAAGAACCAGGAGGGAAGATTAAAGGCATTGTAATAATTTACCCTAGAGAAAACTGGAGGGATGTTTAATAATATGATATTCCAGGAGTAGTTACACAGAGGATGGTAAATAATAATAATAACAATAATTGATATTTATATATGCATAAAGGTTTGCAAAGTACCTTATATACATTATATTTACATATGTTTAAATCTTACATTTAGCCTGTTAGGTAGATACTGTTGGTATTGATTTGTCCATAGTCATACTAGAAAATTTTAGAAATAAGCTTCAAACTCATAGTTGAAGGGCACAGGTGTGAATTGATCATGATAGAATGATTTTTTAAAAAATAAAATGGAGGGATGCACTGTGAGAAGGGGGAAGAGAGAGGTAGAATGGGGTAAATCATCTAACATAAAAGAGGCATGAAAGGAAGAGCTTTTGCAGTGGAGGGGAAGATGGGGTGACGAGCATTGTTGGAACTTTACTCTTATCAGAATTAATTGAAAGAGGGAAAACCTTGGCCTATATTCTGGCCTGTGAGTGCCCACAAGCACTCTTCTCTGCCCTGGAGCCGTGACCAGGGCTCCTGTTCCCCTGTGGCTTCAAGTATGTTCACTCCTTATGACCCTGGGATTGCACTTCAGGCTCTTGCCTGTGGTCTCAAGTGCCAATGCTCCTTTCTGCCTTGCGTCTGAGAGAAGGGCCCCTGCTCCCCCATAAGGCAGCACAAGCACTCTTCTCCACCCTGTAACTGTGACCAGGGTCCCTGCTGTCCTATGGCTACAAGAGCTAGTGAGCTAGTATTCCTCCTTGCCTGAGGACTATGACCCAGAACTATCTATGGGCAGTGCAACAGAGTTCTGCACCCAGCATCGGCAAAAGTTCCCCTGTAATCTCCTTCTGAACAGTTGGCAGACCTCCTTCTTAGCTGTGAGCTGAGAGTTCCTGAAGCTGCCATAGCCCATGCAGCCACCCCCAAGACTTGCCGGTGGCTTGTCAGTGCTTACTGGGCCTTGGTCTGTGCTGGACTGTGCTCCGGGCCTGACCGCCATCCTGAGGAGACAGACCTTTCCTGCTGACCTCTCAAGCTGTCTTGTGCTGGAAAAAATGGTTTCACCCCAACCTTTTCTTGGTTCTACCTCTCCCGATTTCAATTTGTAGCATTATTTTAAAGTTGTTTGGAGAGTAATTTGGGAGAACTCAGATGAGTCCCTACTTTTACTCAGCCATCTTGACTCTGCCTTCTCCTAGCACTTTTCAATCTAGTTTCATCATTTATCAACTGAAACTACTCTTTCAAGGCTACTAATAATCTCTTATTTGCTAAAGTCAATGACCTTGGCACATAGTTTTTATTTATCTTTCATTCTTGAAGAGGACCATGATGACATCAGGAAGGAGATGTCACGACTTGCGAGTGAATTGAATTTAAATGAGGTAGGGCTGTGCAAAGTCACCAGCCTCAGCCTCAGCCTCACTCTCTCTCCAGATCTGGATTACAATGATCTCCCTAAGAAAAAATCCCCAGGAACTGAGGGATTTACTAAACGAATTCTACCAAACATTTAAAGAACTTTTAATTTCAGTACTATATAAAATATTTGAAAAAAGAGGCAAAGAAGTCCTCTAAAATACCTTTTATGACACAAATATGGTGCTGATGCCTAAACAAGGAAGAGTAAAAACAGAGAAAGAAAATTGATGCAAAATGTTTAAATAAAATACCAGCAAGGAGATTACACTATGACTACATGAGACTTATACCAGAAATGCAGGACTGGTTCAATACTAGGAAAACTATCTGCATAATTGACTATATCTATAACAAAAACAATAGATGCAGAAAAAAATATTTTGATGAAATACAGCATTCAATCCTGTTTAAAAAAAAACAGTAGAAAGCATAGGAATACATGAAGCCTTCCTTAAAATAAGTAGTATCTATCTAAAACCATTAAGCAAACATTATCTGTAATGGGGATAAGCTAGAAGCCTTCCTATAAGATTAGAGGTGAAGCAAAGATTCCTATTATCATCACTATTCTTCAATATTATACTAGAAATGCTAGCTATAGCAGTAAGAGAAGAAAAAGAAATTGAAGGAATTAGAACAAGCAATGAGAAAACAAAACTATCACTCTTTGGAGAAAAATATGATAGCATTCTTTAAGAATCCTAGAGAATCAACTGAAAAACTAGTTGAAATAATTAACTTAAGAAAGAAATGCAGGATATAAAATAAACCCAAATAAATCATCAGCATTACCAAAATGTACAGAGAGAGAGAGAGAGAGAGAGAGAGAGAGAGAGAGAGAGAGAGAGAGAGAGAGGGAGGGAGAGAAAGAGACAAAAAGAGAAATTCAATTTAAAGTACCTATAGACAATATAAAATACTTGGGACTCTATCTACCAAGACAAACCCAGAAGCTATATGAATACAGTTACAAAATAATTTTCACCCAAATAAAGTCAGATCTAAACATTTAGAAAAATATTAATTTGGAACTCAACCCAAAGGACCATAAAACTGCGCATACTCTTTAACCCAGCAATACCACTACTAGGTCTGTATCCCAAAGAGATCATAAAAAAGGAGGAAAGACCTACATGTACAAAAATATTTGTAACAGCTCTTTTTGTGGTAACTGAGGGGAATGGCCATCAACTGGGGAACGGCCGAATAAGTTGTGACATACAATGGTGTTATAAGAAATGATGATCAGGATGATCTCAGAAAAACCTGGCAAGATTTATGTGAACTGATACAAAGTGAAATGAGAAGAACCAGGGGAACATTATATATAATAATGGCAACATTGTAGGATTATCAAGGTGAATGACTTAGCTATTCCCAGTAATACAATGACCCAAGACAATTCCAAAGGAGTTATGATGTGCACATGTGTGTATATATGTGTGTATGTATGTATATGTATTTGTGTGTGTGTATGTATATGTATATATTTGTGTGTATAAAACACCTGTTTGTAGATGAATGATGGAGGGGCCCTTTCCCCAAACTTGGGAGCAAACGCATTTCCTCTGACTGCTTCATGTCTCTTATAATGATGACTTTAATTGAATGCTGACTTAGATTTCCATGGATATAATACAACTGCAAACTCCATATCCTCATTGCTCTCCTTTCTGCTGGCTTCAAGCTATAAAGCAGAACCTCTGAGATCTGGAGAGTCGGTGGTAAAATGCTCTGTCCCCCAAATTGCTGCAAGCCACAAGCTCATGACCTTCTAGGAAAGTCTGTCTGGGATTAGGGCTTTGTATCTGTTTTCTTTCATTTGGCACAGGGCTTTGTGAGACCTCAAAAGGCTTCTGGGGTTTTTCTTCCATCCTGCGAAGTTGCAGCAGAAACAGCAGCAGTAAAGGCAACAACAGATCAGTCAAGAAGCCAAGAGCTGCCCATAAAAAGAGGAGGAAGAAGAGGTAGAGGAAGAAAGGGAAAAAGGAAGGATGAGGAAGAGGAGGAAGAAAAGGAGGGAGAGGAGAGCTAGCACTTGAAAATTTTCAAAGTGCTTTAAACACATTGTTTCATTTTAGCATCACAACAATCCTATGAAGTAGTTGCTATTATTATCTCCAATTTACAGGTCGAGAAATTGAGGCTGAGAGGGATTAAGTGAGTAACTCAAAGTCACAAAGTTAAATCAGCATCTGAGGCAGGATTTGGACTTGGACCTTCTAGACTGGTTGTTTGACACTCTGTCCACTTTACCATCTATATTGTTTCATTTGAACTTCACAACAACTCTTTGAGGTAGCTGGTTTTATTCTTCCCAATTACATGATACTGGGCAAGTTAAATGGTTGTAATGAAATTTGTACTACCTACTTCAGGGGGTCAGTTTGGAAAAAGTGGTTTGTAAGCCATGAAGATTTACAGAAATGTGAGCTATTACTATTAATAGCTAATTGCAGCATCATGGGATAGAAAATGTACTGGATTAGAAAACTGGGAGATGGATACTACTAGATCCAGCTCATTACTAACTTCTGGGAGACTGTGCAGAAGATAATCCTTGTATCTCACTGAGTCTTAATTTCCTCTTCTGTTATGTGAGGATAAGAACACCTGTCCTATATAACTTGCTGGGCAGCTAGGTGGCACAGTAAATAGAGCACTTGTCCTGTAATCAGGAAAACTCATCTTCATGAGTTCAAATTGAGCCTTAGACACTTATTACCTGTGTGGCCCTGGGGAAGTCACTTAACCTTGTTTTCCTTAGTTCTCTATAAAAACGAGCTGGAGAAGGAAATGGCAAACCACTCCAGTGCCTTTGCCAAGGAAACACCAAATAAAGTCACAAAGAGTTAGACAACTGAAAAGACTGAACAACAACGTTATATTTTGCAGGGTCCTGGGATATTCAAATAAAACTATGGACATAAAAATATTCTGAAAACATTTAGAAGAGGGGAAAAGTCACCGACATAGATAACTGTAATAGGTAATGTTATGTGATTAGTGCATTAGGAAGGTTTAATACAAAATGCTGTAGGTGGTAAAAGGAACATCATTACTTAGCAGCAGGATCATGAGTGCTGTACAAAGGAGGTGGTATTTGAACCGGGCTTTAAAGGAAGACAAGAATTCCAAAGGTGACCAGTGAAAAGAACATCTCAGACATAGGGAAACAGCATGAGGAAAGGTAGGAGAACGTAGCTCACATTCAGGGACAGAAAGCAGTCAAGTTGGTACATGGCAAAAGAGAAAGCAAGAAAAGTGGTGTGTTGCCATATTGTTTAGGACAACTATGGGAAGAGTTCAAACATTACTCAGGGAGTAAATGTGTGTAGGAAAGCTAGGACAAATTGGACTGGGGAGAGATGAATTAGGAAACCTATTAGAAATCTATGGCAAAACATCATATTAGAGTAGTGTTTGTAAGAATAGAGAGGAGATAACATATGTGAGACAGCTAGATGACTGAGTGGATAGAGCACTAAGCCTGGAATCAAGAAAACTCATCTTCCCAAGTTCGGATCTGGCCTCAGACACTTGCTAGCTATGTGACCCTAAGAAAGTCATTTAATGCTGTTTACCCCAGTTTCTCCATCTGTAAAATGCATTGGAGAAGGAAATAGCAAACTACTAAAGCATCTCTGCCAAGAATATCCCAAATGAGGTCACAAACAATCAGACGTGGCTGAAAAATGACTGAATAACAACAAGAAAACTAGATGTGAGATTTTGTGGGAGCAGATTCAATAAGACTATATATTATTATCACCATAAACCCAATCATCATCTGAACTAAGCCCATATGAAACAGCTAAGATCCAAGATATCTATGGATTTAAAAGGCCCTCTGTGGCTGACATGCAAATGAACCCAACCACAACATCAACAAGCAGTATTAGAAAAATAACTGAGTCATCCAAATTAGTGTCTAGAAAATGCTGTCTTTATTATAGGGAAAGAAGACTAGATAATTGCCACCATTACAGAAAGGTCATCCTCCAGGAGCCTAAACTACTGATCAATGTAGACCCTGAAAGGGAATGATAGAAACAAGCAAAAGCCACTGTAGGTTGCAAAAATGTAGCACCTGCTGAGTACCTTGAAAGAATTATACACTAGAATATCACCAACCTGTATAAACTAGAAGGTGACAAATCCCTGTATTGCATGCATCAATTCCAAAATGTCCTTGAGAATTCAAAAGCAATGACAAAAAGGTCTTGGAGTAGATAGAGAACTGACTGACCTTGGAGTCAGGAAGCCCTGAGTTCAAATCTGACCTCAGATACTTCCTAGCTGTGTGACCCTAGGTTAGTCACTTAACTTCTCTCAGCTTCCATTTCCTCATCTGTAAAATGGGGATAATAACAGCACCTACATCCCTGCTCATTGTGAAGATGAAATGAGATAATATATGTAAATATTTTGCTAATCTTAAAGTGCTATGTAAATGTTATCATTGTCAACATTATCATTTCTCTCTGCTCCTGGAGTTGCCCCAAAGATGCTTTCAGTGAGACTATAGGAAAGATGAGCTGCCATTCCAATACCTTTATTCAATTTAGAAAACAGTTATGTCATCCACCTGCATAAGTCAGCTAACAGCGAACACAAAAGAACACTAGCAAGATATTGACTTGCTCCCCAAACTGTCTCTCAAGCTGAAAGAAGTAACTGGGAAAAAAGGGGAATTGCTCTCTATACTATAGAGGTAAAAATCATTATAGAACTATGCCCTTTTCACCTTGCAACTGGACTTTTACAATAGCCTGCTGGTGGCTCTGCCTGTCACAAGTCTTTACCCACTCCAATCTGGGATCAAAACCAGAATGTTCTGTTTGTCACCAAAATCCTTCATAACCTAATCCCTTCCTACCTTTCTTCTTACACCTTACTGCCCACCACACACTTTTCAATTCAGTGACCCTGGCCTTCTGGCTGTTCCAAGTACAAAACATTCCATCTCTCAGCTCTGGCATTTTTTCTGGCTGTCCTCTATGCCTGAAATGTTCTTCCTCCTCCACTCTGCCTCCTGGCTTCCTTGGCTTCCTTTAAGTCCTGACTAAAATCCCATATTTTACAGGAAGCCTTTTCTAAACTCTGATCTCTAATGCCTCGCCTCTGTCAATTATTTCTACTTATTATATACAAAGCTCATTTGTATACATTTTTCTGTAGATTGTCTCCTCCATTAGATTTTGAGCTCTTTGTAGTCATAGATTATCTTTTGCCTTTTTTGGTATCCCCAGTACCTAGCACACATAGTAGGTACTTAATAAATGTTTATTGATTAATTGATTGCTTAAAGAACTAAAGATAATCCCAAATTCATGCACATGGAAGACTGAGTGAATGGCAGTACTAGACATAGTGAATTCATGATGAAGAGCAAATTTTGAAAGATAGCTGGGTTATGGACATGTTTAACTTGTGTTTACTCAGGGAAATCCACATAGAGATACATGCTTTGTAGGCAATTGGATATGGGTCTGGAGGTGAGAAGAAAGGTTTGCCCTGAAGATACAAATTTGAGAGTCATATGCAAAAGAGAGGTAGCTGAAGATTGAAACTCTTCTACACCTTTGTTGGTTCATCAAGAATTGATATGACTGAAAAATAGCACTCTGCAGTTTTCCAGCTTTAAATTTCTGCAAAGTTATCTAGGTTGATAATTGTATGACAGATATACTGTCTTCTCCCAGGACCATACTTGAAACATTTCCCACTTGTCTGGACGTTCTAGAGCTGTTATTTGCTAGGATAGCCTTTAAGATCCCTAGGTCACATCTATTCTATGATAAGACAACAGAATATGAATTTAGTGGACAATTAGTTGGAAATAAAGGGGAGCTAGTTGGAAAATAAACACTTCAATTAATCAGCTAGTCATTCCGTCATCTCCAATATTTAAATGGCACAGTGGATCGAGTGCCAGGCCTGGAGTCAGGAAGACTTATCTTCCTGAGTTAAAATCTGCCCTCAGACATTTATTAGCTATGTGACCTTGGGCAAGTCATTTACCTGTTTGCCACAGTTTCTTCATCTATAAAATGAGCTAGAGAAGGAAATGACAAAGCACTCCAGTATCTTTGCCAAGAAAACCCCAAATGGGGCCATGAAAAATTGGACACAACTGAAAGCGACTGAACTGAATATTTAAATAGATTTGTGATCTGGCTGATATGAAGGTTCCGTCCAATGGTGTAGATAGGGATCCATACATGGTTTTTCAGCCTATACTGAACCACTGTGGTCCATACCTGACTCTAGTTAATCACAGGGTGTTTAGGGACATCTTGACTTTGAAGTGGCATGCAAAGATTGTCTATCAGTTATCCCACATTTTTATCACGTGACCAGCCCATTTCCTTTCCAACCATACACTTAGTTCACAGGACACCGAAAAACAAACAAACAAGCAAACAAAAAACAGCAAGTGATAATTCCTCTTCTGTGACTGCTAATGGACTGATTGATTTGAGCTGAATAGAATTGACTGCATGTGTTAACCTTTTGCAGGTCCCTCAGAGTCACTGAATGTTAAAGCTGAAAGAGATCTTAGAGATCATCTAAGTCCAACTGCCTCTTTTTGAAGATGAGAGAATTGAGAGGATTTACTCAGTTATATAACTCACTAATGACAGCCTAGATTTAAACCCAGCTCTCCTGATTCACAACTCAGTGCTCTTCCCTTTCACCCTTCAAGCATTCACAATCTTTTCTCTTGGCACATTAGTCCATGGGCACATTGCCACAAAGAGAAGTGATTCTAGGTCACGATAGTATCCCGAACAGAGTAGCCACACAATAACCATTATGCTAAGTGCTGTGATCTAACATTTGCAATCCATTGGTCAAGTTAGTTGAATAGAAGATGTTTCCTATAAATAGGCAGTTTCATTTAACCTGAGCTTTAAATCATGTGGATGATATCATCTGGATTCAGAGGTCACTAGCAGGAAAAATAGTATTCTGCTCTTTTTTTTTTACTTGTAATTGACAAAAGTTGGGAGTTAGATGCAAAAGCCCAGGGAAACTGACAACCAGAATTGCAGAGGCATTTAGTTTGGATCTGTTCTGTTCTTGGAAGGAGGAAAGCAAGAGCCCTGGATGTGTTTACCAACTTGGTTTAATATTTGACTACGTTTTTTTTCCCTTTTGAAGTTGAAATGAATTTACCTCTAACCTAATTGCGCATCCTAACTTGTAACCTGATTTAAATTAAATTGTTTGTACATGTGTAGAATGCCTTTATTTGTACATAACTACTGCTTGAATCTTATTATATTATAGGTTTCTATGGGAGGAGATATGAAGGAATCAATTTTATGATCAGTAACTTGAGTTAGGGGGAGGGAAAAAGGAATTTTCAATATGGTTCATTTATCTTGCACATTCAAAAGAATTTCCCTAATAAGATAACTCTTTGGAGGAGAATGGTCATAACTGAACCAGCTTAATAAAACAGATGATTCTTGTTAAAATTTAACATCAATTTGTTTGTACTCCACTCAAGCAATTAAAACCATTTTTGTTTTGAAATCAAATTTTAAAAAAGACTATTTTAAAAATTTTTGGTATTGGAGCAGCTGGGTGGCATAGTGGGTAGAGCACTGGCCTTGGAGTCAAGAGGACCTGAGTTCAAATCCGGCCTTAGACACATAACACGCATAAGCTGTGTGATCCTGGGCAAGTCACTTAACACCAATTGCCCCACTAAAAAAAAAAAAAAGAAAAGAAAAATTCTTGCTATCTCTGTGATGCTACAAGAAGACTGAAACGTAAACATTTATTTTTCATTGTTACTGATTAGCCAATCACTGATCGTTTGCCACCTATCAGTGTAAAGAATAGGAGCTTCGCTAGGCTGATGATGTAGCTAATAGAATCATGAAGTTAATTCTGAAATGGAGCCTAGAGATCTTCTAGGTCAACTTTCATTTTATAGATGAGAAAATAAGCTGAAGCATTAAGTAACTTCCTCAAATTCACACAGGTAAAAAGTGGCAGATGGGGATTAAAAACTAAGTCACTCATAGTATATGGTATATTGTATTGATTTCTGGACTTGGAGTCAAAAAGACCTGGATTCAAATCCTTCCTCTAGCATTTATTATCTAAATGACCATGGGTAAGTCACTTAATCTCTATCGGTCTCAGTTTCCTCATCTATAGTAAAACCTATAATGAAAACCTCAGTAAGTTATTGTGAGGCATATATGGGACAGAATCTACAAAATGTTTTGAAATCATAAAGGGCTAAAGGAATGTTAGCTATGACTATTATAAACCCACAGTTTTCACTGTCGTGGAAGCTGTCTCTCAATTTCTAAAAATTGGTCTTATTGGCACTGTAGCAGTATGGTAGCTGAGGATATCTCAGAAAAAAAAAATTTAGACTATGCTTGATGGGCACACTCAACCTGATCATCCCCTGCAAAAGAGAAAATTTAGATTTAGTGTGCACTAAGCACTTCATTTTATCTTTTTTTCTCTCCAAATGCCTTAATACAATTATGACTCTCATGGGACATAGGCAGAAGGTAAAAGTAATAATGATGTCACTAATAAAAAATATTTGAAACTTTAATTGCAAAAGCTTTCAGGATATTTGCTAGAAATAGGAATACTTAAATGTTAAAAATTGCCAGTGTTCAGGCAAAAAGCATTTGTCTTCACCTTGGCACACCACCTAAGCCACTTCATCTTTCTGGGTCTCAGTTTCTTTTATTTGTCAAATGGGGACATTTACCTACCCTAATGCCTCATAGGGGGCATTGTAAAGATCAAGTGAAATAATGAATATGGAAATATATTGAAAAGTGGGAACAAGATGTAAATGTAAAAGCAGGAATTGATCTGTATTTTTCTAAATAAAGCACAATCTAAGAACATGTCCTCAAAATGGGGTTCAAAAATAGGTCATTCATTTACTATAAACAGTTTCCTTCAGAGCAATGTGTCTGAGAAGTGCGTGGGTGATTGCTTTGGCATTCTGTTTCTCATACTTAGGCAAGAGGAAATGGGTGAAATTTGTCACAGGAACTTTCCCCCAACCTCTCTGGGATTCCCTTTTGCTAAAAATCTCCATTCTTATGGACTATCACCTAATTAATCTGATACATTAAGCCATACTAATGGTCATTTCTAGATGGCCTTGACATAATATTCCATTTTCTTGTTGTCCAACTAAGTATGATGCTAATGGTAAGAGTTTCAGACAAGATAAGAACAGAAATCTCTCTCTGTCTGTCTGTCTCTCTCTCTCTCTCTCTCTCTCTCTCTCTCTCTCCTCTCTCTATATATATATATATATATATATATATATATATATGTTGTAGAAAGACAGGTAATAGGAAGGAAGATAGATAGATGGATGGATAATAGGTAAAGATATACAGACATCTATATGTACACATTGTTTTCCCCATTAGAATGTAAGCTCCCTGAAGGCAGAGACTATTTTTGTCTTGGAGGGAGGATCCTCAGCAAGTAGCACAGCACCTGATACATTATAAATGCTTAATGAGTATTTGTTGATTGACTGATTGTTTGATTGATGAATGTTTCTTGATAGCCAAATACTGCAATGTCAGTCCTGGAAATTAAATTAACTTTATTAGCTTCTATATTTAAAGCTCTGTCTGCAATGCTTTACTTCTTCAGGAGATCCACCTTCTCTCTGATGTGGGTTCTTCCTCCAGTCATGCACATCTCCTCCTATTCAATTCTTGTCCACGTCCTCTTATAAATCATCCATGGAGGATCTATCCAATTCACTAGTGGAGAACAATTCAATATCTAAACTATTTTAAGCATGACTTGTCTTTGTTTCCTGGAAGCTGTGAGGGATTTTCCAAGGATATTGTCACCTTGAACTCAATAATGTCCCTCTCTCCTTTTTTTTTTTTAAGTAGAGGCATCTAGATCCAAGATGACTTGAGTTTTATAATGACATAGTTTCTTCTTTATCAAATGTCCCTGGATCATCCGATAGAAAGAGCTCATGCTTTGGGGTTGGAATTCCTACAATATTGTAGGAGAAACAGGCTTAGATCAGAAAGCATTTTTTTTTCTAGATGTGTCTAAGAAACAAGCTTTTTTTCTTTAATCTTTTTTTTAGACTTGAATACTAAAATGTAAATACATAATAAGAAAAGAAAAAGAAACATATTATAAAATTAAATATTAAAACAAATGTAAAAAAAGAAAAGGAAAAAAAATCATGTACATAGCAGAACGTAAGAGAGGATTCAAACTATATGGCAATAAATTTCCATTTCAAGAAAGCCTATATATTAAATACAAACTGTTGTGCTGAAAGCTGTCCATTTTGCTTCCTTGTAGGTTTTCTTTTGTTCTCTGCTGTACACTTTTTACTTTGTTCTTTTTCCCCCTTCCTCCCTCTTTCCCCTCCCCCAAGGCTATGATTAAGCATGAATATATTTAGACATAAATATAGATAAATACACACACACACACACACACACACACACACACACACACATATATATATATATATATGTGTATATACTTTCCCTAAGAGATTCTACTTCTAATCTTTGTTCCTATGTTTGTGTGTATCTCTTATTTCCTATCCCTCCTGACTTCTTTACTTCTACAGGCTACCTTGCCCTCTTATTACTTAACCTACCCCACCTCCAAAGATCCCTCCCTTATCCTCCCATTCCCATAAATCTAAATACTCCCACAACTCTGTTCTCTAAAGATTCCTCCTAATCCTCCCAAGGATCCCTCCCTTACCCTTACATTCCCTTTAATCTAAAAACCCTTCTATATCTCCCTTTAACCTATTCTCTCATCCTCCTCTCTAAAGATCCCTCCCTTATCCTCTGGCCCCTTCCTATCCTCTTAGCCTTTTATTTCTTTCTCAGTTTAGAAGACTTTTATACTCATCTAGATGTATATGCATTGTTCCCTCTTGAACCCATTCCTGATGAAATTAGGTTTCCAGAACAGTCCTCCTCCCCATCTAATTCCTTTGTATCTGTTCTTCCTCTCACTCCTCATTTTTATAAGATAATCACTCCTTTTAGCTGTTCTGAATAGTTTTATTTTCTGAAGTCATATCACGCTCAGGTCCACCGCAATCTTTGTTATGAATTACCCAAATAGTGATAACAATCTTAGACATACATTTTACCTTTTACATACATAAAAGGTAAACATTCTGTCCTTATTGAGTCCTTTACAATTGGTCTTTGGTGTGTACCTTATGTTTCTCTTGGCTCTTGTATGTTAAATCTTCTCTTAAGTTCAGGTGTTTGGTTTTGGTTTGTTTTTGTTTTTGTTTTTGTTTTTGTTTTTGTTTTGTCTGTTTGTTTTCCTGAACAAAGTCCTGAAAATCTGACAAGTCATTAAATATCTATTATGCTTAGCCTTGCTGAATATATATTTGACTGCAACCCCAGTTCTTTTTCTTTTCCATATATAATGTTCCAAGACCTGCAGTCTTTCAGTGTCACCACTTCTAGGTCTTGTGTGATCCTAATTGTGGCACCACCATATGTAAATTGTTTTTTTCTTGTTGCTCATATTTTTTTAATCATAGCTTTCAGGTAGTCCACTTATTTTTGTGTTTTCTCTTCTTGATCTGTTCTCCCGATCAGTTGGTTCTTTATGAGATATTTCACATTCTCTTCTATTTTTTCATTGTTTATAATTTGTTTTATTATTTCTTGATCTCATACCTTTGCTGGCTTTCTCTGGCCCAATTCTGGTTTTCAAGGAGTCATTTCCTTCATTAAGATTCTGTATCTGTTAAACTGAACCCTTCTCAGCATTATGAGGATCTAAGACATTTCCAGAGGCCTCGGAATGGAAAATGCTGTCCACATCCAAAGAAAGAACTATGGAAGTCGAATTGCTCTCACTTATTTTTACCTTCTGTTGAGTTTTGTTTCATCTTTCTAATGGTTCCTCCTATTAGTTTTAATTTTTACTTACAACTTCACTAATGTGAAAACATGTTTAATGGATATGTAAATGTAAAGCCTATGTCATCTTGGTGATGGTGGTGGGGAGGAAGGGAGATAAAAATTTTCAACTCAAAACCATATGGAAAAAAAATTAAAAAAATAAAAATTTAAATAGAAAAAAAGATTCTGTATCTCCTTTTCTAATTGGTTGACTTTTTTTCATAACTTCTTGTTTTTCTTGGATTGTTCTTTTTTTTTCCCCCTCAATCTCTCTGATTTGATTTTTAAAGTCTTTTTTAAATTCTCCTTTGAATTATTTTTGGGCAGGTAACCATTTGACATTACTCTTTGGGGTAGAAAAGGGTTTTCTTTGCTTCAGTATCTTCCTCTGAAGACAAATCCTGGTCTTCCATATTCCCATAGTAACTCTTTATGGTTGGATTCTTTCTCCTTTGCCTGTGTATTTTGTTGCTGTTGTTGTTAATAGTTTAATTTTGTAATCACTTCAAGTCCTGGGGTATGGAGAATGGGGCCTCTAGCCTCAGACACTCCCTTAGTTCTCCCCTCTGACCTTAAACCCAAACCAAGACCTCCAGCCTCCTATAAGTGCCCACAGCCAGGAGTGTCCTTGTCCCACTGCTTCTCCACTCACTGGGCATACACTAGTTCCTTCTTGCCTCTGCCTCGTCTTCTGAAGAACAGCTGGGTCTGGCATTCCTTGTCAGCAGAGGCTCCCCCACCTTTTCCATCTCAGAATCCCAACTCCTTTCACCATCCCAGGAGTAAGAGTTCCTACAGCTGGCACAGAGGCAGCCTCCCAACCCAGCTAATCCCAGGACTTGCCTCTTGTTTAAGCTGTGCCTACCCTGGAGATGTTTACTTTTAACAGGGAGGAATCTCATCTGGAGGACCACTGTTGGGCCTCTACTTTTATTTATTTTCACAGTTCTATGTTTGCCCTGAGGCACTATTTTATCCCTTTTTTTGGAGGACAATCTTGAGAGTTTGGAATTTTCTGACCTCCTCTGCCATCTTCCTTGAAACCAAGCTTTATAAATAGAGTTTAATATAGATCTTTCTAAAAGAACAAATAGCTAGCATTTATACAGAAATTTAAGGTTTGGATGCATTTTACAAATATTTATTTCATCTTCACAATAATCCTGAGGAGGCGGAGCTAAGATGGCAGAGAAAAGGCAGCCACTTGCCTGAGCTCTCCCCAAAACCTCTCTGAGCATCTTTAAATAATGCCATAAAACAATTCTTGAAGTGGCAGAGCCCACAAAAGGACAGGGTGAAAAAATTTTCCAGTCAAAGACAACTTAGAAGTTCAGCAGAAAAGGTCTGCCACACCAGGGTAAGAATAGAGTATAGGGCCCCAGTAAAGTGGGAGCCAGCCTTGGGAGCCAGTGAATCTGCAATAGCAGTGGCTGCTTCCAGAGCTCTCAGCCCACAGACAGTAAAGGGATCAAACACCTGACTAGATTACAGTGATCTCCTGGCTAGCACTGGGGTGGGGGTGGGGAGTCGGGGGCAGGAATCTATTTTTCGCCCATCCTAGGATTCAGGTCGCAGTCCTGGGTAGCAATGGCAGGGCAAAGAAGAGCAGTAGTATAGGAGTTTGTGGCCCCAGGGGAAGGGGAATCCTCTTCACAATTCCAGGGCAGAAAAGAGAGCTTGTGGTCACTCATAGACCAAAGCACAGGCCAAAAGAGTAGTAAATTCCTCTCCTTATATCATACCACCTTGGAAGAACTGAAAGCTTACACATCCCTAGAAGTATCTCTGAAAATAGCTGCATAAAACCCCTAAAGCTCTGGACAGTGTGCCCTCCACTCTAGAAGCAGAACCCGACATATATGTAACCTATATTAAATTCCTTGCTTTCTCAGTGAGTGGTTGGGGAGCGAGGAAGGGAGAGAATTTGGAACTCAAAGTTTTAAAAATGAATGTTGAAAATTGTTTTTACATATAATTGGGGGAAAATAAAATACTAAACACAATAATCCTGAGAGATCTATGCTATTCTTATCCCATTTTATAGATGAAGAATCTGAGGCAGACAGAGGTTAAGTGGTTGCCCAGGGTTACACATCTTATAAGTGTCTTAGGGAAAGTTTGAACTCATGTCTAGCACTCCATTCATTGCATCATCTATTAATGCTTCCTGAAATGGAAGCAGAGGGAAAGAAACATGTCTATGGGATTTCCAGGGTTTGGTCTCTCATTTAGTCACATGTTGCATGATCCTGAGATAGGGGGCCCAGGCTTAGCTTTCCCTGGCCACCTTCTCTACTCTAGATACCACAGGAAGTTGCAGAGGATTTTATGCGTAATTTCTCCCCAGGGAATGTGGGATCCAGGAGAGAAGATGAAAGAATCTTCATTGGATGGGGGTTTAAGTTGATGGTGAAGGATCGTGGACCAAGTGTCACCTTCATGAGAAGTGAGAAACTGTTGAAGCCTAGACTTCCCTCTATCTCCAGCTATGACGAAAAAAAGTTGGCAAACATCAGTGCCTCTGGAGACCCAGAATTTAAGAGAACCCTATGGGTCCTAGGTCAGAACTAGGTATTGGGAAAGGGGCAGTCCTTAAGCCTGTATCTCGAAGAAGAATCAACTATTTTAATCTTTTTATCCCCAGACTTAATCATAGTGCCTAGTACATCATAGATGATTAATAAATGCTTTCTGACTTGTTGACTTGGGATCATTCTGGTCCCACCTTCCTGTACCTGAGGGGAGGTAACATCAACCTTACAGCTGGCAGACGGCAATGGAAGAGGATGATGGGAATCCTGTCAGAAGAAGCTAAAACAAGTCCCAGAAGCTGAGTTGGCCAAAGTAGGCAGGAACTCACAGGGAAATCTTACAGGAGCTGAGGGAGGAGCACAGACTCAGTGATGTGATGGCTGCTGTACCATCAGAACTGAGAGTGTAAGGGTTTTGATAGAAGATCCCCATCAGTTATGAGCTATTACTGACAGTGACTACTACAAAGGCTTCTGGGGATTTGAGGTGGGGGAGGAGATGTATTCACAAGCATTATTGTTTTTCTAGTGACTTCCACATCTTCTTTGCTTTTCACTCTTCATAATTTAAACCTTGCAAGCTTGTGTGCTAGTCAGGCTTGTCAGGGATGTGTCAGATAACTGAAGTTCTCAGATTACTTGACAAATAAGCCAGAGACTTGTAGATCTCCATAGTTTACCCAGTTTCTTCATGTCAGCAGGAAGTCATTGGTAGAACCCTGTCCTCTTTCATGAAACATCCATCCACCTCAAATTTTAAGACAAGAGTGAATCTAGATTATCAAGTTGAATATATTCACATCTTTCTGATACCACCATCTCAAGCATAGGTCCTCCAGCAAAACTACCCCATGTTTGAAGCACTAAAAAGCATCTTCTATAAGCTCCAACCAATGTGTTTGTTTTTATCAGCTAGATAGATGACCTATTCATTTAACAAGACATAAAATCATGCAGCATAGCAGATAGAGACAAGATTTCCTCCATGACCACTTAGGGAGAGGACCACTCTCATGGGTCATGGCACCACTAGGGGCATAGGGAATGCAGAGAATATGACACATACAAACATATATGACCAGGGTACATAAACAGAAGGCACATAGGTAAGGAACATATGCAACCAGGGATCACGTGTGAGGAGGTACATGCCAAGAATCCATGTGGCTAAGGCCCACATGTAAAGAGCATATGAAAATGGCATATAAGCAGTTGAGGAAAGTCACATCTCTAAGGCTATAAGGCTGCTGACAACCTCTGGGAATGTCATTATGCTAATGCCATCTCTTCTGAGCATCGCTCTGCTAGTCTATTGGGTGTTTTTTTGATGCTGCCGTATTGGATTTCTCCCCTGGGTATAGGGTCACTGAACTCTCTGCTACCAGTTTCTGGGATTCTTCTCTTATAGGTCACCATCTGGGCCATCTCGGCTCCCAACTGCTAGGGTATAGTTACTAGAAATCCTGTCCTCAGCAAGGTCAAGCAGATAGCTATTTGGTCATTGTCAAGGTTATGAGTTACCATATCCAGCTAAAGAGATACTGGTAAACAAGGGGCAAGACAGAATGCTTCCAGGCTAATATTCACTAGTCCTTATAACTTGTTTAATATCTTATAAAGACCATGTATCCCCAAAACCCATTTCAGGGGTTCTGACAAAGCAGTCCCATAGGAGCTATATGGGTCCAAGCCACCATGGTTTCCCTCAGGTCCCCAAAGATCCTCTTTGACTTAGCATGTAGATTAATTTGAACCAGGACAAAAGATCAGCAAAAGAGGTAAAGTTATT
Source organism: Phascolarctos cinereus (assembly GCF_003287225.1). Taxonomy (NCBI): domain Eukaryota; kingdom Metazoa; phylum Chordata; class Mammalia; order Diprotodontia; family Phascolarctidae; genus Phascolarctos; species Phascolarctos cinereus. The sequence continues at coordinate 96,586,500 of NW_027555625.1, forward strand.
AAATTCCTCCTTACTGCTTGAATTCCTGCTTTTATTTATTATGTATGTATGAGTATCTGTCAATACAGAGGAAGAAGAGAAAGGGGTATGAGAAGTGAGAGAAACAGAAGGAGGGAAAGGAGGAGGAGGAGGAGGAAGAAGAGAAGAAGGAAGAAGAGGAGAAAAAAGAAAAAAATGTTGGCTTTAGTAATTTATTTTGGCAAGCAAAAAAAGAAAGAAAGAAAGAAAGAAAAAGTCCTTACTGTGTCCCTACATGTTACAGAAATTCAGAAAGGTTAAAATTCTATTTCAAATGGTCATTATTAACCATGATCATGGTGTTGACTTTCTGAGTCATCAGAATTGATTTAATTGGTGATATATGTTCTACCAAGAGTTGCAGGAAGAACCTATGAAATTTTTTCACAAGAATTGAGTATCAGCACTCACCCTTCCCACACACACTTGCTCAAACCAGACTTTTTTTCTTATCTGGTGAATTAGGAGCAGACAATTTAGAGGGCCTTTCATTTCAGTTAATTCTGCCAACTGTCCAGATGTTTGTCTATCAACTGCTGCTATGCCTTGATTTTTTACTGACTTGACCAGATGTTTTGACATCTTGGAACCATGGGCTCGGGCTCTCTCAACTGACTTATCTGGAGGCTGTCTCAGACATCTGTGGAGGCTTATGTGCAGAAATGGCAGTCATCCCTGTCAGACATATACGTATTGTGCTTAGGAACAATCACATTAAAGTGGTCACTTAGCTCCTGAAACAGAACAGTCATCTCAGCTTAAAACTATAAATGACAAAGAGAACTAAAAGTACAGTTGCTATTTGTCCCACAGGCTCCAAAGTGGGAGTCAAGAAATAAAATAGAGAACTCTCACATTTATATTTTCTGACATTCTGTTACTTTACACCTACAGAAGAATCTGGATTGTTCATTAGCATAAAAAAAAAAGGATTCAAGTATCTTGGGCCAGACTCTAAAATAAGAAAAGAAGGCAGGGAAGGGGAGTGGAGGGAAGGTTGAGCATGCCTGTAATCTCTGCTTGTGGGGAGGCTGAAGCTAATGGATAAGTTCAGTTGTACAAATTTATAATGTACTAAAGATGAACAGGTATTCATCCACACTAAATCCAGAGCCAATATGGTGGGTCACCAGGCTGCCTAAGGAGGGATGAAGCTGACCAGGTCAGAAACAGAGCAGGTCAAAAGTCGAGTTAATTTCCTTGGGATCAGCCTGCAGTTGAAACCTAGGTGAGATAGGGAGACAGAAATAGAGAGAACACAAAGACACAGAGAGACACGCAGAATGATGAGACAGATATAAAGAGAGCACGAGGGCTATGAAAGATTAAATTTAGTTCCTTGAGTATAAGCATGAGGACTAAACTCTTTTGTACCTATTGTGTATATACATATATGTGTATATATTTACATATGAGTATGTATAAAATTTCTATTTTTACATTTATGCATGTGTATATATATACCTAAACTAGCTTATCTGAAGTCAGAGTTGACTATACCATATGTGTACACGTGTTTATTAACATGCACGTTAATACTATTAAAAATGAGTAACACCAAAAATAACTTGCTCTGGACTTTGCTAGATTTCAATTGCCATGAATTTTGTGTTGTCTGCCATATAATCAGAAGATGTTCAGTGAGTTCCTAAAACTGCCAGCCTGTCCATCTGTTCCCTCAAAGGTTTACCTATAGCCCAGGAGTAGGAATGTGAAGAAGCAGAGGAAGTGAATATGAGAGATAAGGCATTGGTGAGATGGTGCAAATCGGGAACCGTGTGAGGAATGGCAGCAATACAACATGTAACGGGCTTTCTTGACAAATGGGATAACTAACACATGCCCCTTTCAAGAGCAGAAATTTACCGAAACACACCAGAGTTTGTATTGTTCCCTAGACGGAAGCCCTCCCCACAGCCATTGTGTGATTATCTTTCTGTAGGTCTTAGGGATTGTTACTTAATGGGGTCTTTGCTGCAATGGACTTCAACTCTCATGTCTGGTAGGCTATGGGTCTTTCTTTCCAGTGAAGCTGGCTGTAACAGTGGCATTTATGATGGCCTCACTGGCTGGCTGTTTGCAAAGTTTCCTTTAATATTTGCACTCATTTGGGAGAAAATTCCCTGGGTTAGGCAATGGGCATCTAGATTTCTTTAAATAGAATCCTCTTTGTTTAACTTCTTCCACCTATTCTCTCTAACTTTTATGAGTGACAGCAGTCAAGCTAGCTACTGATTCATTTCAAACTCACATCATTTAAGCTTTCTCGTTACCAAGTGTACTCACTCACTCTGGAGCTGTGGAAAGGATTCTTTTATTTGGGGGGGGGGTGCCTATTTTATACCTTTAAGCGATTTTGAGTTTTTTGGGAGACCCTGAGAGCTCCTTCTTTTCTTGACAATTTTTTGGTTGCTTCCTTTCAGACCACAAACCCCAAATAATGCTGACATAAATCACCTATGTACTCTAAAAGGAAATACCAGGTGCAACCCCCTGGGAATTCACAGAGAAGGACTTCTCAGAAGTTCACAGTGAAGACGAAGCTTTACTTGAGTACAGCTCTTGTCCAAACCCTTATGTGAGAACTAGAGCTCTGAAGGAGCATAAAAATGGAACGAATTTTCCTTCTTAAGTACAGCTGCATGGTAGAAATCAATGATGAAATTGGACTATTTAAATTACAACCAATGATAGGAACAAAAAATAAATGTTATCAGGTTTTAAGGAGTGTGTTTCTAATCTCACTTCAAGTCAGGGTTGACCCAGTTTTGTTTTGTTTTTTGTTTATTTGTTTTTAAAAAGTGCCACCTTATTTATTTCCTGACAGACAATTTCACAGACATAGGTCTGAGACTGGAAAGAACCTTAAAGATCATGTAATCCAACCCTATCATTTCACAAATGTGGAAAAACTGAGACTTGGGAAGAGAAAATAACTTGTTCAAAGTCCTGCTATTGTAGGGATTATTACTATTAAGCGATTTGCATTTATACGATGCCTTAAGTGTTAAACCAGGGGTCCACAAATTTTTGTTTTGAAAAAATATTCTGATAATTGTTTTCCTTTGTAAATTTCCTTTGTAATTCCTTTGCATTTTATTTTATGCATTTAAAAGTATTATTCTGAGACAGGGCCATAGCCTTCACTCACCAGACTACCAAAGGGGCCCATAACACAATAAAAAGTTAGGACCCCTTGTTTTAAAGTTTGCAAGTACTATTATTCCCATTTTAGACCTAAGGAAGCTTTGAGAGGCTCAAGAACTAAGGAACTTGCCTTGGACCACATGAGCATTCGGAGTCAAAATCCAATCCCAGTTCTCTCCACAACACCACACAACTTTCCCACAGATAGTAGTTAAAAAGTAAAGCTGAAATTTGAAGTTACATCCTACAATGCTCTTTAAAAATTATAGTTACTTACTAATAAGACAGGTTCTTCAAAGTAATGTAATTCCTGGCATTTGTCATAGTAAAGAATTCATTCCCATACCACTTGGACACTTTAGAAAATGTTAAGCTGGTCCTAGCTATATGAAGAACACCTGTGTGGTTTCATTTTTTTTTCTCATTCTAATTAAGGACTTATCAGATGTGTGAGAAGGGTCCCACCCTATCTCTCACTAGTTGGAGAAAAAAATGGAATTAGGGATGATGCTTCTTTGGAGAAAGTATCTTTTGATAAATAGTTGGAATTTCTCCAAACACGGAAAGATCTCTTTAAGCTATTTTGGGGAATGTGTTTCTGTAGCTAGACCATCATCATTCCCTGAAGGATGGGTGAATCAAATGTAGAGTTATACTGAAAACTAATAGCATGGCTTTGTTCTTAGACTTCCAGTGATAGGAGATTGAATTATACCTTAGGGTCCATAAATCAATGTGAACCCCATAGGATAACTAAGCCAAAGCAAAAGAGGCTAGATGAAAATGAGGCTAGACCTGATGCGACCAGACACTCCACACTAGGAGTCAGATATCATTACTGAGGGAGGTCTTAGTGCCATTTGACTCCCCACAGAAATGCTAGCTGTGGAACAGATTAGGGAGTGATACAAAACTATTGAAGACCTAGGACTTGTGATTCATTGACATTGCTGGCCTAAGTGATCACTGCTAGGAGGAGGAGGATTGAGAGAGCTAGGAAATTGAAATTGGAATTTGGAATTGGAAATAATCTAATAGAGAGTCTCAATTACAGGAGCCCCTTCAAGAAATTAGATTTTAGCAGAAAGGGCCAACCAACCTACCCAAGAAAGATTAAATAGCCAGGTTAGATAGTAGACAGTTGCACCTGATAGATTGGACCTTGAGGTCAGATGATCTAGTGAATAAGGAACTTGAGAACATTTGGGATATAAAAGCTAAGGGATTGATATTTCAAGACTAGAAACACATTGAACATTCATTTCTTTTATCAATTGATTCCTGGGTGTTGGTCTATGTCCAACCAAGGAGACTCTGGGATTTGGCAAGGGGAAACTTTTAAATTTATTTCCCCTTAGATTTCAGGCCCCAGACTGTCAAGAAGAAGAGGGTCTGATGTTGGAATGAGAATATAAAGTATGTAGTTCTCCTCCTAAGTGAGAAAGTACAAGCTACCCCCCTAGCTTCAGGGAAGTGGAGTTTAAAAAGAAAGAGAATCTCAGATTTTCTTTTTCTTAAAGGGATACTTCAGTCAAGACAGAGAGAGCTTGTAATTGTACCAGGAACAGACAAGTCTGTCTTCATTATTTTCATTTCTGAGAAATGATGTCTTCTGTCTTCTGGTCCAGGAACAATTCATTCAGGTGTACAGCTTTGTCAATTATATTAATTAGAATGAGAACCCTATTGTTTATTATGTTTATTGTTTATCCATAGGAAGAGTATGATTTAGTTTTTCATTTTGGGGGATGGGGTTAGGCAATGGGGTTAAGTGACTTGCCCAGGGTCACACAGCTAGTAAGTGTTATGTGTCTGAGGCCGAACTTAAACTTAGGTCTAGTTCAGGACCTGAACTCCAGGGCCTGTGCTCTATCCACTATGCTGCCTAGTTGCCCCTATGATTTAGTTCTTATATGTTCATCTTGTTCAGACCATGCTGACTTTGTTCCAGCTTTCTTACCATTGGAGCCACTTGGACTTGGCCCTTGGCATGCTGAAAGGTATCCAAAAGTCCAAAAGTGACCAATGAGTTCATCTAACCCAAATGCCAGAGTGGGATGATAAAGGAGACCTGGCATAGAAGCTCCTTGTTTGTGGACTGAGATCCTGCTAGTTGCCCAAGGACACTCAACTTGCTCCTGGGGGTTGAGTGACAACAGTGTGGGCAAGTGACGTGGACAGGGCTTTAGAGAGATTTCTTTAGGGAGATTTTTCGGGTAGATCTATTATGGATGTTTTATGTGACAACAGTGAGAGGAATCGCAGGCTCTGAGTTTTTTGAGTTGTAGGATGAAAAAGTAGTAAGATGATAAAATTTTACCATTGATCTAGTCTGACAAGGTAATAGAGGTAGATTTGAGTCTAAAGTAAAGACTTTCTTTATCTTTGTTGAAGTATGGCCCAATAGGTGGAGTCTACTTAGAAGTTTGCAGTTAAAGGAGAGTGTAAGAGTGAAAAGGTGAGCCTTCTTTGATAAGGCAATAAAGAGATACATGAATTTGCAATCAGATATCCCTTATCCCTTATACCCAGGATACCAAAGATAGAATCAAGAAAAGTATCTAGAATCAGGAATGATAATTATTCCTAAAACAAAGTTGTTTGAGTTTGGGGTAGATAAGGGTGAAAAGGTATATGCTCTTTAGAGCACAAAAACACTTCCCATGGAGAATGTGGTGATATTTTACATAGAAGTATCATTTTACAGTAATCCTTGACTAAAGAGAATAAACTTCTTATTTTGGCAGTAAGCTAAGAGGTATGGCGGTCAGGAAGACCTGAGTTCAAATCCAGCCTTAGACATTTACTAGGTATGTTACCCTGGGTAAATCACTTAACTTTGTTTGCCTCAGTTTCCTCATCTATAAAATGAGCTGGAGAAGGAAAGGGCAAACCACTCCAGTATCTCTGCCAAGAAAATCATCACAAATGAGGTTACAAAGAGTTGGACAGGACTGGAATACAACAACAACAAATTATTTTTGAACCAAAATACATGCTCAGACGTCTAATTTTGACAAGGAAAGGGCAATTCAGAAAAGTTCAAAATTAGCATGAGTTAGAATAGTTGGAGAGAGAGGAAGTAGGCTTTCAAAGATGGTTAATATTAGATTGTAAGCTCCTTGAGGGCAAGTATTGCCTTTTGTCTCTTTTTGTATCCCCAGTGTCTGGCACATAGTAGGTACTTAATAACATTTTATTGATTTATTGATTGATTAATAAGAGATAAAGGGCATTTATAACAAAAATGGCATAAGCAAAGGTTTAACAATACATGTGATATCTTAGGGAAACAATGAGAAGATCAGTCTGACTAAAGTTGGAAAGGAATGGGAAATAGGGAATCACTGTAAATTCTTGAGCAGGTGATCGATTCAATGAAACTGGTATTTCAGGAAGATTAGTCTGGCAGTGTTTGAATTGGATGGGGATCGGGTTGGGGAGGGGCAGGTAGAGAATGGAGAAGGGAAGACCTGGAAAGCTCTTGCAGTTAACTCAGGCAGAGTACCAGGCAGATAACTTTGGGAAAGTAGAGAAAAGGCTGAATCTGAGAGCCATTTTCAAAAGGAGAAGCAACAGGAATTGATGACAAATTGGAAATAAGATATAATGGAGCAGGAAGAGTCAAAGATTATGCCAAGTATTCAGTCTGGGAGATTGGTGGCTGCAATGAGGTACTTAGGAAAAGAAGCTGGTGTGGGAAAGAGATAAATGATGAGAGTTCAGTTTTTGACATGCTGAATATCGAGTGACAGTGAGACATCCAAGGGGAAATATCCTGTAGGCAGCTGAAAATATCTGACTATTAATAGAATAGTAGAATTTTCAAAGTAAAAGGGTCTCTAGTCCAATCCCTTAACTTTACAAGTGAGCAAACTAATGACTAAAGAGGCTAAATGACTTGATGAATGTCAGGCAACTAGTTAGTGCCAGAGCCAAACCTAGAGCCTAGGTCTCCTGAGTCTCAGTACAATATTGATTAGATCTTATATGATATAATACAGTAATTTCAAAACTCAACCACATCAATGATGCCTAACATTTGGTCTGACTTGTTTTCCCATGGAATAATTTTCATGAATTAATCTAATAAAGGCACATTTTTTGCTGTTACATTTACCACATTTAAAAAAATCTTAACAATTCCAAGATTTCCTATTTGCAAGTGACCATAGAAGCCATCTACCCAACCCAGACCTGAAAAAGAAATTCCTCTATGATTTACCTAACAAGTGGTCATTTGGGCTTAGCTTGAAAACTCTACTGATGGAGAACTCACGTGAAGTGATTGTTGTGAGACACCCCATTGTACTTTTGGACAGCTCCAATTTATAGAAAATTCTTCCTGACATCAAGCCTAAATTTCCCTATTTGCAAATTTCACCCTTTGCTCCAAGTTCTCTCTGCCCTATGAGACCAAGTAGAACAAATCTATTGCCTCATCTATTTAAGAGCCCTTCAGATACTTGAAGACAGAAATGCTGGTCACTTTACCTGCATGTATTTTCTTCAGGTTCAAACTCCCCCATTGCTTCTCTTGTTGCCTATATGGCATCATCTTAAAACATTTTACTATCCTGGAAATTTGTAATCTTAATAATGATTTCCCTAAAATGTGGTGTTCTGAACTGAAGACAAAATGGTGACTGACCAAACTTGATAACATTCAAAGATGCTTCCTTGTGCAGGATACCATGCTGCTCTCAATTCAGCCAAGAATGCAAAAGCTTTTGGGGGCTACCATGCTATACTCTCAACACCTGTTGGGATATCAATTCATTTTTTAAAGAAGCTTTTTCAAATGAACTATTATCTAGATATGCCTCCCCATATTATGCTTGTAAAGAAGACTTTATTATTCTTGTAATCCAAGTGTAAGACTTTTATTCTTGCTCAATTTAATCTTATTAGATTCAACCCAATGTATAGTAGTGTGTCAAGATCTCTTTGCATCCTGCCTCTTTTTCACCCAGTGAGTTAGCTATTCCTCAAATCTTCGTGTCATCTGAAAATTTGATAAGCATGCCATCTATGCTTTTATCCAAGTCACTGATAGGCACAAAGGCCAACTACAGATCTCTGGATTATTCTTTGAGAAATTTTCAACTTGATCTTCAACTACTAATTCCTACTATTTGAGTCTAGCCATTCAACCAGTTCTGAATCTACTTGATTATACTATCCTCTAGGCCAAGAGTTTTAACCTAGTACACATTAACTTGTTTGTTTAAATGAGAGAGAGACAGAGAGACAGAGACACACACAGAGAATACATACATATATACATACATACATAGGAGATAGAAATAGCAATAATGACAGAGGAAAGAAGGAAAGAAAGAAAGAAAGAAAGAAAGAGAGAGAGAGAGAGAGAGAGAGAGAGAGAGAGAAAGAAAGAACGAAAGAAAAAGAAGAAAGAAAGAAAGAAAGAAAGAAAGAAAGAAAGAAAGAAAGAAAGAAAGAAAGAAAGAAAGAAAGAAAGAAAGAAAAAGGAAGGAAGGGAAATTTTTTTTCAATATAGTTTCCTTTTAATTACATGTATTCTATTTTAAGCAATTAAAAACATCACCCACACTGCCAAAGAGGTTCATGACACAAAAAAGACTAAGAACCCTTTCACTAGCCCATCTATTTCCATTTTTTCCATTGACATCAAATAAGAGACTGTCAAATGTTTTGCTAAAATCTATGTGCCTGAGAAACCTAACCAAAAAAGAAATAAGGTTAGTCTGGCATACTGTTTTTTTTATTCTAGCTTTTTATGATCACTGCCTCCATTTCTACATGTTTGCTCTCCCTTAAACAATACATTCTACAATTTTGGCAGCAAAGTCAAACCCACTCTATTTAGAAGATAATTTTCCAACTAGAAGACAATTTCTTTTTGAAAATTAAGATGTTTAGCCATCTCCAGAATAACACTACCACTTCAATCCACCATGATCTTCTAGAAGTCACTGATAAAGACTCCTCATCTACATCAGCTTATGTCAGATTTCAACTCCCTACAAACCACATCTTTGTTTTGTCTTTCCTAGTTCAATCTTCATTCTTTTTTAGCAAAGAAACTAGTGGGGTTGGGGGGAAGTTAACCAGTTCTAAGTTCTCTCATTCAGTGATCATTATATCAACCTGAGCACTGGTCCTATTCCTTCACTGATCTCCCCTTGTCCCAAAATAACTAAAAACCTCCTTTTTATTATCCATAGCTTTGTTTTCTCCCTAGCTTTGCTTTCTGGACTCAACTTTCTGAGCATTAGCACTCCTTACACTATTCTGATAGTACAGTACAATAATTTTGTACTCATTCTCCATTAATTTCCCTTAGTTCTACATACATAGATATTAAAAATAAAAATGATGAGTTCCCTATTGATCTACATCACTTTCTTTAGGCAACTTCCTATTTTCTTCCTCACTGGAATTGTTTCTCTTTGTATCTTAAAAACTTTGTTCTCGAAAGCTTCCCATATTTTTTGAGTTTACTTCCCCTGTAGAATTTTAAGACTGCAATACTATTTGCTTTTCTCTGAACTCCTCAAAATTTTGTCTCCAGGAATTTATGGTACAGGTCAAATTACTTCTAGCTTTCCTCTTCTCTATCACTAATTCTAAGATGGAGTACTTATTTTTCTTCTTAGTAACCAATTCTTCCTTGTTGGTGAAAATCCAGATCCAGAATATAATTTCCCCTCCTCTCTTTTGTTCATCTACATTTTGTTGAATGAAAGGATGACAAAATGGGAAGTATATTAGAATAAGTTGAAAGAATTAGGCATATATTTGGTTCTCTGAATATCAGAAAAGGAATTCAAGCATGGAGTCTGTTAAGCTTGAGGGTAGCAAAGAGAAAGGGAGATGAGCTTAGAGGGAGGGTTACACTCCCCTTCTTCCCCCACTGACTAGGTGATGATGTTGTGAACCTCAAAAGGTCAAAATATCTCTGGTTCACATTTGTAACATTAATGGTGTCCACCAGAACTAGTAGCAGTGTTCTCCAGCAGCAATGTCCTAAGGACAAACTAGACCTACCAAAGAAAGGAATTATCACAGAGCATGAGCTCCTCATGTTGGAAGGAAGTATGGCTATGAATTCAAAAAGGTATCAGCCCTTGGAGCCTAGTAAAAACTTACACCACAGGGAACCTCATGAATACTCCACAAAGGGAGAAAAGGACTTCCAAAAAATCAAGACTTTTGAGTTGACTGTTTAGCCACATGGGTTATCTAAGTTTGAGCCACAATCCTCAGGGACATTTGTGTGAAAGGGAACAGTATGCCTCTGTTTTAAGGGGATGTTTTGGACCAAGTATTCATACTATCCTTAGGAAATAGCCATTTTTAAAATGTAATTAACTTTAGTTCATTAATTGTTAATAATATGAAGCATACTAGATAGGAACTTTTTAGTGTCACTACTAGGAAACCTCCAACCCCTCAGGGTTGCCTCTAGGGCAACTTCTGCCTGAGAACAAAAGTAGCAGTTGGCACCAGCCAATCAACGGCACCAGAAATGAGGAAGTAGGCCTGGAGGAGAAAGGAAAGGGGGGACTATACTTAGTTCCAAGTATTCTATGTTCCTTTTTCCCTTTCTCCTTTGAGACACATTCTTCTCACTTCCAACCACCTGGCAGCTGGTATGTTCCTTTTGCCTCTTCAGTTTTTCTTTTCATGTTGAAGCACTTATTCAATATTAAACTCTAAGTTTCAGTAACAATTCATTCTTCCTCATAACCTGGAGAGTACAAAAGCTTTCTTGCAGATCCTTAAACTTATTTTCTAAGAGGCAGCACCTAGAACTTCAAGCACACAGAGTAGTCACTAGGCCATGATAGAAATACAAACATTCAATGGTCAGAATAGGTTATTATAAAATTATCCCTGCTCTCTACACTTATTAGAAGTGAGACCTTTAATCATTATCTTTCTTGCTAGTAACCAACCTATGTTTTAACACGAAGGTGATTCTGTGGTATGGATTTAGATTTTGTGTTGGCTAACTTAGGTTATATCAACTTGTTGCAGAAATCCTGGGGGTATTGGCAAGCATTATGTTTGCCATACTTTGAGAATTTAAAAGAAAAAATGTTGCACCCAACTGATAGCACATTGAAAAACAATGATTCTCCAATAAAGTAATAATCCAATGTCTTATTATGACTTTTGTCTTGTCATTGGTGTTTGATGACTCTGGAAGAGAGAGGCTGATGACTTTGTGCAACTCTGCTTCACTTCAATCCAATTCATGCATCAGTCAAGACATCATCCCATGATGACATTGGTCCTTTTCAAAACAATGGACAAACAGCAATAACATTATGACACAGAAGTTCTCCAAAGTTATATGCTAGTGGCATACAAGCCTTGAAAAGGCTGCTGCCAAGCTAGAAAGCTCTCAGGTATGAACCCAATCAAGAACTATATGCCTAATGTTCAAGAGCCAGCCAAACTAAATTTAAAGAGTTTAATTACTATGTAGATAAATAGATTACTTCTTTTAGCCACAACAAGTCTCAAATACCCTATTCCAAGGTATAGCAGGATTACAATCTACGTTGATAGAGTCAGGACCAATTATAGATCCTTTAAGTATTGAAATCAAAATAATAGCTAATCATGGCTTAAATTTTAAGATATTACTGTGTTGGATTTTATGAGTACCCTACAAATCTAACCCATAAACCCCAAGATATCTTGGGAGGTTTCAGTGATCAAATTTTATATTCCTTTAGACAAAGCACCCACAGGAAAGCGTATGATACCCTAAGCGGACACAGGGAGAGTAAAGAGGAAAGGAAAAGGGAGAAAAGGAAAGGAGAGGAGAGAAGGGAGGAGCTGAGTTGCCCAACTGGAATTGGTCAATGGGGTCTCCAGTGGATCATCAGCCCATACTTCTCACAGTCACAGGTTGTTGTTTCTCCCTGGTTCTCCAAAAGGACCATGGAATCAGGAAGGTGATGCCATGATTTGCAAATGAATTGGATTTAAGTGAGGCAGGGCTGTGCAAAGTCACCAGCCTCACTTTCTCCTCCAGAGCCATCTGGGTCCAGCGGCAATATATAAATCAGGAAGAATGAAGATGGCCCCCAGATCTCCAACAGACAAATGGTCAAAGGATATGAACAAATAGTTTTCAAAAGAAGAAATGCTAAGTATTCACAACCGCATGAAAAAAGCTCCAAATCAATACTAATAAGAGAAATGCAAACCAAAACAACCCTGGGATTTCACCTCACATCCTGCAAATTGGCAAAATTTCAACAGTCAGTGTTGATGGGGCTGGGGAAGAATAGGCACATTAATAACAGTATTGATGGAGCTGTGAAATGGTACTATAATTTTGAAAAGGGATTTGGAATTCTACAAATAAAGTGATTAAAAGTCCATACCATTTAAACTAGGAATTTCATTGCTGAGCTGAAATGAAGAAGGAGGAACAAGAGGAGGAGAAGAAGAGCTAACATTAATTTAGCACCTACTATGCATCAGGCACAGTGCTAAACAGTTTGCAATTGTTATTTCATTTGAGCCTCACAACAATCCTAGGAGGTAGGTGCTATTATTTTCCCCATTTTATAGATGAGGAAACTGAGGCAAACAAACTTGCCAAGATTCACAATTAGTAAGTATCTAAGGTCGTATTTGAACTCAAGTCTTCCTGACTCCAGGTCCAGTGCTCTATCTACTGTGCCACCTAGCTGCCTAATATAGGGGAGGAAAGTCCCCACATATTCCAAAATACTTACATTAGCACTCTTTGTTATAGCTAAGAATTGGGGATGGAGAGAGTAGATGCCCAACAATAAGGGAATGGCTAAACAAATTTTAGTACAGGAAGGCAATGGAATATTACAGTGCTGTAAAAAACGGTGCGATGAATACAGAAAAACATGGAAATATCTATATGAACTGACACAGAGTGAAGTAAACAGAGTCACGAAAGCAATATACTCAGTGAATACAACAATGTAAATGGACAGAACTACACACTAAAAAAAAATAAATGTAACAAAACTATTAAGATTAAACAGGACTACTCTTTGTGGCAGTGGGAGGTGCCTAGAAGTTACATGTTGTACATGTTTTTGGACTTTTTCAATGTATCAAACAGTTGTACTTTTTTTTCTTTCTAAAAATAGTATTTTTTATATAGGATGGATCTCTAGGATGGGGAGGGAAAGGGATACTTTGGGTTACTATGTCAATGTAAGGAACAGGAAAGACCTGTTTAAAGATTTTTATAGCAACAAAAAAAATGTAACAGTCCTATAGAGCGACAGCTAGGTGGTGCAGTACATAGAGCACCGGCCTTGGAGTCAAGAGAACCTGAGTTCAAATAAGGCCTCAGACACTTGACACTTACTAGCTGTGTGACCCTGGGCAAGTCACTTAACCCCATTGCCTAGCCAAAAAGAAAAAAAAAATTCCTGTAGGAAGGAAATAGAAATATTATCCATTAGATAGTAAGTTCTTTGAGGGCAGGGACTGTCTTTTGCCTCTTTTTGTATCTTCAGCACCTAGCATGGTGCCTAGAACATATTAGGTACTTAATAAATTTTTATTGATTTTCTCCATTTTACATATGTTGGAAAATAACCTCAGAGAGATTGTTAGTTTTCCAAATCCCCGAGCAAATAAGGGGCAAAGCTAGAATTCTAACTCAATTATCCTAATTCCTAGTTCTAGTAATCATTGCACTATGTTATTTTTTGTTGTTCAGTTGTTTTTCAGTCATGTTTGACTCTTTGTGACCTCATTTGCAGTTTCTTGGCAGAGATACTGGAGCAGTTTGCCATTTCCTTCTCTGGTTCATTTTAGCAATGAGGAAACTGAGGCAAACAGAGTGACTTGGCCAGAATCACACAGATAGTAAGTGTCTGAGTTCAGACTTGAAGTCAAGTAGATGAGTCTTCCTGACTCCAGGCCTGATTCTCCATCAACTGAACCACTTAGCTGCACTGTTATACTTTTTGAATAATCAAAACGGTGGTAAATGAACAAATCACCCAAATCTCCAAGCCCTGCGAAATAAATTATCATTTCTGAGAGAATTTTGTTAATAGGCCAAAGGGAATTTCACACTGTTTTTATTTAGACAATGGTGTGATCACATCATGTATGGTGTCCTTCAAAAGAAATGCCCTTAGAAAGAATACCCCTGAAAAACAGGCAGATAGATAAATGAATGAGCATTTGTTAAGCATGTCAGGATTAATATATTTAAAAAAAAAACCCTCATTGAGATTCAGGAATCAGAGTATGGGGCCATTCTGATATCCCCCCTATTACATCATGAGATATAGTGTGGTATAATGGAAAGGGTGCTCAGTTTAGAGTCATACAAACTGGGTTTCAATCTTAGGTCTGCCACTTAAAACCTGCATGACCTTGGGCAAGTCATTTAATATCTGCACACCTCAATTTTCTCACATTTAAAAGGAAGGGATTGACCTAAAATGATTCCTAAGCTCCCTTTCAGCTCTAGAGCTATGATCTTATGATCAATATGTTATCAGGTCTTATCCCCCCCAAATTCTCCTAGTGAGGAGAGTAAAAATTGTTTCTGAGGATTTTTAACAATCATTTCAGCCTGAAAATCTCATCAATTTTGGCATTAAGCAGAGACAATTCAGCCAGTAAGAAGCTTCTTCTAATTGGGGGTGATCAGCAGGGTCATATCCAATTTGATCAAGGTACCTTAAGACAGAAACCTTGGTTTTATTTTTGACACCAACTTGTTTTTTTCGTCTTCTTTTGCTCTCCAGCAAGGTCATGTCATTGTCAGCTATTTAGATGGCTAAAATTAGAAAATTCATAACCACTCTAGCAGCTGAAACATTAGTCTGTGTTCCTCAGATTTTGCATTAAAACACTTGCAATATTAGTTAAATGGATTTTCCTCTTATTCCTTTCTACCTTAAAAGCACAAAGCAATGCCCTTTGTTTTCTGTATCTTGTTCTACTCGAAGTTATCTTCCTCAGATAGACCACTCAGTTATTAACTTAATGATTCACTGGAAGCTGATGAGTCTATTTTACTTTTTAAGTTCTTGATTTCATGGCTGCATTATATCTAAATAATATCATCTGTCTTGGTCCATGCATGAGAACTATAATACAAATTTAATAGTCTGCTCAATATTACATGAGGCACAACTTGATTAATTCTTGGCAAAAATGTCCCATCATTTTAGTCAGATGAAATTCATAGGATTCTAAAACAGGGACCCTTAGAGATCTGTGTAAAATTCATTATCATCCCGTAAAAACCATTCCTTCTCTAAACTTCTCCATTTTTATTGATGTCACTAATTTTTCAATCACCCAGTTTAACAACCTAAGAGATATCTTTGATTCTTTCTTCTCCTTTATCCCTTGTTGATGAATTTTATTGATTCTATCTCCCCAATATCTTTCACATCCATCCCCTTCACTCCAGTCATACAGCTCTCTCCCCAGTTCAAGTCCTCATAACCTCTCAAACAGACTATTGGAAAACCTCCACACTGAAGATCTCACCACCAGCCTATCCACTCATTAACTTATCCTCTATACATCTGCAAAAATAATTAATCAATAAGTATTTATTATGCATCCCTGTGTTAGACATTAGGGATACAAAATAAAAGTGAAATATCTCCTGTCCTCAAGGAACTTTTGTTCTATCAGAGGAGAAAACATATATAATTTTATGTTATATATACATTTTTATTTGGTAGGGTAATGAGAGGCAGCAGAAGTTGAATGGTGCTTAGACTGAATTCTGAAGAAAGTTTAGGGCCTCTAAGAGGTAGATGTAGGAGAGTGTGCATTCTAGAAATAGTGTACAACCTAGGTATAGGCATGGAGAGTGGGAATGGGAGGTTCTGTCTTAAGAAGAGTAAAGCCAATTTGGCTGAAATATAGTAGAGAGCTCAGTGGAGGCAGAAATGGCCCCTGTCCTTTGAACAGTAGCACTCATAGTAA
The DNA here is from genome assembly GCF_003287225.1 of Phascolarctos cinereus. NCBI lineage: Eukaryota > Metazoa > Chordata > Mammalia > Diprotodontia > Phascolarctidae > Phascolarctos > Phascolarctos cinereus. The sequence goes on from NW_027555625.1 coordinate 96,602,631, forward strand.
TCAGTGGCATTGAAGGATGTGGCCTTCATCTGAAAAGAATGACAGCACCTGCACCATCCTCAGAAGGATTTTAGAAGGATGTGATACTGGAGGACTGTAGGAACCTGATGTGTCCAGAAGTTGCAGCAGCCAAACCAGATGTGATCTACCAGTTGGAGAGATGGGAAGCATCTTTGATGCCAGAGAGAATTGTCTCAAGAAGAAGCCATCCATGTCTGGATTTTTAACTATGCCATATTCCACACAACTAGATAATATCACATAACTATGCAATGTTCCACAAACAGAATAAATCCTCTCCCATTTCCTTGCCTTTCCACTAGCCATCCTCCATGCCTAGAATGTACACCATCCTTACTTCCAGCTTTTGAAATTCCTAGTTTCCTTCAAAACTCAGCTTACTTCCTACCTTCCATAACTAGTCTTCCAGCTGCCTTTTCCCCAAACCTATTTTGTTTTCTTATTATGCATTCTCTGCATATGCTTACATGTTTACATGTCTTCCCCATTAGAATGTAAGTTACTTTTGCCTCTATCTCCAGTGTTAATATATTACCTGCTATATAGTAAGTGCTGTTGGTTGGCTCTAGTATATGACACAAATTCCTCTGCCTGACCTTTAAAATTCTTTGCAATATGGCTCCCACTGACCTTCCCAGCTGCATTTCATTTATTCCCCAACACACATTCTATGTTCAAGCCATACTGGATTATTTGCTATTCTATGTGTATAAAATCCCATCTACTTCCTCCATGCAACTGTCAGTTTGTTTCCTATGGCTGGAAAGCATTCCCTTCTCTTAACTGTCTCTTAGAATCCCTATTATTTGAAGTCTTAGCTCAGGTCACTTCCTATCCAAAACCTTTTCTGATGCCCCTATTGGTTACTATTCTTATACTCCTGAAAAAAACCTATTTATTCAGTATGTTGTATTCCCCTAATAGAATATAAACTCCTTGAAGATTGGGACTATTTTTTTTTTGTCTCTAGCAATTAGCATAGCACCCTGAAGACTGTAGGTGACATTTGTTGAACTGAATTCTTTCATCTAGTTCAGGCTTTCTTAACCTTTGTGTATCATGGTCCTCTTTGGCAGTCTTTTGAAGCCTATATTCTTTATCAGAATCATGCTTTTAAATTTGTGTGTGTGTGTGTGTGTGTGTGTTCCTTGTATACATATATGTGTGTGTTTATATATATGTATTTGTGTATTTGCATTTAAAAACATTATTCAAAACAAAAATATATTTATTATATAAATGTTATATAAAACTTGCTTATAAACAAATGTGTTTATGTGATTATAAAGGTAACCAATTATATTGAAATACAGTTTTCAGACTATTAAATAATGAAAAGTTCATGCACCTACTGAAGTCTATCCATGGATTCCAGGTTATGAATTCATGTTTTGCTCTAGCTATATTGCAAATAGAAATACCAATCCCAAAGAACAGAAGTACTTTGCTTCAGGTTACATTGTTACTAAGTGACAGAACCAAGACAATTGGAAATAATTTACTAGTTAGAGGAAAATAAATTTTAAGTCTACTGTTAGAAGCAAAGACTGAGATAATAAAAGTAATAACATTCTTGAAGTCAAAATTCCTGAGATTTTGTCCAAACATTGTGATAATTAGCAATGTGACTTTGGGCAAGTCACATAATTTCTTTGGGCTTGTTCTCAATGTAACATGAAGGATCTCAACTAGATAATCTTTAATGTCCCATTCAACTCTGTGATTCCATGGCATGCTGGCTCCACTTCAGAGGAATCAGTCAATAAACAAGCATTTATTGAGGGCCAATTATGCACCCAGTACTGTGCTAGGTCCTAGGGTACAATACAAAGAAGGAAACAATTTCCACTATCAAGGGCTTTAAATTCTAAGAATACAAGTACATATATGAGTATGCAGAATATATATGGAGAGAATACATACAAATCAATTAAATACAAGTTCATTTTAGAGGGAGGACAGTAGCAGTTGGAAGGATCAAGAAAGTTTTCATGTATAAGTGGTATTTGAGCTGTGGCTTAAATGAAGAGAGAGATTCTATGAGGTAAAGTTCAGCAGAGAGTGCATTCCTGAAATAGAAGATGACCAGGGTAAAGATATCACATGTGAGGAATAGAAAGAAGACTAATTAGACTGCATTGCAGAATATGGGAATAATGTAAAATGGGGGGGGGAAATAGGGTGGGGCCACATTGCCAAAGATTTTAAAAGCTAAACTGGAGAATTTATATTCCATCTTATGGTAAGAGAAAGACAATGGAACAGATTGAGTCAGGGAGTGACATGGTCATACTTGCACTTAAGTAATATTACTTTGGAAGCCAAGAAGACAGAGTAGAGATAGTACTTTAGTCAAGATCTCTCAACATTTCCCTCAAAATAACTTTAAAATAATGCCTCAAATTGAGTTCTGGAGCAGCAGAGCCAACAAAAGGTCAGTGTGAGAATTCTTCCAACCCAAGATAACATAAGAGGGTTGAAAGAAGAGAACTGTGATATAGCAGTGGATATAGCAATGGATGCAACACCAGTAGTGGGACTTAATGACAGTAACAGCAGCAGCTGTAGCTTTAGGGATTCTCAAATCAGAGATCCTAAGTGGATTGGGCAACTGGCCAGAAAGAAATGATAGGAGATCTACATGCTAGCACTGTGTGCATCACCAGACACTGGCAATTCCATTGCCCAGACCCTCTTCTATGTTCAAAAGTAGAGAGGAACACTTTCAGTCATAAGGGAGCAGGGGCTATTAGGAATAGCATCACTTCTTGGGTAAGGACAAGAGAGAAGACCAAAAGATTAGTGAACATACCTCTTCCCAGATCACACCACCTTGGAAGCACCAAAAACTTCAAACCCTCCAGAACTAGCTCTGAAAACAGCAATGCAAAAACTGTCTAAAGCATGGGACAGAGTCCTTCCAACATCAGGAAAAGAACCCAAAATTAACATAAAGTTCAAAGTCAAGAAAGAAGCTGGGAAAATAAGCAAAACAAACAAACAAACAAGAATCTGACCATAAAAAGCTACTATAGGGAAAGGGAAGCTCAAGATACAAACTCACAAGAAGACAATGATGTCAAAATAACTACAAGAAAAGGCTCAAAGGAAAAAAAAACATGAAAAGGATACCTGGAAAAGTTAAAAAAAAATACAAAATGAAATCAAGACTGGTAAAGGAAAAAAATTAGTAAAGAAATCAGAGCAAGGGAAGAAATTTATGAAAAGACAACAGTTTGGTTAAAAGGGGCACAAAAATACTGAAGAAAAATAACATCTTAAAAAGTAGAACTGGCCAAATGGTAAAAAGAGGTACAAAACTCCATTGATGAAAATAACACCTTAAAAAGTAGAATTGGCCGAATGGAATAAGAAACCCCAAAACTCAGTGAAGAACATCATTTTGCAAAAATTAGAATTGGGCAAATGGAAGATAATGACTCCATGAGACATGAAGAAACAACAACAAATAAAAAGGTAAAAACTGAAAAATTAGAAGAAAATGTGAAATATCTCACCAGAAAAACAAATGACCAGAAAAATTGATTGAAGAGAGATAATAAGAATTATTGGACTACCTGAACGTCATGATGAAAGAAAGAACCTAGATATCATATTTCAAGAAATTATAAATGAAAACTTCCCCAATATGCTAAAAACAGAGAATGAAAAAAAAAATGAAAACAATCCAGGGATAGCCACCTAAAAGAGATCCAAAAATGAAAACAACCAGGAATATTATAGCCAAACTCCAAAGCTCCCAGGTCAAAGAGGAAATACTTCAAGCTGCCAGAAAGAAACAGTTCAACTACTGTGGAGCCATAGTCAGGATCACACAAAATTTAGCAGCTACAACCTGAAAGAATGAAAGACTTTTAATGTGATATGACAGAAGACAAAGGAGCTAGGATTACAACTGAATAAAACTGATAATCCTTCAGGAGAAAAAAAATATGGATATTTAATGAAAGAGGACTTTCAAATATTCCTGATGAAAAGACCAGAGATGAATAGAAAATTTGACTGTCAAATATAAGACTCAAGAGAAACATAAAAAGGTAAACATGAAAGAGAAATGAAGGGGATTCAATAAGGTTAAACTGTTTCCATTCCTATATGGAAAGAAGGTACATGTAACTCCTAAGAAGTTTAACATCATTAAGGCAAGTAAAAGGACTCTACATAGGCAGAGGGCAAAGGAGGAAATTAATTGTGTTGGAATGATCTAAAAAAATTGGATTGGTAAGAAAGAGGGATGCACTGGGAAAAGAGGGAAGGCAGACAGAGAATGTGGAAAAGTATCTCACTTAAAAGTAACATGCAAAGATGAGCTTTTACAGCAGAGAAGAAAATGGTGGGAAGGTGGGCAAAGCTTGAACTCCACTCCTGTCTAAATTGGCTTTGGGCACTTACAGGGGAAAGTTCTTGGTTTCAGTTGCAGGCCAGAGGTACCATTCCTCATACTCCAGGACTAGAGGTGATTACAAAAAATAAACTGCTACAAATTAAAAAAAAAAGAGAGAGAAGGCAAAGGACAAAGAATCCAGTCATATAAAGTCACCATAGGAATATAGAAGACCAAAGTTTGTTTTCAGAGGAGGATACTGAAGCAAAAAAAAAAAAGCCTCTCCTACCCCAAAGAGTAACGTCAGATGATCACCTGCCCAAAAAGAACATAGAAAAAATTTTAAAAAGACTTTAAAAATCAAATGAGAGAGATTGAAGAATTTTTCTAAAACAATAAGAATAATCCAAGAAAAACAAGATTATGAAAATAAAGTCAACCTATTTTGTTGGTTGAATTAGAAAAGGAAGATCCATAATCTTAAAAAAACAACTCCTTGAAAATCAGAATTAAGCAAAAGGAAGCCTGCAAAGTTATAAAATGAAAAAATAGAAGACAATGTGAAACAACTCATAAGAAAATCAAATCATCTAGAGAACAGATCAAGAAGAGGAAACATAAGAATAATCAGACTACCTGAAAGATACAACTAAAAAAGAAAGAAAAAAAATTGTTCTGAAACATTAGAACAAGAGGGGAAAGTAGAAATAAAAAAGAATTCACCAAATAGCACATGAAGGAGATCCTAAGAGGAAAACCTACAGGAATATTATAGTCAAATTCAAAAGCCCAAACTCAAGGGTAAAATATTGCCAGCAACAAGGAAAAAAAAAACAATTTAAATATGGCAGTGCTACAATTAGAATCACCAAGACCTAGCAGTGGTGACACTAAAAGACTGCAGGTCTTGGAATACTATGTAGTGAAGAGCAAAAGAACTGGAGTTGTGGCCAAAAATATCATACCCAATAAAGTTAAGCATAATCTTGAATGGGGGGAAAAAAGGATATTTAATGAATTGCCAGACTTTCAGGATTTTGTTAAAAACAAAAACAAACTACACTTAGTAGAAGATTTGATATTCAAGAGCCAAGAGAAATAAAAGGTGCATATCAAAGACTAATTACAAGGGACTCAATAAGGACAAACCGTTTACCTTTTATATGAGGAAATGTAAAACATATGTCTAAGACTGTTATTAGTAATTGGGTAGTCCATAAGACAGATTGAGGTAGACCTGAGTATAAAGAGTAATTATCGTATATAAATGAGGAGCAAGAAGAACTGACACAGAAGAATTAGATGGGGGAGGAGGGCTGGTAGTTCAGGAACCATACTTTCATTGGGAATGGGTTTAAGAGGGAACTATAAATATATATATATGTGTGTGTGTGTGTGTGTGTGTGTGTGTGTGTGTGGTGTGTGTGTGTGTGTATGTGTGTGTGTGTATGTATGTGTATATATATATGTATATATATATATATATATATGCATATATATATATATATATATCTAGAAGGGTATAAAAGTCTAAATTCAGAAAGAAATAAAAGACTAAGAGGATAGGAAGGGGGGGAGATGATAAGGGTGGGATCTTTAGAGAGGAGGATGAGGGAATAGAATAAGGGAGGTTACAGAAGGGTGTTTAGATTAATGGGAGTGGAAGATCAAGGGAGGAATCCTGAGTGGGGCGGTGGGGAGGGGGTCAGGTAGGTTAAGTAATAGAAGGGCAAGGTAGTGGGTAGAAGTAAAGTACAGGAGTCAGGAGGGATAGGAAATAACAGATACACACAAATATAAAATAAAGATCAGGAATAGAATTTCTTAGGGAAAAAGGAGTAATCATGATTTCAGACAAAGTTAAGGCTAAAATAGATTTTATCAAAAGGGAAAAATAGGGAAACTACACTATGTGCCAGCTATATTCATTAATGTTGTTTCGGATTATTTAAAACAACTAGACAATCTAAGGATGGAATATTACTGTGGTGTAGGAAATGACAAGTTGATCGACTTGGAAAAAATATGGAAAAACTCAGACTTATAAAGGAAGAGGTTATCTACCATCAGAGAAACAGAGGACAAGTAAGTATAGTAAAGTCTTACATAGATGTATATGAATGTATGTGTCTATATGAGTATTATCATAGATATCTAAGTATATGTATGTGAGTATATGTATATATGTAAGTATATTTATATATCTTTGTGTATATACATATGTATGTGTATATATATGTATATGTGTGTGTGTGTGTGTATATATATATATATATATATATATATATATATATATATATATTTAATTGTCACCATCTTTGGGGGGAGGAGGAGAAGGAGGGGGAAAAAAAGAACAAAGTAAAAATTGCACAATAGAGAACAAAAGAAACTTTCCAAAGAAGCAAAGATCGACAGCTCTGAACATAATGCATAGTATTTATTACATAGCTTTTCTTGAAATGGGAATTTATTGCTGTATGTAATCCTCTCATGTTCTATTGTGCACATGGCAGTGCTTTTGTTTTTCTTATTTGGTATTTAAGTTTCAATACTTAAGTTTACAATACGTTTTTCTTTTCTTATTGTGTATTTAAGTTTTTGTATTTGAATTTAAAAGAAATTTTAAAAAGAAAAGAAAGTTTTGTTAAAACCCAAAGATTAACTTAGAATGAGTGGCTGGAGAAAAATTTATTTCACTTCAACTGAAATTTTTAAAAAGATTGGCCAGCAATCACAGTTTCAGATAAGTCCGATTTTTTAAAAAATAGAGGCAAACCAAAGTGTTCATATCAAAAATGAAATGCAACTGAAGAGGAAATAAAGAAAAATCATAAGAAATCATTTTGCCCAATTATATGTTAATGAAAGTCATAACTTGGAGGAAATGCAGGAAGATTTAAAAAAAATATAAAATACCTAGATTAACAAAAAAAATTAGACTATGTCAATCTAAAAAGCTTTTAATGTAAGTCAACATCTGTTTCTGTTAAACACTCTAGAAAACAGGAATAAATAGCTTTTCTTAAAATAGTAAATGATATCTAAAACACATAATAGAAAAAAATTTTAGAGGTTTTTCCAATAACATCAGAGTTAAGGCAAAGTTGTTCATTATCACTACTATGATATAACTGAGTGTTAGAAATGCTACCTATAGCAATAAAACAAGAAAAAGAAATGTAGGCAATAAGCACATGCAAAGAAGAAACAACACTTTAATTTTTTTTTTTGTGAGGCAATTGGGATTAAGTGAGTTGCCCAGGGTCACACAGCTAGTAAATGTTATGTGTCTGAGGCCAAATTTTAACTCAGTTCCTCCTGACTCCAGAGCTGGTGCTCTATCCATTGTGCCACCTAGCTGCCCCCAACAACACTTTTACAACATCAAACTATTTTGAAACATTTGGTAAGTTATGGCACCACATTTTAGGAAAGTCATCGTCAACCTTAGTAGTCTCCAGAAGAGAGCAGCCAAAAGATCATGCCATACGAGGATTGGTTGAAGGAGGCCAGGATAGTTGAAGTGGAGAAGAGAAGAGTAATGGGAAAATGATAGCTATTTTCAACTATTTGAAGGGCTGACATGAAGAAAATTGATTAGACCTTTTTTTTTTTTATTTTTTTTGGCCCCAGGGAGGCAGAACTAGGAGCAATTGATGGGATTTACAAGAAGACCAATTAAGGCTTGATGTAAAACAATCAAAGTTATACAAATATATGAGGTCCTCCTCACTGGAGGTACTCAAGCAAAGACTTGATGACCACTTAGGAAAGACTTTGTATAGGGATTTCTTATTCAGGTAGTCATCCAGACCTTAGGGGTCTCCTCCAACCTTGAGTTTCTGCAGTTTAGGCAAGCTATGGGCTGACCCAAAATCTGAAAGCAAATAGAGAAAAAGGAAAGCTCAGTGTATGAAAAGGGCTTATGTAATATGTAATAACAAGACTCACTGCTAAAGAATAACAGAGTATTCACTCACGAGGCATTGTAGCCATCTGGCCAAAATGAGAGTTGAGCAGTTATTAAATAATTCATGCTGCAGAAGAAATAAAAGGATCAACAAGGAAGAAAAAATATCTTTCTGGAGGCAAACCAGATACAAGAGAAGCTTATTGCTGAATCACTAGCCTACTTTCTATAGCCTGAAAAGAGATTTCCCCCTACTTCTTATCATTCTATACTTTCAGGAAAAAGTAACTACTGGTCCATTCTCATCAGTCATTCTCTAAGAGCAAATATTTTCCCTCCCAGGAAAATCCTTGGCCTACCTAATTGTAACTTCATTGTAACAACTGTTAATCCCCAAACTACAATTTTCAGGCATTCAGTGTGCCTCAGAATAAGGCATTATTAGCTTCTTTAGGCTAGATACGAATGACAAATTTATATCACAGCATGTGGCATATAGTAGATTCTCAATAAACAATTAATTCAACAAGGATTTGAGTGAGTTCTATGTTGCCAACTCTCTTCTATGTGCTTTTAGCACTAAGGTCTGCTGCTGAAAGACCTAAAGAAGCAGGAAGAAGCAGAGAGAGATTTAGGAAGGAAAAAGAGGAGATGGAAGAGGAAAAGGAGAAAATGGCTGTATTTGTGGTACAGACCACAAACTCTTATTTTAGTTAAACAGCCAAATATTGTTTTATTGTTAAATCTCCATGACATTCAAACTAGTTTGACATCAGCAGCCAGCTATTACATTAAAACTGACTGGTCTATTTAGTGATATGGCCATAGAATTCTAGAGGTTGGATTCCCATTGTAGGTACCACTGTCCTTCCATCATCCAGGTTTTAGAAGTCCCTTCTAAAAGGTCTTTGACCTTTGTATCTATCCAATAGAAGGTAAAGTTCTCAAGAGAAGAGACTTTCATTTCTATCTTTGTATCCCCAGTGCCTAGCAGAACACATTCCCAAATTAAGTATGTAATATTTTTAAAATTGAGCCAAATAGGAAGGACTTAAAAAAGTGATCACATGGCAGTGATTATTTCAAATGGTATCTACATTTGTCATGTATTTTTTTTTTCTTGCAGTCTCTCTTTGCCTAACATTTCCAGCCTGAATCAAACATAGGATTGGATATATATATATGTGTGTGTGTGTGTGTATTTATACATAATGGACACTAATTGGAAAAATGGCCAAATAAATTATGATATCTTATTATGTAGCTTGATTTTATGATGCTATAAAAATACATATGAAGTGAATAAGAAAATATGGAATGACATATGAAGTGATGGAAAGTGAGTTCAGCAGAAACAGACCTGTATAAAGGATTACTATACCTATATAAATTTATATGCATATATAGACATACATAATACATACATAAAAAAAATTCAGAGACAGTAGAACATCCGATATTCTAAGACAGAGTGACAAAAATATACAATTCATGTTTATTGTACATTAATTAATTTGGTCATACCTTGCTAAATGCTAATTCTTTGAGAAAATTTTATTCTGTCTGCCATAATTTTATCTTATATTTGCCTTTGATATTTGTTAAATTCATGATTTAAAATTTTTAGTATTGTCACACTTTACCAGACCACCTGCAGCATGTCACTGTATACTTTGGGGATCCTGGTAGTTTGGGGGAAATTGGCTTTCAGTTTTGTAGGATGATGAAAAGGTATATTATCCTGTTGGTTGACTTTTATCTGCCATTTCAATCACACTGGTTTCTGAGAGGTCAATCATCTGTAATTTGATGGAGAATTTTACAGTTGGAGCCTAAAGAAGTATGCAGTTGAAAATTTTGGGTCGACTTGATCAAAAGGAAGGTAATAAATTGTCTTGCTCCTGAAAAATCAAATGAGCAAATAATGCTATTTGATAGTTTTTCTTCCCTGGCAATGGAATACCATGAAAGCCTTGATGGGAAAATGTTTCTAAGAATGAACGAATTAGACAAGTCCTTCCAAATTTCAGTTTTTAGTTTTCCTTTCCTATTAGCCAGCTTAGAGAATCAGAAGCATGCTTATCTTTTGGGGTTTCCAATTTGGCCAGATTTCTGCGTTTGGCTGACCTCAAATGATCAAGAAGAAATGTTCCTGAGATTAGGCAACATTCCAGATACCATTAAGTCTGATGGATACAATATTTCTCTTTAACGAAAGAAAACTCATCAGTATCATTTGCATGAAAAGCCACACCAAGGCCTTATTTTAAATAGTGCTTTAAATGAAAAGGGGGAGAAAGCTAGAAAGATTTTCAAAGAACTCTCAGCTACTTTTCCAACCCTCCTTTTTTTCTGACACCTCCCATACCTTGCAGACGCTACCCTGACTAATCCTATCTCAACTACCTGCATGCCAACCACATCCCAGAGAGAATAGAATACAGACAAGTATTGATACTCTTAATATTTCTTTGGAGCTGCTATAGTTTGAGGGGATAACTTGGGACACTAACATGAAGTGAAAGATTGAATCTTACTTTTCTCTTCCATATTTCTTCCCCTCCTGCTCTCTGTCTGGGTCTCTTCCTCTCTCCCATCTCAAATGAAAAGAGCAATTCAAATTGTGGCTCTGCTATTTATTACCTGTGTGGCCATGAGCAGGTTACTTCACATTTCTGAGCTTTAGTTCCTCATCTGTAAAATAAGGGGATTAAACCCAAAGGCCTCTAAGGTCTCTTCCAGCTCTAAAACTATGGCTATGATAAGCCATCATTATGTGGACTTTATCATTACCTCTTTGATCCATGAAATTAGAAAGAATATGATCTTGCTTGCTTGTTTTACAGTGGAAAAAGAAACTTATTCTAAGAATATAGAGACTAGCAATAAAGTTTTTTGCTGCAAGTAGCAGCTGTCAATTTTTTTTTTTTGGCCACTGGGGACAAATTCTAAAACTAAACATTTTTTCCAGAGTGGTTCAACACCTCTGGCCTGACACTGAGCACTACCCACTGATGATGTGAAGCAAAAAGCAGTGCATTTTTTTTCTGAGAATATGATTGCTTGCTATTTGTTATAAGGGAAAATAGTTCATATACCAACTGCATTCCATCGGAACCAAATTTCACAAATCTTTGAGAAAGCTAAATATATCTATTCAATTTGCACTTATGGAATTTATTGCTGCAGATATCAATATGCTACATTTTCACACTTTAATAATTTCTTTCCTGTTTTGATATTATTTTTAGAGAAGAAATTTTTGCTAAAATAACCATTCTTCTAAAACTTTTCCCATTTTTTCTATATCTCTTTGATTCATCACCTCTCTTTAGAACTCTGAGTTATCTTTATATCTAGGTCATTGCCTCTCATCTCTTGCTTTGGTAAAGACAGACCTTTTTTCAGTGGTTCCACTACCTGTGAACTGAATAAATTTTATATTGGATCTAAGAGTTCCTTACCACATCAAAGAAAGAGAGAAAGGAAAAAAGAGAAAAAACAAGAGAGAAAGAAGGAAGGTAGAAGGAAAGAAAGGAAGGAAAGAAGGAAGGGAGGGAGGGAGAGAGGAACAAGGAGAGGGAGGAAGGAAGGAAAGAAGGAAGGAGGAAAGAGAGGAAGGAAGGAAGGAGACAGGGAAGGAAGAAGAGAGGGAAGGAAGGACAGAGGGAAGGAAGGAAGGAAAAAGGATGGAAGGAAAGAGGGAGGGATGGATGGAGGAAAGAAGGAAGGGAGGGAAAAAAGAAAGATAAATGAGCATTTATTAAGCACTTATTTTCTATGTATGATTTAGGTCTAGAAAACTGCTTCCCCATAAAGGCTTAGGAAAAGATAATTTATTGGACAATCCATATAAGCATTTTTATCATAAATATTTATAGCTAGTCTTTGGGCTCCATTTGACATTATATGGTCATTGAATCAAAGAATACTGAATGTGGAAATCCAGTACATACCAGATAAAGTCCTACAGTACTCAGAACAGGATTCAATGTTCTATGTAATCACTTAATTCTAGGTAATAATTTAAATCATTTGGTATTGTGAGTGAGACCTTTGATTACTAGCACCAGCACAAGAAAGTGTTGAGTCTGGCTCCTTGCTGTGAAAAGTAATGGGTGAAATTCAAGCACATTATTTATTTTTAATTTTTAACATTTTTATTTAAAGTTTTGAGTTCCAAATTCTCTCTCTCCTTCCTTCCTTCCCTCTCTTCCCTTCCCCTTCCCTGAGATGGTCTGGAATCAGATATAGGTTATACATGTGCAATTATGTAAAACATTTCCATATTAGTTGTTTTGTACAAGAAGGCTCAAATAAAATTTTTGAAATGAAAGAAAGTGAATAACAGCTGGATTCAGTCTGTATTTAATCAAAATCAGTTCTTTCTCTGGAGGCAGGTATCACGCTTCATGGTTAATCTTTTGGGATTGTCTTGGATCATTGTATTGCTGAGAATAGTTAAGTCATTCACAGTTTTTCACCGAATAATATTGCTGTTACTGTGCACAATGTGCTCCTGGTTCTATTCACTTTACTATGCATCAGTTCATGGAAGTCTTTCCAGATTTTTCTGAAATATGCCTGCTCATCATTTCTTACAGCACAGCAATATTCCATTACAAGCATATACCACAGCTTGTTTTGCCATTCCACAATTGATGGACATCCCTTTGATTTCTAATTCTTAACCACCACAGAAAATTGCTATGGATATTTTTGGACAAATAGGTCTTTTTTCTTTTTATATCTCTGAGATATAGACCTAGTAGTGGAACTGCTGGATCAAAGGATATGCACAGTTTAATAGCTCTTTGGGCATAGTTCCAAATTGCTCTCAAGAATGGTTAGATCAGTTCACAACTCCACCAACTTCATTAATAGTGACTTACTGTCCCAGTTTTCCAACACCCCCTCCAATATTCAACATATTCCTTTTTTGTCATATTAGCCACTCTGATAGGTGTGAGGTGGTACCTCAGAGTTGTTTTAATTTGCATTTCTCAGGTCAATAGTGATTTACAGCAATTTTTCATACTATTGTAGATAGTTTTGATTTCTTTGTCTGAAAACTTCTTGCTTATATCTTTTGACCATTTATTAATTGGGAGATGATCTGTATTTTCATAAATGTGACTTGCTTCTCTATATATTTGAGAAATGAGGCCTTTATAGAGATACTTATTGCAAACGTTTTTTTTTTTCTCAGCGTTCTGTTTTCCTTATAATTTTGGTTGCATTGGTTTTGTTTGTGCTAAAACTTTTTCATTTTATATAGTCAAAATTATCTATTTTACATATTAAAATGATCTCTATATCTTCTTTTGACCCAAATTATTCCCTCATCCATAAATCTGACAGATAGACTATCCCACACTTTCTTAATTTGCTTAAGGTATCACCCTTTATGTGTAAATCATGTGCCCATTTTGATCTTATCTTGGTATATGGTGTGAGATGTTGATCTATACCTAGTTTCTGCTGTGCTGTTTTCCAGTTTTCCCAGTAGTTTTTGTCAAATAGTGAGTTTTTGTTCCAAGAGCTTGGATCTTTGGGTTTATCATATATTAGATTACTATGATCATTTACTATAATGAAATCAGTATCTACCCTCTTCTACTGATCCACCACTGTATTTCTTAGCCAGTACCAGATTGCTTCGATAATTACCACTTTATAAAACAGTTAGAGATGTGATGCATTAGTCCACCTTCTTTTGTAATTTTTTCGTTAATTCCTTTCGTATCCTTGAGATTTTGATCTTCCAGAAGAATTTTGTTATTATTTTCTATAATCTAGCTGTGTAAAATAATTTTTGATAGTTTGATTTGCATGGAACTGAACAGATTAATTTAGGTAGAATTATAATTTTTATTATATTGGCTCAGCCTACCCATAAGCAATTGATATTTTCCCAATTGTTTAGATCTGACTTTATTTGTGTCAAAAGTGCTTCATAGTTGTGTTCATATAGTTCCTCTTTTTGTGTTGGCAGGTAGATTCTCAAATATTTTATATTGTCTACAAATATTTTAAATGGAGTTTCTCTTTCTATCTCTTGCTGCTGGCCTTTGTTGGTAATATATAGAAATGCTGGTGATTTATGTTGATTTATTTTATATCCTGCAACTTTGCTAAAGTTGTTGATAATTTTAAGTAATTTTTTTTAGTATTTTATAAGTACAACTTCATATTCTCTGCAGAGTCATAGTCTTGTTTCCTCATTATCTATTTTGATTCCTTTCATTTCTTTTTCTTCTGTTATTGTTAGAACTAACATTTCTAGTACAATATTAAATAATAGAGATGGTAATAGGCATCCTTGCTTCACCCCTAATTGTTTTGGGAAGGCTTCTAGTTTATCCCCATTATAGATAATGCTTGTTGATGGTTTTAGATAGATACAGCTTATCAATTTAGGGAAAACTGCACTTATTCCTATGTTCTCTGATATTTTTTAATAGGAATGAGTGATATATTTTGTCAAAAGCTTTTTCTGCGTGTATTGAGATAATAATATAATTTCTGTTGTTTTTGTTATTGATACAGTCAATTATGCTAATAGTTTTTGTAATATTGAACCAGCTCTACATTCCTGCTACAAATCTCACCTGGTCATAGTGTATGATCCTTGTGATACATTGCTGTAATCTCTTTGCTAGCATTTTATTAAAAATTTTTGTATCAATATTCATTAGGGAAATTGGTCTATACTTTTCTTTCTCTCCTGGCTCTTCTTTGTTTGGGCATCAGCACCATATTTGTGTCACAAAACAAATTTGGTATGACTCTTATTTTTCCTATTTTGTTGCCTATTTTTCCAAATAGTTTATATAGTATTGGGATTCATCGTTCTTTAAATGTTTGGTAGAATTTTCTTGTGAATCCATTTCGTTCTGAAGATTTTTTTTTTAGGAAGTTCGTTGATGGCTTATTCAATTTCTTTTTCTAAAATGGGATTAAGTATTTTATTTCTTCTGCTAATCTGGGTAATTTATATTTTTGTAGTTCGATTGCCAAATGTACTAGCATATAACTGGGAAAAATAGCTCCAAACAACTGTCCTAATTTCCTCCTCATTGGTGATGAGTTCACCCCTTTCATTTTTGATACTAGTAATTTGGTTTCCTTTTTTTTTTTCAAATCAAATTCACCAATACTTTATTTTATTGTTGTTCCCCCCAAAAAAACCAGCCCAATTCATTGATATGCTTTTTTCCTATTTTATTGATGTAAGCAATTATAGATATAATTTTTTTCCCTAAGTATTGCTTTGATTACATCTAAATTTTGGTGCATTGTCTCGTTGTCATTTTCTTTAATGAGGTTTTTGATTGCTTCTATAATTTGTTATTTGACTCACTTTTATATTATTATTATCATTTTATTTCCATTTATTTTTAGATTATTTAATTTATATATCTTAGATTATTAGATATTTTAGATTATTTAATTTAATTAATTTTAATCAATTGTCATTGTCCATTATTGAATGTAATTTTTATTGCATTATGATCTGAAAAGGATATGTTTATCATTTCTGCTTTTTTTGCATATGGTTGTAATATTTTTATGTCCTAATACATGGTCAATTTTTTTGCATAGGTGCCATGTACTGCTAAGAAAAAAGGTATATATTCCTTCTTATTCCCATTCAATTTTCTCCAGACATTTATCTTATCTAACTTTTCCAGAATTTTATTCACTTCCTTAACTTCTTTCTTGTTTATTTTTTGCTTAGATTTATCTAGTTCTGAGAGGGGAAAATTGAGGTCCCCCACTAGTGCAGTTTTATTATCTATTTCCTCCTGTAACTGATTTAACTTATCCTTCAAAAATGTAGATGCTATACTGCTTGATGAATATATGTTTAGTATTAATATGATTTCACTGTCTATGGCACCTTTCCTCAAGATATAATTTCCTTCTTTGTCTCTTTCAATTAGATCTATTTTTGCTTTTGCTTTGTCTGTAATCATGATTGCTACCCTTGCTTTCTTTCTTCAGTTGAAACATAATAGATTCTGCTCCAGCCCTTACCTTTACCCTATGTGCATTTCTCTGCTTCAAATATGTTTTTTGTAAACAACATATTGTAGGATTCTGGTTTTTAATCTGTTCTGCTATTTGCTTCTGTTTTATGGGTAAGCTCATCCCATTCACATTTATAGTTATAATAACTAACTGTGTATTTCTCTCCATGCTAGTTTTCACTTGTTTATCCCCCTCTCTCTCTTATCCCCTACTCTTTCCCTCCTCACAAGTGTTTTACTTCTGAGCACTGCTTTACCCAATATACTCTCCTTTTTACCAGTCCCCCCTACCCCTTCTGTTATTCCTGTCCCTTTTTACTTCCTTAAAGGATAAGACAGATTTCTATATAGAACTGAACATGTAAGTTATTCCCTCTTTGAGCCAATTTTGATGAGAGTATGGTTTAAGCTTTGCCCCCCCCACGTCCCCCTCCATTATAAGAGCTCTTTTGTGCTTTTTTATGTGGGATAACTTACTCCATTCAATCTCCCCACCCCTTCCAGTGCAATTTTCTTTCTTACCCCTTTATTTTACTTTTTTGCCGTATCATCCCATCAAAGTCACCTTATATCCACACCCTCTCTACAAACACTCCTTCTAATTGCTCTTATAATAATGAAGTTGTTAAGAGTTACAAATATTATCTTGACACAAAGGAATATAAACAGTTTAGCCTTATTGAATTTCTTATGTTTTTTGTGTTTCCCTTGAGTCTTGTCTTTGGAGGTCATTTTTTTTTTTTTTATTCAGCTCTGGTCTTTCATTAGAAATGCTTGAAAGCATTCTGTTTTGTTAAATGTCTATTTTTCCCCCAAAAGATTATATTCAATTTTGCTAGGTAGATGATTCTTTGTTGTAATCCTAACTCCTTTGACTTCCAGAATATCATATTCTAAGCTCTCCAGTTCTTCAATGTGGAAGTCGCCAAATCCTGTGTAATCTTGATTATACCCTGATATTTTAATTGTTTCATTTTGGCTGCTTGAAATACTTTCTCTTTGATCTATGAGCTCTGGAATTTGGCCATGATGTTCCTGGCAGTTTTCATTTTGGGATCTCTTTCAGGTGGTGATTAGTGGATTCTTTCAATTTCTATTTTGCTCTCTGGTTTTAATATATCAGGGCAGTTTTCTTTGATAATTTCTTGAAACATATTCTCCAGGCTTTTGTTGTTGTTGTTGTTGTTGTTTTATCATGGCTTTCAGGTAGTCCAATAATTCTTATATTATCTCTCTTGGGTCTATTTTCTAGGTCAGCTGTTTTTCCAATGAGAAATTTTGTATTTTCTTTTTTTAAAAATTTTGTTTTATTATATCTTGAAATCTCATAGAGTCTTTAGTTTCTTCAACAATTTTTTTTTCTATTTTCTTCAGTGAGCTTTTGTACTTCCTTTTCCATTTGGCCAATTCTATTTCTTAGTGAGTTATTTTCCTCACTAAGTTTTTGGATATCTTTTCCCATGATATTGACTCTTTTTTCATGATTTTCTTGCATTACTTTCACTTCTTTTCCCAATTTTTCTTCTACTTCTCTAATTTGCTTTTTAAAATCCTAAACTCTTTCAGGAATTATTTTTGGGCCTGAGACCAAATTACATTTTTCTTTGAGGCTTCACACATAGCTATTTTGACACTATTGTCCCCTTCTAAGTTTATGCCTCAATCCTCCCTATCACTATAGTAACTTTCAATAGTCAAACTCTTTTTTGTTTTTTGCTCATTTTCCCCCTGCTTTTGTGTGTGTGTGTGTGTGTGTGTGTGTGTGTGTGTGTGTGTGTGTGTGTGACTTAGTATTTTTATGAGAGAGTTGGGCTCTAGTCCTGCACTGAGCCAAGCTTTTTGTGCTGGAGCTCTGGGCCTCACTGCTGGCTTTCACTGAGCATCAGGGCTTCCGCTGCTTGCTTTCTCTGGAGGGTAAGCTTCCTTTCTAGCTTATTCTGGCGGTGAGGAGGGCTCCCCGTAGGCCTCCCCAGTGGTGTGGGTTTTAGAGCCGTCCTGCTCCAGGGGTGGGGCCTTGCTGCTGGGTTGTTATGGTAACAGAGTCTTTCTGGCGGCTGGCCCTGGAGGAGATATTTTGTTACGGGTCTGCTCCTGGGGTAGGGCCCTGCCCAGGATTGCTATGGAAACAGGGTGTCTCTGCAATTCTGGAGGAATAATTTTGTTGCTGATCTGCCCAAAGGGTAGGGCCTGACACTGGGTTTCTATGGAAACAGGGTCTCTCTGCTGGTACAAGCCTGAGGGGATGGTTCTCACTGCTGGCCAGCCCTGGGGCAGGGCTTCACTACTGGTAAGCATTGGAGTCAAGGCCTAGCTGATGGCTTGTACTGGGCTTGGGGTCACTGGGGTGGGAACTTGGGGGGGGGGCTGATCTTCAGGAGGGCGGGGCCTCACTGGAGCATTGCCCCTGCTGCAGGCCTCCTGCTGTGAGGCTGGCTGCTGCTATTGTTGCTCTTAGACCTGGCTCTCCTCCAACCCCAATGAAACAGACATTTCCTGCTGGGCTGGTAAGCTGCTTCCCTGCTTCCCTGCTCCTAGACCAATTCTGTTTTCTAATTGTTTGGAGGGGAATTTGGGAGAGCTTCAGAGGGTTCCTTCCTCACTCTACCATGTTCGCACTGAAAGTCCCCCAGCACATTATTAAGGTCATTAGTGTTCATGAGTAAATGATAAAAACAAACCATCATTACAGAAATGATTAGCCTCTGCAAGAAAAATTGCTAGTAGGATTCACAAATCAGCTAATTGTTCTCCGTTGAAGTAACTACTAGTTGTTGTTTAGTCTCTATCAGTTATGTAATATTGCTTGTTTGGGCATAGCTGAGCCTTCTTTTATTGTCCTCTCCTGGTGCTCTTGATGCAGGTGAATATCAGTATGGTCCTGTAAAAATCGTGGGACTGCTAAAGCTTGCAAGGAGCTGAGGCTGTAGAGGAAAGCTAAGGATGACAAAAAGGGGCTCTTTAGACTATGTTGAGAGAAAAGGAAGAATAAAAGAGGGGCTGGAAACTTGCTTGGGGGTGGGTGGGACAGTGATAACTGACAACAGAGATAAAAACAAATCTGCTCATTCTGTCTTCTCTGCAAAGGAGAAGAATAACCTTTACACTGGAAGTAACAGAACAAAAATGACTAGCAGAGAGTTAATGCCTAAAACTATTAAAGTGATATTAAGAGAGCAACTCGCTGCCCTCAGTGAATTGAGGATGCGTAACCCAGATGGACTACATTCTCATGCCCTGAAAAAACTGTCAGACATTATTGCTGAGCCAATAACAGTGATATCTGAAAAAATGGTGAAAATGAGAGAGGAAGCACAAGATTGAACAAGGGCAAATGTTTTCCCAATTTTCCAAAATAGGGAAAAGAACAGAGTTTATATCCTATGGGCCAGGGAGTTTTACTTCCATTCCTGGTAAAATTCTAGGCAGGGTCATTAAAGAGATGGCAGGTGAACATCTAAAAAGGGAATCAGTGATTACAAAGAACCAACATGACTTCATCATGAACAGGTGATGTCAGACTCACCTCCTTTTTTTTTTTCAACTAGATTACCAAACTAGGAGAAGAGGGGGGATGCTGTGAATCTAGTTTACAGAGATTTCAACAAAGTTCTTGATAACGTATCACATACTATTCTTGTGAGAAGATGGATTAGAAAACAATATAATCCGTGTGACCTTGAGCAAATCGGTTAACTTTGCCTCAGTTTCATCACCTGTAAAGATGAGCTAAAGTAGAACATGGCAAACCACTCCAGTATCTTTGTTAAGAAAACTGGAAAAGGGAGTCATGAAGAGTCAAACATGACTAAAAACAACTGAACAACAGTAGAAATTATATTATTTATGCATTTATTATATTATTTATGCTTTGTGCTATTTATATATATTATTTATATATTTACATTCTATATATTGTTTATATGTATGTTATATCATTTATACATAATAGATTTATTCATATCTTATATATTATATTTATATTTCTTTATATTTAAAGTTTACAGAATGCTGTACATACATTATCTTATTTGATCCTCACAACAACCATGTGAAATAGGTACTATTATTGTCCCCATTTTACAGATAAGGAATCTGAGGCAGAAAGATAACTAGGTTACAGCTTGGGTTGTATCTTGGAAGAGCCATATAACTCATCCATCTTCTCCAAGGGGATTTGGGATATAAATTCTGGATATGCTTCCTTAGATTTAAGGAGGTTGCTAAGGACTGCTTGAGGAGCAGACAGAAACTGTTTTCTATGAATTGAACTGCTCACCCCTGGTGAGAAACTAATAAAGGATTCACTGTCTCAAAGACTCCCATAGCTGCATTTTTAGGTAACACAGATAGTTCTGCTGGAATGTTGACCAGAATTTTTCAGTGTGTATCAAATTATCTCTTTAATTTTGCAGAATTGTCTGAATTCTGGTACATATTGATAAACATCAGTGACAACAGACCAACCAGAAAACCAGGAGGTTTTTTCATTTTTTTTTTTTTAAGAGCAGTGTGCCTAGAGCAACTTGACAGTGGGAATGAACTGATTCTCTCTCCCTCCCCTCCCCAACCCCCAGGGAGGCATCCCTCCTACTGAAGAGAAATAAGTACACAATTATCATCATTTAGGAAAAGAAAACTGCCAAGCTGTCAATTCTTAGAAAAACGGTCAGTATAATTTGCTACTAATTGCAAAGAAGAAATTACAGACATTTTAAGCATCTGTTATTTGTCCTTAAAAAAACCTTTCCCAGTGTGGTGGGAAGAGTTAGTTTTGACATCCTCTCTAAAGCCCCCCTGCCTTATCCACAAGGCTACTCAGATGTGTGATTATCACATTACAGAGTTCTGCACAAAGGTATAAGAAGTTAAGAGGTGAGCTTGTCAGTTCTGTAAGTCAGGATGAAAATGTGATTTAATTCTCTGCAACACTAGTTAGACTGAGTGCCTTGCAGGCATAAAGGAGATTGGTTTGACAGTTTCAGAAACGCACCTTCAATTCAGAGAGTTATGTGCCCCAAGGAAAGCTGGGTGCTATACATAACAGAAACTTCTTTGTGTTAAGTTGCCAAGATACTTCAGAAACTACCTTTTAGAAGGAAGTTTGCTCAGGTAAGAATTCTGCAACTTGAAATGCTAATGTTAACTCTACAAGATTTAGAGACTGTTACATTTCACCAAAAGATACGTGCCAACCTTTTGATCTTCCTTCCAAATCAACAGAAGGGCTTCATCACACATTTGGATTGAAATAATGTTCTCCTCTTTTGTGATCCTTTGGTATGCTGAGGATTTCTGAATAATAGAAAGTCATCTGGATTTGGAACTGGAAGACCAGAGTTTCAATTCTAGCTTTGCCATAAGACCTTAGATAATAAAATGAAGATAATCTTTTCCCTGTTCACCCCAAAAAAAATTTTGTGTAAGACAAATAAAATATTGTATTAAAGGATTTTGTAAACTATAAAGAATTATATAAGATCAGCTTTACTAATAATGGAGATATTAATAACCATTACTAGATTAAGCAAAGACTTGAGGCAGAAGACCTGGTTTCTGTTACTAAATGAACTCTGCTGTTCATGCTGACCTAGCATAAATAATCTGGCTCTTCACTGCCTCAGTCCCTCTATCTGCAAGTAAGCAGGATTATATGAGAGTTGTTTTTCAGTCGTTTCAGTCATGTCTGACTCTTCATTTGACCCAATTTGGGGTTTTCTTAGCAAAGATACTGGAGTGGTTTGCCGTTTCCTTCTCTCACTCACTTTACAGATTAGGAATTGAGGCAAGCAGGGTGAAATTCTTGCCCAGGGTCACACAGCTAGTAACCGTCTGAGACCTGATTTGACATCAGGAAGGTGAGTCTTCCCGACTTCAAATCTGGCACTCTATCCACTATGCCACCTAGCTGCCTATAATATGAGAGTACCTTCTTCCAAATGAACTCAGTCTAGGCAAATTCCCTAAAACTGAATTTTAAAAGTAATAATCATAATAGTTTTATTTACATAACACTTTAAAGTTTGCTAAGCACTTTACAAACATCTTGTTTGACCCTCACAACAACTCTGGGAGGTAGATGCTATTATCAACATTTTGCAGATAAGAACACTGAATCAGATAGCAGTTAAACAAGTTTCACAGAGCTAAACAGCTAGTAAGTATCTCATTCTTAATTTAAACTGAGGTCTTCCTGACTCTAGGCCCAGTGTTCTGTCCATGGCACCTAACTGACTAGGTTATTGTTATCAGTTAACTGGAGAATAAAGAACAGTTCATGTAATCTCCACTGCTATGGAAGTCATTACATTTCAGAAAACAGCTTCAGGACAACATTAGTTTCATATTGATTGTTTTCAGTGTGGTCCCTGCTTTCCAAAGTATTAGAAATCAATGCTAGGCAATGGACCTTGGAGCTACTTGGTAAAAATCTATTAAAATGACAGAGACTACCAAAAATATAATATATTTAAAAGGAAAGTACCTCCATCTTCCTACTCTCTCTTCCTGCCCTATCTTGCTTTTTCACTCCATGTCACCAAATGATTTCTCCCTTTCTCTTTATCAGAACCTATATTCAGAATTTTCATTCCCCAAGGACCATACAAAGCATTTGCACATAAGTCTCTCAATGCCTAATCTCATGCTCTTTTCACAATTTGAACCAAAGTTCCAAATGAAGTCATAAATAGAGACATCTCCAGCATTAGCCAGGAGAAGGTGACTTGGAGAAGGAAGCAAACATGAGAGAAATCGAGTGTCTTTTCTATTTCTCAATTATGATTCTGTGAACTTGAGGGCATTCCCATGAGCCCCAGAAATCACAGCAGTATGTAGTCACCTATACCCTAGAATCTACTCATACTACTGTGTAGTAAGATAGTCCTTCTATGGCTTGGAACATGCGTATTTTGATGATAATGCTCTTCATAGTATAAGAGTAACTCCTTCCTCTTGTGAGCTATGCTGGTATCTGTGTATTTACTCTCCTATGACAATTAAACCAATACAGTGAGCATCCAGTGGGACAGATAACCCGCAGATTAGGGTACAGAAGAGGCTTACTTTTCTTTAACAAAGCTTTTCTTCATAATGCACATTAATTGAGTTTACTAGGAAGCAGGAGGAAATTTTTAAGTTATGCAAGGAGGGTTTTGCATAACAAAAGCCAAGAAATCACATGGCGTCATGACATGTGAGCGATCCCAGATTCTGGAAGATTATGTCAGCAAAGCCCAAGCTAAGGAAAGTTCTACCAAGCTGAAAAGGACCTAAGAGGCCATCAAGACCAACTCCCTGAATTTACAGATAAGGAAACTGAGGCACAGAGCAGATAAGTGACTTGTTCAGGATCACACAGATAGGTGTTTGTGGTGGAATTTGAAGCTAGGTCTTCCTGAATACAACTCCAGATCCTCATCTATTATGCCATGCTTATCCTTCTACCCAGGGATATATTAGAGCCAGCTTATACCATAAAAGCCAATTGTCAAATTTTCAGTATGAGCATTTACATTTTGGAAATTGGCAAACATTGAAAATCAGGGCTTGATTGATTGTTTTGTTGATTTCTAGACTTAAGAAAGTGATGGAGAAAATATTAATGGTGCAGATTAAACTTACAAAGTGTTTCCTGAATTTGGGGAGAAGCAGTTCTTAGACATTTATGAGCAGACTCCATGCTCTACCCAACATGATGTCTATACAAGCCTATCTCAATATGGAGATACTCATTGGCAGAAGTCTGGCCAGTGGGTGATGAATTTTTTGGCCTTGATGGACCCGAGAAGCTTGACAAGATTATTGAACTGCAATGATAAAGGGAGTACCCACGTTGATGTGTCTTTAAAGACTTAAAAACTAGTTATTAATAGACATCTGAAACAAAAACTAGAAACCCTATCTTGCCTATTCTTTAAAGCTAGTTCCTTAAGCAAAATTTCACTACAAAACAGTTGCTTATATGATTAAAAGAAACTAAATATGGAGTTAGAGAGCTCAAATATGAATCCAGACTCTGTACTCACTACCTGTGTGACCTTGGGAAAGTCACTTAATCCAGTTGTGTGATGGTAAATATTTAACAACTAGCTCCTTTAGAAAAACAATGTATGGCTTACCACACTTTTAGATTTAATCTGTATCATTAACATTTTTCCCATTATTTTCTTAAGTCAAGACAATGAACAGAACAATAAAAACAAGCCATGATTTGTAACAACTGGAGATTTCTTTTTTTTTTCCATTTTTTTTGTGCTTCTTTTTCCAAGCTGTTGACTCTTTTTTGATGATATTCTTGCATAATTCCTATTTCTTTTCCTAATTTTTCTTCTACCTCTCTTATTTGATTTTTAAAATCTTTTTTGAGCTCATCCAGGAGGACTTTTGGGGCCTGAAACCCATTCATATTTGTCTTTGAGGCTTCACATGCAGGCATTTTGACATTGTTGTCTGTCCTATTCTGAGTCTGTGTTTTGATTTTCCATGTCACAATAGTAGCTTTCTACAGTCAGGGCTTTTGTTTGTTTGTTTGTTTTGTTTTGTTTTGTTTTTGCTCAATTTCTAGACTATTTTGTGACTTTTAAAGTAGAGCTCTGCTCCTGGGTACTCCGGGGGGGCCAGGGAGTGCACTGGCTTTCTGTGTGGGGGCCTCTGGGGCTAGCAGTTTGCCTGCTGTGCAGGAGTGTCCTGGCCTAGTCTAGATGGCTATGCCAGGCCTGACTGCTAGCCTGCTACATGGGGGCTGGAGGCCTCATAGCTGGCCCACTGTGCTACTAGCCTGCTAAGCTGGGGCCATGGGGCCTCACTGATGATCTGTGCTGGGGCTAGGGAACTCCCACTGGCTTGCCTGGACACTGCCTACATTGGGCTGTGCTCCTCTTTTACCCAAGTGAGACAGACCTTTCCTACAGTCCTTCTAAGTTATCTTGGTCTGCAAAAATTATTTAACCCTGTCCTTTTGTGGGTTGTGTTGCTCCAGAATTTGTTTTGAGGTGTGATTTTAAGTTGTTTTAAGGGAAATTTGGGAGAGTTCAAGCAACTTTCTGCCTTTTCTCTAGCATCTTGGCTACACCTCCAATAGTTGGAGATTTATGAGATATAAATGCTTTCACTAAAATGTTAATAATTGAGTTTTGGAAAATCACTTGACTTCTCTAAGTCTCAGTGTCCTCATGTAGAAAAAGAGAAGGTTAGAACATGCAGGTGATCTCTAAGATGCCTTCCAGCTTTAAATCCTTCAATATCTCCTTTCACTTAACCCCCATAGTATGTGTCAGTACTGTATATTGTACGTACATGTGTATGCTGTATACTGTGTATAAATGTATAAACTGAATCACATTTTGATTTGTATTATTATCAATCAAGCAAATATTTATCCAGCATTTACTGTCTGCTGAATACTGAGGACACACTCACTGAAAAAGAAATAGTCCTTTCCCCAAGGAGTTTACATTCTATCAGTCAGATAAACATTTATTAAGCACTTACTGCATACCAGACACTGTTTTAAGTGCTGGGGATACAAAGAAAGGCAAAAGACAGTCTCTGCTTTCAAAGGACTCACAGTCTAATGGAAGAGACAATATGAAAAAAACTATATTCAAACAAGCTATATGCAATATAAATTGGAATAATCTCAGAGGGAAGGCACTAAAATTGGGGGGGGGATCCCTCTTATGTATATGTGACTTGTAGCTACCACTAGATAATAAATTCCTTGAGGGCAGGGAGGTCATACTATGACTTCATATCACTCATATCATTTAGCACAGTAGCTTTGCAGTAAATCAGCCAATACAGGCCAATGTAGAGGAATCGATAAAATTTATCCCAGCCAAGTTGCCCTCCCTCCTCCCTCCCTCCAATAATGTGTTTCTATAGGTTTATGATGAAGTGAAATCTTTTTGTTCTCACCTAGGATCTCCGCAAAAATGAAAGGCAGCTATCCCAGAAAGAAAACTGTTGTTTTGGCACCAAATGCTCCAAGTGAAAGTTGAGTAGGCAGAAATAGCTAGAGAAATGGGTAAGTGTATTTAGAACTTCTTTCATTTTATTACCTCATTTTATGGACCATATGTATGTTCACCATAAGTCAGTTTTTTAATATATGATGATCTATATGCTGCAGATGAGATATAGAATTAGATACAGAATATAGGAGGGTATAAGTAATGGAGGATGAGCTTTCCCCACTAAAGAGATGGAAAAATCAGTAAGATTCAAATTTAGCAAAATTAATTTATTACTATTGCATAAACTATTTTTCTCTGGAATACAGGTCAATAGAAATAGAAATATCTCATATGGTAGATAAATGAAAGAGAAATGGGGAATACTATGGGCAAAGTTAATGTTGCTATAGAAACCATAATGTTCAAAAACGTGATTTTGAAGTTGTGCCTTTTAAGTGTTGCCTTGACAGACTTTTAGCTTTTAACTTTTTTTTTTTAAGAAAAAAAAAATCTTTGCTTTTTGTATTGACTGCTGGGGACTGAGATGTGATACCTTCCCATCTATCTAACCCTCTTAAAAGACAGCTGGAACACCTTGTCCTATGTGTTCTCCATAGCATAAAATCTACTTCATCTGAAAAATGCATTGTCTTCAAGTTTAATTTACATTTCCTTCTATAGTGGGAATTGAAGGGCAGAGGTAAGAAAACTAGAGAAGGAAGAAGGGGGAGAAGCATCATTTGCTTGCAGGCAGACAATTCTCAGTGCCAGGGTCAAGGCACTGACAAAGGATGGCTTTTTGTGCACTAGTTGAAAGTCATTTTGAAATGTTGAAGTCAGCAAAGAAGCTATTTGAACCCCAAAGTCAATCAATTTTGATGGGCGTGGGGCAAAAATGGCATATTCATCTCATTCTCACATAACTCAAAAATGACAAAAATAAACCTAGAAATGTTGGGCTCCAAAATTTATTGTTATTCAGCATAAATCTAATACAGCCATATACATATCTGGGAGGCTGAGATTGAATGAGATTTAATCAATCATTTTATCAGCTCAGTCTGCCTGCAGTCTTTATTCTATTGTTTCTCTTAGACTGTCATCATTCAGTAGCATTTTCTTTTTGTCATTCTGATTCATTTTTGACTGGCATGGTTCATCAGGGCTATAGTTGACCTGAAATAATATATACTTTAAATTCAGTGCCATGTAAGTACATGGCACTTAACCCATACTCATTGAGCCAAAGTTGTAGTCAAAGTGCTTTGGGAAATCACACTAGTACCACATAGGTAGTATCAGGCCTGGAGTCAGGAAGACTCATCTTCCCAAGTTCAAATCTGGCCTGAGACCCTTACTACCTGTGTGACCCTGAGCAAGTCACTTAAACCCTGTTTGCCTCAGTTTTCTCATCTAGAAAATGAGCTGGAGAAGCCAATGGCAAACCAGTCTGGTATCTTTACCAAGAAAACCAGAAAACGGGTCAGAAAGAATGGGCCACAACAGAAAAATTACTAAACAACAAAAAATAGATTAATTGTAGCTCATTCTACCTAATTTCTTAGTGTTTTATCATAGATCAGATAAGCTCTTACCCCACAAGGGCTTAGAATTAGCTAGGGATAAAATCAGAAGCACAGAATCTCAGAGATGGAGGGGACCTACGTAGCCACCTATTCTAATCCCTAATAAACTGTAATGTAGTCTCCTCTTAAAGACTTCCAATATGGTCTTCACCTCCTTAGTCAAATCATCCTGATTTCAGATAGTTTCAGGTGGTTTTACTTCTTTTAAAAAAATTCTGGCATCAACTGGAATTTGCTTTTGTGCTACTTCCCTCCATTGTTCCTGATTGGATCAGTCAATCAGTAAGTATTTATTAGGTACCCATCACGTGTCAGTCACTGTGCTAGTTGCTGTTAATACAAATACAAAAAATGAGACATTGGCTATTCTCAAGAGGTTACATTCTAATGGGGGAGGAAACAAGTGCATGTATACTTATATACGTAGTCAATATAGAATAGGGAAGTTTGGAAAAGAGGCAGGTTTGGAGGGAAAGATAATGAATTCTACTTTGGACATGTTGAGTTTTAGATGTCTCTAGAACATACAGTTTGAAATGTTCAATAGGTAATTTCTGGTACAGAATTGAAGCTCAGGGAAAATATTAGGACTAGATATAATAGATTTTATGAGTCTTCAGCATAAAATGATAATTAAATCTATGGGAGCTGGTGAGGTCATAAAGAAAGAATGTATGGAGAAAAGAAGGCCCAAGTATAGAGTCTTGGGAAACATCCCACATTTAGAAAGTATCATATGGGGTAGCCAGGGGGTACAGTGGATAGAGCACCTAGAGTCGGAGGACCTGAGTTCAAATCTAGCCTCAGACACATAACGCCCATTAGCTGTGTGACTCCGGTCAAGTCACTTAACCCCAATTGTCTCACCAAAAAAAAGAAAAGAAAGTATGATATGGATGATGAGGCAGCAAAGGAGACAAAGGAGTAATTAGAAAGAGAAGCAGGAGAAATTACTGTCGTGAAAAATTCAGAGAGAAAAAAAGCATCCAGCAGCAGAAGCTGGTCAACAATGTGAAATACATCATATTGGTGAAGAAGGATAATAACTTAGAAAAGATTATCGGAATTGAGTATTGAGAGGTCATTTGTAACTGAAGAGAGCAGTTTCAGTTCCACGATGAAGATGGAAACCAGAGTGGAAGTGGTAAGTATAGATAGCTTGTCTAGTTCTGCCCTCTGGGTCAAGCAGAACAAGTGCAACCACTGCCCTCCGGGCACTTGAAAATATTCATCTTGTTCCTCCTAAATCTTCTCTTCTCCAGGACAAATGGCTCAGGTACCTTCAACCTGCCATCATAGGTGTTGACCTAGGCACCCTTTATTATCCTGGCCAGAGCAAATATCACTTCCCTGATCCTAGAATCTATGGCCCTCGATTCATTGAAGATCACAGCTAATTTCTTTGGAGGTGTGTGGTTGTTGTTTTTCAATTCCACAAAACAAGATATCCCTCTCAGGATAAGCTGATCGCTTCTAATCTCATCACCAAACTGCCGGCCCAAACTTTAGATACTCAACACCTTCTCACCTCCCTCAGCCTCTTCTCCCCACTCATTAGAAGGCCGGATGATAGAGTACTAAATTCCTCCCAAAGCCTTCCTTTATAAAGGGCAGAAATTGTACTTCCAGCTCACCTCACTAGTTCCACTCATGCCTGGTTTCCCCTCTCTTCTGCTTACCAGCTTCTTTTCATGCATCGTCTTCCCCCATTAGATTTTAAGCTCCTAGCAGGAACTATCTCTCTTTTTTTCTTTTTGTGTTGCCAGTGCCTGGCATACAGTAATATGCAATTAATGTATGTTGAACTGAATTTTTGATCTGAGGACAGAGATTTCAGGCCAAGAGGTAGTTTAGAGTTTTATTTGTTTGTTTTTGCTTTGTTTTTGTTTGCTTTGAAAACATAGAGCTTTCCAGGTAGCTTATGGTAGCTGGGCCCAGCAGCAGCCTATTGGATTTCCAATGGGGGAGGGGGGGGAGAGGGGGGAGGAGGGGAGGGCAAGACCACAGTTATGTTGCCCAGACTCAAACTCAGGTCAGGAACCAAAGCTCAGACCAAAAGGACAGGGAATAGACTTTACTCTGGAGCAGGCTACCTTGAGAACAGACTACCTGATATCCTTAAAGAACATAACATTCAAAACCTAGAGAAAGTGGCAACAAGACGTAGAAGAAGACAAAACAGAGCCTTGCAAGGCCTAGGAATTCCCTCCAGAAGGGCCCAGAGGCTAGCCCTAATACAAAATCTTAGTATAGAAAGTAAGGATGGAACAATGAGGAAAAAAAAAAGAAAGAAAGAAATCATAAAGAGATTTTATAGTGACAGGGATAATCAAGAAACAAATTCAGAACATTTATAATATAAGCAAAACCTCAACAAGGCTTAGACACAAGTTTAACTAGAATTCCTGGAAGAAATTTTTAGAAGTTTTAAAATGATTTTATCAATTAAATGAAAGTGCTAAGATATATTAAAACAGTCATTGAAAAAAATAGAAGAAAACATAAAGTATCTCATAACAAAAATAACTGATCTGCAAAAACACATCAAAAAGAATAATTTAAGAATTATTGGACTGCCTGATATCTAGATGAAAAATTGACCCTGAACATCATATTCCATGAAATCGTAAAGAGAACTTTTCAGATCTATTAGAACCAGAAGGCAGAGTGAAAATATAAAGAAACCACTGATAACAGTCTGAAAGAAATTCCAAAATGAAAACACCCAGGAACACTATTGCCAAAATCCAAAGCTTCCACATCAAAGAAAAAATACTGCAGTAGTTAGAAATTAAAAAGGATCCACACATGGTCCACGAAGGAGCCCCAAAAATAACCACACAAGATATAGCAGCTACCAATATGAAGGAGAAGAAAACGGAATAAAATGTTCCCAAAGGCAAAAGATGTGGGCTTACAATCAAGAATGACATGCCCATCAAAACATTGCAAATTCTAATTGTCTTTTCTCCAACGTCATAATTTTTGACCTCTCTGCAGCTTTTAACAGTTCTGATCACTCTTTTTTCCTTGATATTCTCTTCTCTCCAGGTTTCATAACATAACTCTTCTGGCTGTCCCCCTGCCTATCTGACTGCTCCTTGTCAACCTCCTTTGCTGGATCTTTATCCAGGTCACTGTGAGTGTCCCACAGGGCTCTGTAAGAGATCCTCTTTTCTACCTCCATGCTAATTCTACTTGGTGATCTCCTCATTTCCCGTGGATTGAATTATCACCTCTATGCTAATGATTCTGAAATCTGTTTATCCAGCCTTAACCTCTCTGCTGACCTCCTATCTTACACCTCCAGCTGCCTATTTGATATGTTCAAGTGGATGTCCTATAAATATCTTATACTCAACATGTCCAAAACTAAACTTATTGTCTTTCCTTCTATACCTTCCCCTCCAATTCCAAACTCCTTATTCCTGTGGGACATTCTTTTAGTCCCCCAAGCTCACAATCTGGGTGTTATTCTTAACTCCTTACACTCTCTCACCCTCCATATCCAATCTATTGCCAAGGCCAATCAATTCTGCCTTCACATTTCTTGCATATGTTCCTTTTTCTTCCCTGACGCTACCACTACACTAGAGCAAACCCTCATCATGTCACATTTAACTATTTCAATAGCCTGCTATATAACTAGCCTGCCTGCCTTGTGTCTGACCTCATTCCAGTCCATCATCTACTAAATTTTCAAAGTAATATTCTTAAACTGTAGGTCTGACCATGTCATCCTCTACTAAATAAACTCCAGTGACACCCTGTTACCTGCAGGATAAAGCATAAATTTCTCTGCCTCTTATTCAGAGCCCTTTATAATAATAATGCCGCACACCCATACCTTTCCAGTCTTCTCACACGTTATACAGCCCTCCACTACCTCTCCACATACTTTTTAACCTAGTGTCATTCCCCTC
This sequence comes from Phascolarctos cinereus, assembly GCF_003287225.1. Taxonomy (NCBI): domain Eukaryota; kingdom Metazoa; phylum Chordata; class Mammalia; order Diprotodontia; family Phascolarctidae; genus Phascolarctos; species Phascolarctos cinereus. Next base: position 96,634,402 of record NW_027555625.1, read on the forward strand.
CTTGCTGTTCCTTAGACAATACACTCCATCTCCCAACTCTGGGCATTTTCATTAACTGACCTCTGTGCCTGAAATGCTCTCCTCTCTCACCTCTGCCTTTTGGCTTTCCTCAAGACCCCATTAAAATCTCACCTTTTATATAGGAAGCCTTTTGTGATCCCTCTCACTATTGGTGCCTTCCTTTAATTGATTATTTCCCGATTTATCCTATATATAGCTTGTTTATCTTCCCCATTATATTGTGACCTCTTTGAGAGCAAGGACTGTGTTTCACCTTTCTTTGTATTCCCCATCCCTCAACACAGTGCCTGGAAAATGCTAAGTACTTACTGAATATTTATTCACTGAAGTGTTTACATTCTAATAGGGGAAGATGATTCGAGTGTCCCCTTACAACCTTAATATCATTAGGGATCATAGAGGAAGTTAATATGACAAAAATCCCAGGAGATATTTTTGTTACACTTTGATGATCTTAAAAAAAGAAAGGCAATGGAGAAGAAAAGAAATATGCTAGAGCAAGAAGGGAGGAGGAAAGATTATGTCACATGAACAGGGCATAGAAGTAAAAGACTACACAAACAAGGAGGGAATGGTAGAAAGAGTACCTGGTTTTCACCTTAACTGGTCACATACACACATAGAGTTGGATACACACATAGATTTCACTTGACAAGAAAACGGGAAGGAACAAAAAGATAGGAGGGGAGAATAAGGCAGTGGGTAATCTCAGGGAGGGAAGAGTCATGAGCAATTTAAAAAAAAAAACTTTAACCACAAGGAATGTATTGAAAAATGGGGTTTAAGAGGGGGAAAAAAGTGGTAAAAACATATGATTAGACTCTGGGTGAGAAAAAATAAAAAAGAGGAACATGTGAACAGAATTAGATTGAATCCAGCATAGAACACTGGTTCTAAACTAAGCTACTCTTCCTTGTAAAGAGTGGGGAGGAAACATTGTGCAGTGAGAAAAAAGAAGAAGAAAAGAATATGATAGAGAGAAAAATACAATTAATGATCATCCCTGCAAATGTGAATGGGATTAACTCACCCATAAAACAGAAGAGAAAAGCAGAATGGATTAGAAAACAGAATCTGACATTATATTGTTTTCAAGAAATATTTAAAATAAGGAGTAAGAATAAAATCTATTATGACTGAGTAGATGATTAAAAGATAAACAAAGAAATTATAGTATGTTGAAAGGTACCATAGAAAATTAATTCATAATAATATTTAACATGTATATTATGCATCAAATGTCATAACTTCTAAATATATAAATGAAAAGTCAAATGAATTATGGAAGCAGATAGTAAAACTAAAACCTCTATTCTTTCAGATCTAGATAAATGTAGCCAAAAAGTAAATAATAAAGAGGTTAAGGACCTAAATAGAATTTTAGAAGAATTAGATAAAATGGGCAACTGGTAATTATAGAATGGGAACTGAAATAGTACAAATATGTCTCTATTGTGTGTGGTACCTTATAAACACTGAGCACATAGTAGGGGATAAAAAAGTTCACAAATATATGCAAAAAAGTGAGAATATTAAACATATTATGAGAAAACTTCATTGCATGCTTTAAAGCTGTTTCTGAATGGGTAAGAGACCAGACTTGTTCCTTAGAGACCAGATTTATCCATTGCTTAATTCAGGACACCCAAGTTATGCTGACCAGAAATATTTCAGGTATCTGATGATTGATGAGAGGAATGTAAGGTGCTTCTTCACTCTATGTATCTCAAGCAATCTACATGTTTCATATGGAAACTGCCTCTGTGCTGGCCAATCAACTGTTGTTTCTTTGAACTCTATATAACCTACAATTTATAGAAATGTAATTGGGATGCATCTATTTTGGCTCTCCTCTCTGCTAGACAATTTAATCTAAATCTAAATTTAATCTAAAATCTAAAAGAAAATTTTCAGTTTTGGATTTTGCTCTCTGCATACAGTATCTTAAACTTATCAAAATGTAATAAATTATGTTCAATAAATAGCCACTGTAGGAAAAAAAATTAAAAATCATTTGAATACAAAATACTCTATTTGAAAGAATTGGCAGGTTAAACAACAAATCATAGAAACAAGAGATAATTTTATTGAATAAAATGACAACGATACAAAATAACAAAATTTGGGAGATATAGTCAAAGTAGTATGAAGAAAAAATTATATCTGTAAACATTTTTATCAACAAAAAGTAGAATAGATCAAGGAATGGGGTGTGCCATTAAAAACAACAGCAAAAAAAAAATTAACAATCAAACCGCAAAGCAGAAATTTCAAAAATCAAAGAAGATAAAAACAAACAAAAAACCATTGAATTAATGAATAAAACTAAGTGCTGGTGTTTTTTGGGGAGGAAAGAGAGAAGGTATTTTCTAATTTAATTTTTTAAAGAGGAAAATTAAATTACTGGCACCAAAAACAAAGAAAGTGAATTCATAAGAATGAAGAAATATAAGAAATTATTAGAAACCATTTTCTTCAGTTATATGCCAATAAAATTGACAACCTAAATGAAATTGACTAATAGCTATAGAAATATACAATACCAATATGAAAAGAAAAGGAAATGAAGGACTTAAATAATTCAATTTCAGGGGGAAAACAATCAGTTGAATAAGCCATCAAAGAGCTTCTAAAGAAAAAATAGTCCCAGGACCAGATGGATTTGCAAGTGAATTCTGTCACTCAATCAAAGAATGATCAAATTCAACATTAAACAAACTTTAAAAAAGTAAGGGAAAGAGAAAGATACTACTAAATTCCTTCTCTGAAATAAATATCATCCTGATACCCAACCAGGGAGATTTAAAACAGAGAGGGAAAAAAAAAACAACAACTATAGAACAGTATCCCTAATGAATATTTATGCAAAAAATGTTAAGTAAAATGTTAGCAAAGAGATTTACAACAACATATCACAAAGATTATACACCATCCCCAGGATTGATTTATACCAGAAATTCAAGGTTGGTTCAATATTAGGAAAACTATCAGTATAAAAGACCATGTTAATAATAACAACAAAAATAATATAATTATATCAGTAGATATAGAAAAAGCTTTTGACAAAATACAACACCCATTTTTATTAAAAACACTAGGAAACATAGGAATACATGGGTCCTTCCTTAATATGATAAGTAGTATGTCTCTTAAACCAATATCCAGAATTATAAGTAATAGGGATGAAATATTGGCCTTTCCAAGGCCATGACTGGAATTAAGCAAGTATGTCCATTTCTATTCAAGGAAGCACTAGAAAATATCAGCTGTAGTGATGACAAGAAGAGAAATTGACAAAATTATCAGTTTTGCAGATGGATATAAAATAAATATCCATTAATAATCAGTAATCCTATATATTACTAACAAAACCCAGCAGGAAGAGATAGAAATTCCATTTAAACTCCATTACATATAATACTTGAGCAGCTTTCTGCCAAGACACCCATCTATGGGCGTACAACGACAAAACACTCTACACAAATATAGCCTTCAGTAAATGGAGAAGTATTCATTGCTCAAGCATTGGCTATGACATAACAAAAATGACAATACTCCCTAAATTAATTTCTTTATTCAATTCGGTACCAAATTACCAAAGGATTACTTTATAAAGCTAAAAAAGACAATTATAATAAAATACATGTGGTGGAAGAAAAGGTCAAGAATCTCAAGGGAAATAAATTTTAAAATGAGAAATAAGGGAGTCTAGCATTGTTAGATCTCATACCATGCAAAGCAGTGTGAGAAGATTGTGGATGAGGTACTGAGAAGGAACATAAATACTCAAAGGATCAAAAGTCAAGTAAATTAGTATTCACAATCATAAAGCATTCTGCTCCCCAGCCCTTAAGTACCATGGGCAAGCAGAGGTGGTGTTGCAGTAATTCAGCAGGATGTATGCCCCATTCCAGAGCTTTGGGTCTCTGCCCTTGTGTCAGACTGCTATTGATGGAAAGGTTCATACAGATTTAGTGGGATGGGAAACTTAGAGAGAGAGTCAATCAACAGATAGTGTGGAGTATGATCTCCCCCCTCCCTTTATTGATCACAAGGGAATTTGCAATTAGGAACATTTGCTAACATTGTATGCGTGGATTAAATAAATTTGTTAAATTGATTATGATTAGGAAAACTTTGTATTCTTGCCTAAATGAAGTTGACTAAGGGAGTTATTGGGTACAGGAACTTCCCGCTACATCGGTGGATCAATAAGTCATCAAACATGTAGTTGCTTCTGCCAGCTAAAGCAAAGCAATAGGCCAATCCTTTACACATTGAAATGATTTGGTACTAGTTCAGAAATAGAGAGGCCAATCAGTGTAAGAGATTAGGTACATGATACACAGAAGCAGATGAACATAGTAGCTTTCTGCTTGATCAACCTAAGGACTTCAACTACTAGGGTAAGAACTTGGTATACAAGAAAACTGCTGGCAAAGTTGGCAAACAATCTGACAGAAGTTACATATAAACCAACATTTCATAGCATATACAAAGATAAGTCCCAAATGGATACATGAATTAGACATAAAGGGTAATACCATAAACCAATTAGAGAAGCAAGGAAGATTTTTTTTTTGATCCATGGAAAATGGAAGATATCATGACCAAACAAGGGATAAAGAGAATGACAGAAGATAAACATGGCAAATTGTGATTACACGATTTAAAAGTTTTATACAAACAAAGCCAATCCATCTTTAAAAATCCCTTTGTCCCTGTGGTCCCTTCCTCTGATTGGTCAGTTCCCCCTGAAACTTCAGTTTTAGGGAAGGGTATATGCCAGCTATGTTCATGCCTTCATCCCTCTCTGTTTCCAATTCTTGAGTCTCCAGACTTTTTTCTCCACCACGCCCTCATTCAGGTAGTTTATCTTCCTCATATCCACTAACACTGTTGACTTATCTTCATAGTAAGTAAGCTCCTCGCCATTCCCCAACTGATAAATAGTCAAAGCATAGGAACAGGCAGTTTTCAGACAAAGTAATTAAAAGTATCTATAGTCACATGAAAAAATGCTCTCAATCACTACTGATTAGAGAAATGCAAATTAAAACAACTCTGAGATATCACCCCACACCTATCAGATTGGCAAATGTGAAAGAAAAGGAAAATGACAAATATTGGAGGGAATGTGGGAAAATTGAGACACTAATACACTGTTGGTGGAGTAGTTAACTAGTAAAACTATTCCGGAAAACGATTTGGAACTTCATCTATAGGGCTATAAAACCTTTTAACCCAGCATTATCATTACTAGGTCAGTATCTCAAAGAGATTAAAAAAAAAAAAGGAAAAGCACACACACACACACACACACACACACATACACACACACACATATAAATATTTATAGCAGCTCTTTTTGTGGTGGCAAATGAATTGGAAATCAAGGGAATGCCTATCAATAGAGGAATGGCTGAACAAGTTGTGGTATATGATTGTGATGGAAGACTATTGTACTATGAGAAAGCTGGATGAGCAGGATGCTTTCAGAAAAACCTGGAATGATTTATATAAACTGATGCAAAGTGAAATGAGCAGAACCAGGAGAGCATTGTATATAGCAATAGCAATGTTGTATGATGGTTAGCTGTGAATGACAGCTATTGATAGAAAATGCTATCCATCTCCAGAGAAAGAACTAAGTTCTTTTTACTTGATTTTTCATGGTTTTTTTTTTAAATGTGTTTTCTTTCATAACATGACTAAAACAAAAATATGTTTTGCACAACTGCACATGTATAATCTATATCAAATTGCTTACATTCTCAATAAGGGGGAAGGGGAGAGAGGGAGAGAACTTGGAACTCAAAATTTTTTAAAAAGGAATGGTGAAAAATTTTTACATGTAACTAGGGAAAAATAAAATATTAAATAAAAAAGAAAGTGAGCTCCTAAAGGGCATAGACTGTCCTTCCTTCTGCTTCTATTTGTATCCCCAAAGTTTAGTACAGTGCCTGGCACAACAGCTTAATAACTGCTTGTTTACTTGACTAAAAAATAGAAGTGAAAAGATAATGGGGGGAAATCTTTGTTGCTAGTTTATCTGATAAGGATTTCATTTGTAAGGTGTATAAGGAATTCATTAAAATTAACAGGAGCCATTCCTCAAGTGATAAAATGTCAAAGGATATGAACAGGTAGTTTTTCAAGGAAAAACTCCAAACTATAAACAGCCATATCAAAAAATGTTCCAAATCACTAATAATTACAGAAATATACATTAAGGTAAATCTGCGATTCAATCTCACACTCAATAGATTATAAAAATAGATTTTTAAAAGAAGACTAATGTTGAAGGGGCTGTGGGAAAACATGTAATTTCATGCCTAGTTAGTGGAGCTGTGAACTGACCCAGTTATTCTGAAAAGCAATTTAGAGCTCTTTGTCTATTTGATGAGTTCTTCTTGGGAACCTTCATTTGGGGAATTACCTATGTTGGCCATGCTCAAGTCTAACGTGGTGCAGCTCTTGACTCTAAACTACTTTTCCATGTCTCCTTCTTTTTAGTTTCCTTACAGATGCTCTCGTCCCTTATCAGAATGTAAATTTCTTGAGTATAGGGACTGTTTTTCTTTTTGCTTGTATTTGCATTCCTGGTGTTTAGCACGTAGAAAAAGCTTGATAAATTCCTTATTTAATCTGTGTCCCAAAAGTTACTAACCTATGTGGCCCTCTAGGTCCTTGGGTGAGGCTACTGACTGAATCCAAATCTTGGACTCAGTCAAAAGGCCACACTAAAGGGCCACATGTGACCTTGAGGCTGCAGGTTCCCCACCCCTGGAAAACCTAGTTAAAACTCTATGTTCCTTGCTGGCCATTTACAACTACTAGGAACTTTATTTTTCTTCTGTATAAAAAGTGAGTATCAGTAGCTTCAGAATGTACCTCGTCAAGTGCATTTTGTTATTAACTTTGTTCAGAACTATGATTTTGCTGGTTTAAAGAACTTCTGGCCCTCTACCAAACAGTTAGTGAGTCTTCTGCAACTTCTTTTTTTAATTTATGGAATAAAACAAGCATTTCTATAATATAGTACAATAAAAAAGATGATTGCACATGAAACTGCAAATCTGCTATGCACAACTTGCTATTCCATTCAAATATACAACAAAATTATCGTGTAAATTTCTTTTTTTTCTTCACTCCCACCTAACCCGCACTGTAGAGATGGTTACCATTAGACACAAATAAGTATATGTGTATATGTATGTACATATATGTATATGTATGTATATGTGTATGTGTATATGTGTAAAATTATTCTATACATACTTCTATTTATCAGTTCTTTCTCTGGATCCAGATAGCATCTTCCTTTATAAGTCCTTTATAGTTAATTTGGGTATTTAGAATAGTCAAAATAACTTGTTTACTCAAAGTCGTTCTTAAAACAATATTGCTGTTACTGTATGCAATGTTCTCTTGGTATTCTCATTATTTTGTGCAAGTCTTTCCATGTTTTTCTAAAGTCATTGAGCTCATCCTTTCTTATAGTGCTATAATAGTATAGTAGTATTCCATCAAAATCATATACCACAACTTGTTCAGCCATTCACCGACTGATGGGCATCCCTGCAATTTTCAGTTCTTTGCCATCAAAAACAGAGCTGCCATAAACATTTTAGCATGTGTAGGTTCTTTTCTTTTTTCCCTAATTATCTTTGTAAATAGACCAAGTAGTGGTATTTCTCGGTCAAATGGAACAGGTAGTTTAATAACTCTTTAGACATAATTTCAGATTGTTCTCTAAAATGGTTCACAATTCCACCAGCATGAATTAGTGTCCCAATTTTTCCACACCCCTTCCAACATTTGTCACTTTCCTCTTCTATCGTTTTAGCCAATCTGGTAAGTGTAAAACGATGTCTCGAGGCTGTTTTAATTTGCATTTCTCTAATTAATAATGATTTAGAGCTTTTTTATATATGATTATAAATTATTTTGATTTCCTCATTGGAAAATAGCCTGTTCATATCCTTTGATCATTTATCGATTGGGGAATGATTCATATTCTTCTAGATTTCACAAAGATCTTTATGTATTTTAAATATAAGACCTTTATCTGATAAACTGCCTATAATATTTTCCCCTCAAATTTCTGCTTTCCTCCTGATCTTGGCTACATTTGTTTTATTTGTACAAAAACATGTTAATTTAATGTAATCAAAATCATGCACTTTATATCTAACTTTGCTCTCTATCTCTTGTTTATTCATAAATTATTCACCTGTCCATAAGGTTGACAAGTAATATGTTCCACGTATTCAGAAAATGATAGTAAGGAAGACTTGAGGCTTAGGGCAACATAACACACAACTTGGGATTAAAATGATAACAATAATGTTAAGTTGCTAAAAATAAAATAAGACAAGTTAAAAATAAAAATGAGTAAGCAATGGAAAAAGAATATGACCATTGATAGCTAGTTTGGTGTAAAAGAAGATCTTGGCAACCTCTAGGCTTAGAGATATTCCTGGGGAAATTTACCCAGGGTCACCTAGCCAACATATTTCAAGTAGGACTCAAACCCAGGTCATTGTAATCCCACAAAAGGCTTTCTACTAATAAAATAATGTATGCAAAGTATTTTGTAATCTCTAAGGCACTATATAACTCTCAGTTAGTGCTGTGAGTTCTTTAAAAAGCTTTATATTATGCACCATACAGGTATATCATGTATTCTGAAATGTCTAAATATTGTGTTTGGTTATTTCTGTAACAACAACAAAAAAAAAAGGTTGGCCATCAGGTCCTTTGTCAGGAGTGTAAGCCCCCTATTATAACATTGTCCCTGTGAAAAAAATTCAATTTAGCTTACATCATTTTCATCTACAGCTCCTTTCCCAGAAATATTACCCATTATAAGTACAAGGATACCTTGTCCTTGGCTCTTCGAAGAAAGAAACCATCCACAAGAAAGGAGTTGTGACATATCTCTGAGAAAGGGTTGAAGCTACAGGGAAGATGCTATAGAGCCTTTTCAGTTCTGCTCAGTTACATTGCTTTCATCTTAGGCACTGCCACAAGGGAACTGTTGCACCTAATTTGGGGTAACAGTCACTGCCGTTAGACAGAAACAATCAAGGACATGGCATTCAATATTAAAAAGATAATTTTCATTTAGGCAGTAAAACATAAATTAGTTAATGCCTATTTTCTACTAATAAAACACAAAATAATGTTAAAAGAAACACAATTTCTAAGTTGAAATTAAGTCCTTTATCACTAACTAAACTGTTATAAGCTCAGGCTCGGCACATATTTGCTTGTTTATCTTCCTTCCCCTGTGGGTTGCCCCTGGCATTTTTCAGTTTCTAAGCCCATCTGCAGCAGTTTGTACTCAGCTGCTATTTAGGCTGCAAGTATTAATTACCTCCTTACAGGACATTACTGTTCCCTGAGCATCAAGTATTTCTGGAGACTCAGTTTCTCACAGTTGTAAACCAGCTACTTTTAGGTGTCCCCCTTCATTATTCTAGACTGTTTTTTACCATGTGATTCCTTAAAGTTCAATTCAATTTCACAAACTCACAAACACCAACTATGTGCAAGGCACAGAGCTAGGCACTGGAGACACAAAGACAAAAACAAATAAATGAATAAATAAATAAATGAAATATGCTAGTCCCTGTCCTCCGGAAGCTTCCATTCTATGAGAGAATACATTTGTTGTACGAGATTGTGGACAAGTTAATACAAAGTATGTACAAAGGCATATGTTATGCTTTATTTCACAGTCATTGCAAGAGGGAGTGATAGAAACCAGAGATTATATCAGGGAAGGTCTCATGTAGGTGGAAGCAAGGGAGCCAGAGAGAAAGTCTAGGTGAGAAGTGAGTGGATCCTGGACCAGGGGGACAACCAGTACAAGGTATGGAAGGGAGAGATGCAGTGTCCTGTACATGGAGCAATTATTATGTCAACTTAAATGGAACTGAGCATCTGTGAATGTTTGAAGGGGGGTAATATAACTATATAACTAAGTCTGGAAATGCTGATTGGAGATAGATATGAAGAGAGACAGACAGAGATGGAGAGATATAGAAACAGAGGCACAGAAAGAGACAAGGGGACAGAGAGACAACGAAAGAGACAGTGAGTGAGTCAGAAAGAGATTTTAAGGGGTAGGCTAAAAATTTGGAATTTTTCCTAGAGGTGATCTAAGAAGTCAAAGAAAAAAAAAATGTATGGGAGTGACACAATCCGATCTCTGTTTAAAAAATATCAATTTAGCAGCTGTGTGGTAAATGAGTTAGACAGAGCCTGCAAACAAGAGACCATTAGGTGGCTATCACTATAGTTCAGGCAAGGGCTAATAAGGGTAATGAGGGCTGTAAGTAGGATAGAGGCTGTGAGTGAAAATAAGGAAACAGATGTGAGTGGTGTTGAGGGAGAGTCAGGAAGACTTGGCAACTGATAGGATATGGAAATGAAGCAGAAGGAAGAGTTAAGGATGGATCCAAGGTTATAAACCTAGATTACCAGGATGATGGTGATTTAAAGGAATTAGGCCTTGTTTTTTCCTTAAAGGAACATTTTGGATTTTAAAAGAACAAATGGATTAAACAAATTAGAATTAAACAAATTTAAATAGGTTTCTTCTACTACCTACGGACAACTGAGATTTTTTAAAGAATTTTTTCTCATGTGTTAAAGTACTTGATCATCAGTGCTTGCTGAATTGAATTGAGCCTGCGATCAATAGAATCACAGTTTATTAAACATCTACTATGTGTCAGGCACTATGTCAAGCACTGGGGATGCAAAGGAAAAAAATGTAAATTCTGTTCTCAAAGAGCTTATAGCCAACCCGATCTTCTACAAGGCCCAGATATGTAGTACTGTTCTGTAAATATTGGTGGTCAACATGAATATCCAAGAACTTGAATAACTCGGTTAAATGAAGGCTTGGAGTCAGGACACTTATCTTCTAGTCCCCGTATAGTCACTCATGACCATGTGATTATGAGCAAGTCATTTATCCACTCTGAGCCAGTTTCCTCATATATAACATAATGGATTTGAAATAAATGATTTCCAAGGTGCATTCCAACTCTAAATCTGTGATCCTGTTCTCTCCCACCAGGAGTACAAGTTGATTGAACTTTCACTCTATGGAATTAGCCTGCCCTCCATTAAATAGCTTCACCTCTCCCAATACAATTCGATTTTATATTTATTAAGCAGCAACTTATTTGAGACATCTTGGGGAAGTAGATAGTGTGTAAGCAATTATGGTAGAACCTCAAGCAATTCCTTCAGACTTCTCTACTAGATCATAAAACAGTTTAGTGCCCATCGATGGAGGCAATTCCTATATCATGAGTTTTCCCAGTTATCTCGGGAGATCCATTTCCATACTAGTATCCAGATATAAACAAGACATTGTGCTTGTCTTAGAGGAAAAAGATGAAAATGACATCATGTGTTTATAGTCTTCTCCAGGGATAACATATGATAGCAAGTCAATCTGTGTCTCCTAGGAAGACCAGAGTGGCTGGGCAGAGTGCATAGTTAGGCCTTTTCCTCTTATGGGAAAAAGGTCTGGAGTGTTTGCTGTCAGCTGAGAAATCCTCCTGGTAACATTTTGGAAACATCAAAATCTTCCAAAAGTCTTTTGTTAATCAATGCAAATCCTGGGATGAAGTCAGAGACAGGAAACGTTAGTGAAAGTTAAGCCTGTGCCCTACCCACTCACTCTCTAAGCCCTGTGCATCCAAAGTCTGTTTTTGCCTCAAACTCTGGGGTATGTATGTGCTTCAAGAGCCTAACTGAAAAATTCCATATGGTAAGAAAGGCAAGCTGGTGCCTTATGTAAAATGAGAGCAAGTCTTTCCATTCCATGCAAAGAATTTGCTTTGAATCTTAGAATTGTTGCTTATAATATTGAACTTTGAGTCAGAAATACCCGAGTTTGAAACTCACCTTAGACACTTCATAAATGAGTGATCCTGGACAAGTCAAGCAACCTCTCTCAGCCTCAGTTTCCTTATCTGCAACATAGAAATAATATAATAATACTTATGGAATTTATTTCTTAGCTTTTGGGAGGAGCAGATGAGGTGTGCAAATGAACAATGCTGACATTCCATCTCTCTTTTTTTTTTTTTAAGGGGGAGGCATTCTTTTCAGAAATTTCTGGCTTTTCTTTTATAAGCTTCAGGCTTGAGAAAGACAGTTGCCTTCTTCATTTATGGATTGGAAGGAAAGAATTGATTTCCAAATACCTGGGCTTCTTGACAGGCTGCTGTCCTAAGTAGGTTTCCTTACAGTCAATGTCATCCTCAAGTATATATACAGTGTTTTGCAAATCCTACAGCAGTATAATAACTATTCATATTATTTTCACTATTCGTTATTATATTCACTATTTTCACCATCTTGCAGAGGTCCCATGGGTTCTTTGGGAAGTGGATTTCAGGGTTGTTCATTTGTAACTTGGGGAGCTGAAAGTTTGGTCAACATGTTGGTTAACATAATATATTTAGGATGTGGAAACATATGATACAGTGCCTGATATAGCTCTCTTTCAGAAGCCAGCAAGTTTCCTTGAAATTCTAGGAATCCTCTCCATGCAGCGCCCACATTGCTTTGACAATATTTAACATCTACATTTTACCCAAAACAGTTCTGGATTAGTAGTGTCTTTCTATAAGAATCTAAGTTCTCTGGTAGAATGGTTGTTCTTAAGAAATAGAGAAGAAACTCAGAAGGTGGTATTGTGGGTTTCAAGGGGAAATGACCACATAGAGAAAGAAAATCAATATAAAGAAGGTATCTAACTCTAGAACTTACGGTATCGAGGTGTACTGAATTTAGGATTATGTGGAAATGTATAAGACTTTTAGATTCAACATATTACAGCAAGATTTTAAGAAAAAGGATACTTAAGTGAACAACAGAGGCAGCTGAGTGGCACGGTGGATACAGTGCTGGGCCTGGGGTCATAAAGACTCATCTTGGTGAGTTCATATCTGGCTGGAGATTATGTGACTCTGGGCAAGTCGCCTAACTCTCTCTGCCTCTGTTTCCTCATCTGTAAAATGAGCTGGAGAAGGAAATGGCAAACCTCTCCAGTGTCTTTGCCAAGAACACCCCAGATAGGGTCACAAAGAGTCAGCTAGGACTGAAGCAACAGAACAGTAACAATGTGAACAACATCCAATCAGAAACCTCAAATGAGGCCTTCTTGATGGAATCCTTGAGTTTCCGTGTGATGGTTAATTTACTGTGCTCTCAACAACAGAACATGAGTAACACAGCATGTTACAAACAAGCCATATCATTTTGACCCTTGATGCTGTAGGGACATGAGACTCATTTATGTCAACAAACCAAGAAAATAAAGAAATGGCTAAATTTGACACACATTCTCCTCTACCCAGTTTCACTTAACCTACATGGTATTAGCTTATTTTCTTGGAAAATCCCAAGGACCATGCTGAATTTATTAAATCAGAAGAACTGAAATCTAATGAAAACATCCTTAAAGATATAGCCACATAGCAGTCCCCAGTGAAATAAAGTAGAGCCATGCAAAATGACTTTCTTTTTCTTTCTTAAGCTTCTGGTCTCTAAGGGGTCCTAGTCCTTGCTCTGTTTTTTCATACTATATTTGATTCAGTTTATTCTTCAAAGTTCTATATTTCCTGGGATCCCAGATGACTTGTCACTATTTAAACCCTCTCTCACTGGACTGTTTAATGTTTCTGCTGATTTAGAGCAAAATTTTCTTTCTTTTTTTTTTTTTTTGGCTCGCTTTTACCCTGTAAGAGGGAAAGTTTGTTCCCATAAGTACTTCTCTTCATTACTTACTTTTATTTCAGAATGATTGCAACTTGGAGGGAGAGGAGAAATGAGAGGCAGAGTGTTTTGTTTTCTTTTAAATAAGAAAGTGAGTCTAGGGATTAAGCAACAAACTCCTGAGATTTTATCTGTGTTGAGTTACTTGTTCAAAGGCTATCATCAAATTTCCATTAACTGCTTCCATTTCATTTGTATAACAATGATAATAATATCAGAAACAACAATGAAAAAAAAAACCCTCAAAGCCCAACCCCTCACTCATGTGTGGGGGAAAGTAAATTAAGGCAATGAATGAAGGTAAGGTAATGTACAATATGGACTTTGCTGGCCCTAAAGTATCTATGTTAAAAATTTAGGATTTATTAAATGAATGCCTAGTAAGACTAGGCCCTAAGGCTAGAATTAATGCTGTTGCTATCATTGATTAAAACAACAACAAAAATAATAAGAACTAGAATTGATATGGCTCTTTAAAATCTGCAAAGTACCTTGTAAGTATCTTTTTTATCCTTACAACACTGAGAGGTAGATGCTATCATTTTCCCCATTTTGCAGATGAGGAAACTGAGGCAGACAGGTTAAAGGAGTTCACCAGGGTCACAAAGCTAGTAAGCTAGCTTTGAACTCAGGTCTTCCTGATTCTAAGCCCATGCTTTATCCCCTGACGAATACAAGAGCCTCACACTATCTTCACAGATTGATGGACTGACAGATGACAAATCCCTGTAGAATAGAGATATCAAAGTATCTTGAAGAACTCAACCAATAAACTCTACGGGAACTAACCCATTATCCCAAGCCAAACTGTTACCCAATTGCCCAGATATAACACTGATCCATAAAAACTTAAGAATAATATTTCAACAGATATCACCATCCCAAATACTCATAATCTCCAAGATCTGTGGTACAAAGATTTTCAGGAGGTCAAAATCTTGTGGGAACAATGTGAGATACATAACCCTGTCACCACAGCTGCTACTAGAATTGTACCAAAGATGTTTTCAATGAGCTTATGGAAGACATTTACATCTTAATACTTTCATTTGATTATGAAAAGTAGTTATTTTATCCATGTATGCAAGAGTCCATAGGACACAGAATATGACTTATAATAGTAGAAAAGTGACCAGTCTCAGGAATATTTATATCTGTACCTCATAGAAAAAGTATAATAATAATTAATAATAATAACAAAATGCCATTTGTATAGTGCTTTAAAGTTTGTAAAACTCTTTACATGCATTATTTCATTTGACCTTCACAACAACTAGGTACTGTGGAAATTATTATTCCCATTTTACAGATGAGATAACTGAGTCTCAGAAAGGTTCAATGAATTGCTGTAGAGTCAGTAGCCAAGAAGTGGTGGAAATGAGATTTGAATTCAGATCTCCCTAACTGTATCAGGAGTTCTTATCCTGGGGTCCATGAACTTTGTAAAAAATATTTTGATAACTGTATTTGAATATAATTGATTTTCTTTGTAATGCTATGCGTGTGTTACTTCATGCATTTAAAAGTATTATTCTGAGAAGAGAGTCATAGAACACTCTGTCTTGGATCTCATGCAAGCACAAACATACACACAAAAGATGTAAGCCCCCTGAAGGCAGGAACTGTTAGATTTTTTTTTCTGTATCTC
Source organism: Phascolarctos cinereus (assembly GCF_003287225.1). NCBI lineage: Eukaryota > Metazoa > Chordata > Mammalia > Diprotodontia > Phascolarctidae > Phascolarctos > Phascolarctos cinereus. The sequence continues at coordinate 96,649,883 of NW_027555625.1, forward strand.
CAGCATTTAGCACAATGTCTTGTGCATAGAAAGTAATCACAAAAATGGCAAGGGTTGGACCCTATAAATAATTAAAAACAGGTGCCTACCACTGTCCACTATGATGGGAAGCCTAGTCTTCCTGTTATACAAGAATACAAGGTTTCCAAGGGAAAAGGAAGCATGGAAGTAAAAGAATCAGGGAGAAAATATTTTGACCATAGTTAGGATTGTTTGTGTGTTTGTGTGTGTGTGTGTGTGTGTGTGTGTGTGTGTGTGTGTTGATCTTTGTTGCTCATACATTCACTTTGATATCAACCACTTGAAGTTATGAGGTGGGATAAACTGGGGGAGTGTCAGTGGAGAGAAGGAAACCCAATACAACCCAAACCTGAGATCCCAACAAAGATAGGAATGAAGATTGTCCTAATTACTAGACAAGAACTGTTAATAAAGCAGCACCCCCTCTTCAGTTTCCTCATCTGTGAAATGAGCTGAAGAAGGAAATAGCAAAGCACTCAAGTGTCTTTGCCAAGAAAACCCCAAATGGGGTCACGGAGAATCGGATATGACCGATATGACTATACAACAACACCCTCTCCCCAAACTCACCCTCCCAAAGAGTTCCTAACTGGCTGCCAGTAAGGAAATTGTAACTTGACTTTGCTATGAGCTGACAAAAGGAAATATCAACTTACAAAAACATCTTTTAGGATATAACTATGTTTCTGTACATGGTGGAGGGTCTTTTGGGGGGGTGTTGGCCATGCAAAATGGCCTTCATTCATTCATCTTTTCATTTATTTAACAAGTGAGTGCCTATCACAAGTCAAGCACAGTGCTTATGGGGATAAAAAGGTAAGAAAAGACTTAGTCAGTGATTATAAGCAGCTTACAATTGAATAAAGAAGATAAACCATGTACTTTAATAATTATAATAGGAAATAGACTGTGATAACTGCGCAAATACAAATCAAAGATAACTCTTCTGGAATCAGGAAAACCTTCGCAGAAGAAGTGATGTTTTGCCTTAAGCTTCTAGTCTCTCATGGATCCAAGGTATGGCTGCCTATGCAGGGGTATATTTGTGTTTATATTAATTTATAGTGACCTGAAATAAAATTTTCCATGGCTACTGGGGTGAGGGGGAAAGGTAATTTAGAGAGAAGCAATCTAACAGCCAAAAGTAAGTAACTAGAGAGCAGTTAATGTAAAATGAGAGGAAATCCTTCAGCATGCCAAATGTTTAGGATTAGAAACAAGAGACCCATTCCAAGTATGAAGTAATGAGGCTAATACTAAGATGAACGATTTGTTTATGATTCAGCATGAATCTACCCCATAGTCAGGTTGGCAAAGCATACCTAAAGCAAAAGGCAGCTCTGTTTCAAGTTAATGATGCTATGCCACAGACCTTTCTGCCACAGTGGTCTCCAAGCACCCAAAGGCATATCAATCTCTTGACTTTTCAAAATAACTTTTGTTCATTTGTATTCATTACACTTAAATGAGATTAAAGGATATGAATTACTCTCTATCTACAAACAAGGCTAAGTACACAAATTAAGGCAATTGATATATGTACATACCAGGAAAGAAATTTAAAACTGATTTACCTTCAGTATAGTTTCCAGAGAACAGGTGTAACCATCAGGTAAGGTAACCTCCCTAATTGGTTGTTTTCAGTGACTTTCAAAGCTTGAAAGGGCATACTGCAGAAATTTGCTCCCCTTCTTCTCCCTGAAAATGCCTCCTACTCAACCTCAACTTTTACATAGAAATTCGATCAGTTTATGTCATGCATAACCCAAAATACACATGGTGTAGAAGAATGAGCATCGATTAAAAGCCAGAAGACCCAGTTGTGAATCCTGCGTCTGAGACTTGTTAGCTGTTTTACCATAAGCAAGTCATTTACCTTATGAGCAACAGCTCATATAAAAAGCAGGGACCATATTATCAGAGAGCCTTGTACTCAGGAAGTACGGGAAGGTAGTTGAAAATATTGGAAGATAAATAGCAAGGAGAAGCAAGGTGAATAATTAGATGATCCTGTGATCCCGTGTAATTAGATAATTGGATATTCACTTGTGAATAGGCTTCTGTTTGCTAGCAAGAGTGTGCTAACTGCCAATTAAAAGCATTTGAGAAAATAATCTTGCCCTATGGGAAAAAAAGGATACAAGCCCACCCTAAATAAATTAAGGCTCACTCTGGAGGCTTCAGTGACTGAGACCTCTTCCCACTTCCACTTCCACCACTGTAAAGAGGCCTGGTATAAAGATAATTTGCTATTTGAGATACTACTACTACTACTACTACTACTACTACTACTACTACTACTACTACTACTAATAACTAAATAATGTTTATATAGTTCTCTAAAGTTTTCAAAGTGCTTTACAAGGCAAGCACTCACACAGAGGCCAGAAGTGATACAAGGACACTTTCGAAGTCTCTCTGAAGAAATTTAGTATCAGTTGTGAGACACAGGAGATATTGGCACAGGAACACCCAGCATGGCATATCTGCATCAAAAAAGGTGCCGTGCTCCATGAACAAAGCAGAATTGCAGTAGCACAAAGGGAATGTGAGGTTCACTAATCTCGAAACATCACCATCCCTAATGGCAGACTATTTGTGCTTAACCTGTGGTACAGCCTTCCGAGCTTGTGCTGGACTAATCGGCAGTAGTGGAACATGCTACCTTGACCCGTGCATCGTGATGACATTGATCTTCTTTGAGTATGAAGGATAAATAACAACAAATATCTCATCTGATCCTCACAACGACCATGGAAGGTAGATATTCTTATCTCTGTTTTATAGTTGGTCACATGGAAGAGCCATTGGAAAGAAGGTTACTTTAATGGCCCATGTGTTTTGCACAGATGTTTTACATATCCTTGGTTATTCAAATATTGTCTCTCCTTGAAGACTGGGACATTTTCACTTTTGTCTTTGTATTTTCCATGCCTCACACAATGCCTGGCACATAATAGGTGCTTCATAAATGTTTGCTACTTCATTGGTGTTTGTGTTTCTGATTGTATCAAGTAACATTCAGATATGGAACCCTTTTGTGAATTATTGCCACATCCCTTTACTCTTAAGTACTGCTGCATCCATGCTACCTCTTGTTCATCTCTCTCCTCTCAGTGGTCTCCACCCCTAAAGATACATGCATTACCTTTCATTGCACATTTCCGTTGTACCTTTCCAGGAAGAACCTACTTATTTCACTAAGAGGCCAAAAGAATGTGCTTCTCTAGTCACTAGTAGGAGAAAATAGGAAGAAGGCTCTTTCCAGATCCTCCATTTAAGGAGGGGATCCAGAGCAGCCATTCATTATTTCTCACCTAGCTTCTCTTCTAGACTTCATCGCTGTCTTGAGAAATTCATCTTCTTACAAGATCACATCACCTCTGAAATTCACTCCTCCTCATCAACTCACGAGAGAGCTCCAATTAGATCTTATATTTAGGGATGTTATAAGGGTAAATGAGATCACATTTGCCTGATGTCTCACAAATCTAATCAAAAGAGCTCTAAAAGGAAAAGCATTAGGGGATGGAGAGGATTGATCTTGTGCATCTGCCAAATCTAGTCCTACAGAAAGTAGCAGTAACAGCACTAGAAAAAGAAAAGGAAGTGTATGGGACCAATTATTCATAGGAGATAATCTCTAAGAAGAGAACCAATAATAAAACCAATGGACATGCAAGCACACAAAATGTAGGTAACAAATAGGATGAATTAAAAATCCTATTACAGGGGCATCTAGGTGGTGCAGTGAATAGAGCTCTGGCCTTGGAGTCAGGAGGACCTGAGTTCAGATCCATCCTCAGATACTTAACTAGCTATGTGACCTTGGGTGAGCCACTTAACCCCAGTCGCCTCACCAAAAAGCAAAAAAAAAAAAATCCTACTACAGTCAACCTGACCTCATAGCTATCACTGAGAATTAGTGGGATGGAACTTACTAGTTGGGTCACTCTGGGATGTAATTCTATATTCAAGTTCAAATGAGCCTAGGGTAACCTGGTATATTAAGAAGGTACACTCTGAGAAGTAACACCTTGAGAAGGCTATCTATAATCCATTCCTCCACTTCCTTTCCTCTCACTCTATTCATAACTCTTTGCAGTCTGGCTTTTGACCTCTCCATTCAACTGAAAATGCTCTCTCTAAAGTTACCAATGATCTCTTGATTGTCATGTATATTGATTGGCATTTTCTCAACCTGCATCCTTATTGGCCTTTCTGCAGCGTTTGACACTGTTGGTCACCCAAGTGATGTTGTCGTAAAGCCTAAGCTCCTTAAAAACAAGGACCATTTATTTTTTTTTTTTTTGTCATTGTATCCCAATACCTGGTTAGTGCCTGGAACATTGGAGGCGCTCAATAAATGATTGTTGAAGTGCAGTATAGTGAAATAAAATGGAATATACTACACGGGACATCAGTAAAAAATTGACATAGGCTTTGGCAAAGGCACCACAGCCCTTGAACAAAGGCATGATATTGCAGTGAGGGGAGACTTCAACTATGGAAATTTTCTGGAGCTCTCAGTGTTTCTGCTAAAAGAACTGATGAATGTATGGCATGCCTAGATGATTATTCTATTCTTCAAAGGATAAAGGGAGCAAAGAGGGAAACTGCTGCTTTGAGCCTAACCAATGAGGAGGAACTGGCTCCTGACATTAAAAATGATTGGAGCCTTGGGGGCAACATGACCACTCCATCATAAATTTCATGATAGAGAAGAAAGCTTGGCATAGTGTCATGGGAACACTAGATTTGAGAAGAGAAAAATTCAAAGAGCTTATAGAAAAGATAGGCAGGATCTAGTGGTTTAATATTCTGCAAAGAGAGTTTACATGTAAAAAATAGAAAGTTCTTGAGAATGAAATTCTGAAGGCACAAACAGAAATGGTTATGGTGAAGAGAACAAAAGGGGGAGGGACCCAAGGAGGCCAATTTGAATACACAAAAAATCCATCAAATTGCTTAGATTTTTGAGACATGTAGAAAAAGTAGAAGCAAGGTCTGTTAACTAAGGTTGAGTACAATGGAGAAGAAAGATTCTCTAACCTTGGCCCACTAGACAGTGATAGGAGAGGTTGCTTTCCATCTTGTCCTATTGCTTCCTAGTCAGTTTCAACCATGCCAACTATACTCAATCTCTCCTCTTCATGCCTCCCATGGGATAATAATTTCCATCCAAAAAATCAGTAGGGATGTTTCAGGATATAGAAGAGAAGGTTTTGTGGGAATATGAGCCTGTCATATAGACATGTTTCCTTTATCATTCCTTCCAATGAGAAACCTAATGCAGTCCTTATGACCTGCCTATTCCCCAGAAAGAAGTAAAATAACACTGCCTTTCCCTCACTTTTTCAAGTAGCTCAGTAAAAATCACTCAGTATCACAGTACAATATCCTGGTGGCTAGAAAAATATTAAAAACTGAAAATAATGAATATACAAATCTAACCATTTTGAGACTACGGTCACTTGCTCCAAGAATTTCTATATTCACTTCAACAAATATTAATGACCTATGTGCTATGTTGGGGATGCAAAGACAAAGCCACTTACCTCATGGCAATTACATGTAATCAGTGGCTAAGACATGAATCAATTATTCGTTCAGCAAGTACTTATTAAGTGCCTACTATGCGCCACTTACTGGGCTAGGCCCATGCACACGTATAGATAAAAATTGGATAATTTGAAGACTGAGAAAGTCTTAACAACTTGAGAGATCAAAATTGGCTTCCTAATGACCATGCCTGTGCTATGCCTTCTCTACTTGGGCCATCATCTCTAGCTCCCACTGGACTCTACACATGGAACTATCCTTTGTCCTGACTGGTAAACTTTTGTTTTATCTTGCCAAGTTCCAAGCTTTCACCCCACCTCCTGGCCTTCCCCACCTCACATGCTGCCACACTGATACAAATCTCTCACCTTTCTCCTCAGCTCCCCTTGCTGTGTTGTGTTTTGGATTAGAATATTAACTGCTTGGGAGCAAGGACTGTCATGTTCACTTGCATTTTTATCCCCAGTACTTCATGTAATGCCTGGTATACAGTAAGCACTTAAGAAATGTACTAGGGGTTGATCCATTAATCTGTCTATAAGGGATGGCACATGAATTAATCCTGGAAAGAGGTTAAATTTTCAGGAAAAGTAACAAGGACTGAATTAATGAATAGCAATTGTGGGAGAAAGGATTTCCCATATTCCCTGAGATTGGATATATAATAGAAGATAGATTGGAAACAGATTCTGACTAATGAAAACCTTCCCATTCTTCAAGATCAGCTCAAGTGGCATCATCTCTGTGGAGCCATCTGCTTCCCCAGCTAAAAATAATCTTCTCACTCCTCAGATTTCTCCTGAGTGTTTCCACTTCTGTGCTCTTACATTTTAAGTTGTATTATAATTACTTATTTACTTGTCATATTTCTAAGCTTTTTATCAAGGCTCTCTTCTGACACAAAGCATCTAAATCCACTTTGAGAACCTTTCATTTCTCAGGTTATTTACCCCCACCCAAGTGGAACATGAGAAATTCAGTATTCCCTGCAGGTAGAACCCACCTCCACTTATAAGGACCAAAGTTCACAAGGCTTCAAAATACAGAACAGCCATCTTAACACAGTAAAGGAAATGAAAAAGACTCATTAGAATCCACAGAGAGTTGAGACACCCTCCTCCCCTATTTGGATAGTCATCTTCCTTCAGGGACCTACATGGGCCTTGTGATTGACAATGCCATTCTTAGTGTAGTGCCACCAAAGGGGTAACCTGGGATGTGTAGTTCTACATTGACATTCTGCAGTGAGTTGTCACTCCATGTGGCTGCTTCCCTCTGTCTTGGCACTGTCCTCCATTCATCACAAGTGTAATGGATCCTATCACTAATGCTGTTGCTCAGTTCTACTTTACTGCTTCCTGCTGTTCTCCTCTTCTCTGGCATGGTGTTAATTGCTTTCTCTCCAGTTCGAATGGATGGCCTGTGGAACAATTACATTGACTTCTCAGTTGATAGGGTTAGCATTCTTTTATACCTGTAGGGTGATTATATCTTTAACTTATTTAAAGCTTTACTTTTTTTGTGCCAAGGTCCCCCAAGCCAAGCCTCAACAAAAGTGTTTCATTATGTGGCTGTAGAACTCCTTTCTTTTGGACCAAAATAAGCTCTCTGCTCTTGTGCAGTAATTTGAGGTGAATATGTAGCCATTTGCCTCCTCCAGCTCCAAGGTCCTGGAAAGTATATCTCCCATTCACAGCAATAACTCACGCTGGGTCTTTGGAGTATAGGAGAGGTACTCCCACTATCTTTCCACTTATCTATGTCTTTTATCTTCATTTAGAGCAAATGTACCAAGTTACATAAATTAGCCTCAGCTACTTCTCCAAGGTTTTCAAAAGAGAGGTCAGAGTAGTAAAAATTGAACTGCTCCAGGGAAAGGCACTTAGAAGGAAAGGGGCAACCTTTACTACCTAGCTCTTGAACCAAATTGTGAGCTCCCTGAATGTGTGGTCAGAATCAGAGAAAGTTGGAGTTAGTGGAAGCAAGATCATAAAAGCCATAACTTACTAAAAGTCACATAGTCTTATTTATCTTTGAATCCTCTGTGGTCCACCTAGAGCCCTGTACATATCTGTGACAAAGACTTGTTGAAAACAAATGAATGGAATGCACATTGCCAAACCACAAAATTTAAGCAAAAAAAACCCCTTAAAATGCAGAATAGAGATATTTTTAGGATAAGGTCTCCTCATGCAGTGGCTGACCTCAGTACCATATATGGTGGTCTTTACTCTGTAATCATTCAATGAGTTATGAATCCAATATTATCATATAGCCCATGTCTTTCCATATTTTCAATAATAACAACAGAAAGTCCTTTGGGAAAAACTTTGCCAAATCTCTGTTGATGAAGGAATTCAGTGTATATGAAGTCTTATAAATATGAGTATTCCCCCAAATGATGCAGATTGTAACACACCAGTTCTGCTTATCCTGTGTGATTCTGTCCAGAGTTCTCTCCATGATACACGATTATTTCAGTTTCTCAAAATTTCTAAAATATTGAAAAGCATGCAAAAAATTTTTTGTGTCTGGTATTTGGTAGCCTTTTTATTGAAGTCTCTTTTTTCCCCCTCACCTAACAATAATTGGAAAATGATTAGTTATTTGCTTATATGATCATAAGATGGTAAAAAGGAACATAAAGGGAAATCTTTAGATAGCTCACTTTCTAACAGTCATGAGGACAAAGATGGATTAAGGCAGGTAGACTTACTTAGCATGCATGGATGAAGAAGAGTCTTGGCAGTATTTCCTTATAAACTACAGTTTCACTTCATGGCTTTGAAGATATTTATCATACTCCTCAATGGGCTATCACATATGAAAACCAATATGAAGATTTTATACTTGCTACAGACAACTATTGCTAAGCATAATAATGCCAATCTTGAATATTCATGTTACATGTCCTATGATATATGCCTAAATATGCCTTATCATATATATTATCAGCGATTTTAATGTTAATACACAAAATGGTAGCCAACATCATAGTATAAGAACAAAATAAGGATTTTGGTCATGAATCATTGGTCTTATTTTATACCTGTTCTGCTTGAATGTGGCCCAGTCACTTTAACTTAAAGATAATTTCTGTCTTTCTGATTCCTGCCTTCTGGACCTTCACAAAGTTTCAATGGTTTAGATGAAAAAAATGAGATTCAGTAATGCTGAAACCTCTTTCATATTCTCCTGCCATTCTCTGTGTTACATGGCCAAATGGGTTATTCTTTCTTTGCCTCAGGAACAATAGGTCATAGGTTCTACACTGTAGGGGACCTCAGAGATAAACTCTTTTATTTTGAGGTTTTGGAAACTGGGGCCTAGAGAGAAATGGTCTTGTCCAGTGCTAAAAAGTCTTGCTTTTTTCCTCTGTCAAACATCATTAAAGAGACTGGAGCACACAAAATTAGGTGGGCATAGGTAAGTGCTCTTTTGACCTCTAGTTCTTTTTGGCAGGGAATGAAAGGATGTTCAGTATGCTGAACCTCACTAATAAACAAGTTTGTGTGTGTGTGTGTGTGTGTGTGTGTGTGTGTGTGTGTGTGTGTGTGAGAGAGCGAGAGAGAGAGAGAGAGAGAGAGAGAGAGAGAGAGAGAGAGAGAGCGAGAGAGAGATTTCTATTTGATCCGTATAAGTACCCTATGAGGTAAGTGCTACAATTTATAGTTGAGGAAACAGAGAGGTTGAGTCATTGCTCAGCGGTATAAAGCTAATATTTAAGGCAGCGTATGAATTTAGATTTTCTTACCTCAAAGTCCAGGACACTTGGCTGTCTGTCACCACTCACTCTCTTCACACTAGCCAGTCCACAATAGAGAACTAATGTCCACAGCCATAATTACCCTTCACCAATTACAGCCCACCATTTCCTCCTTCTACCCACTCCTGATAGTGTATAATAAGCTCCCAACCTTTCCTTTCTAGACTGAGTTTTGACGCCTCAGGATAATTACATAATCCAACCCTAACCTGAATAGCTACAACATCTATTGGAATAACACCCCACCCCCAACACATATACATACACACACTCACATACACATACACGCACCTTGCACCCCAGATTGCCTTGTGGCTGCAGTAGGTATGGCTCACACAGAAGACTTTGCACTCTGAGACAGTGATGTTGGCCATATTCTTCCCCCTACCTCCACCCCCTGCCCTTGGATAGGTTCTAATCTGCATTATAGATTTCATTATCTTTTTTTTTTTCCCCAAACCTCCTCCTCATCCAAACTTCCCCATTTCTGTGGAGGGTGATGTCCTCCTTCTAAGTCAGTTTCACACTCTCTATGAATCCTTGATTTCTCATTTTCATTCTCCACACACATCCAAGTAGTTGTATAATCTTGTCATTTCTGTCTCTATAACATATCTCACATCTATTCACCTTCCTCTGCATTCTTACGGCCACCACCCTAATAAAGAATATCATTTTTCTTTTTATCTGGACTATTGCAGTAGACTCTGAATTAGTATACTCTGCCTCAATTATCTCCCCATCCCCCCATCTTCCATTCTACACATGGATTCAAGAGATTTTCTTGAGTATAGCTATAACCATAATATAGTCCTACTCTACAAACTTCGGTGACTCCCTATTACCTCTAGAATTGAATATAAACCACTCTGGCATTAAAAACCCTTCACAAACTGTTCTTAACCTAACTTCCAGCCTCATTGCATATTCATTTCCTACACCTGTGATCCAAAGGCATTCTGTCCTTCTTGCTGTTCCTCACACATAAAATACACACCCACACAGTTAAAACATCCAGACACGAACAGAATATTAAGGTAAGATATCATGCGTTAAAACAGAAGCATGTAAAGAAACAAGAATAGATTTATATTTAAAAAAATGTTCTGCATATCTGAAATTAGAGAGATTCATTTTTTTTTTTTGCATTGCATGGTAAATATCTGTAACACAGAGAAACGGAAATCCTACTGAAAAACTGTCATATTCACTTATTGCTGTGCCTTATTATTTTGTTGTTGTATTTTGCATTTTTAATTAAAAAAACCTTAAAAAGAAATATGTTTGGCTAACTACATTGATGAAATTAAGTCAATAACTGACAGAGAAAAAGGGAGAGAAAAAAAGAGAGACATGGAAAGAGACAGAGACAGAGGGAGAGAGGGACAGAGAGGGAGAGACACAGAGAGACAGAGAAATAAGGAGAGACAGATAGAGAGAAAGAGGCAGAAATCTATAGAGAGATTTGAGGGAAAGCTGATAAATGAAATCTGTAATGATTCCTAACTACAGTCTTCCCTAAGACTTAGTCCTAGGTTTCTTCTCCTTCTTCTTCCCCTTTCTCTTCTCCTTCCTCTTCTTCTTTCTCCTCTTCTTCATCTTCCTATTCCTCTTCCTATTCTTCCCTTCCTACTCCTTTCTCTTTGTGTCTTTTGTCTGTATCTCCTTGTTCCTCTTCTCTGTCTTTTTCCATTTCTGTCTCTATCTCTCTCATAAACACCCATAAATTTAACTACCATATTTATGCAAATAACTCACAGATCTATATACCCAGGCCCAGTCTTTTCATAAGCTTCCACACCAAGTCACGAATGTTAAGGGCTGGTAAGGGGTCCCCTGAACTTGTCTTTTTGAGTGGCCATATTTTCCAGAAACACTGGACCCAGAGCATGCAGGAGGACCTGAATGTATCAAGGATGAAGCCCCACCCTCCCAGCTGACATAGTTTGTTGTTTGCACCCCAAGCTGGATTCTGTGTGTGCCCTTGGGAGGCAAGACAGGTGCCAGCCAGTCTGTGCCAGGCTGGGAAAATGCTTGTGCAGCTGAGGTCCTTTGCAGATAAACAGACCTTCCTATCTTCATAGTCTAGAGGTTGCCAAGGAAGAAGAAGACAACTTTTGCCATCACCTTGCTCCTCTTCTTCATGAGGGAATTTGTCTTTTGTCCCACCTTTACTGCACCTTCTTCCTCCCATGTAATGCCCCTTCCTGTTTTCTTCTCTTACTTTTGTTATACTGTCATAAATATGCAAACTTCTGTAAGGTTCCATATGCATGTTCATTTATCTTGTAATAAACCTGATTTTCAGGTAAGTCTCACAAAGTTGTGATTGTCTGTTGATACCAATTGCCAACTGGATATTTCCAACTGGAAATTCTGTAGATATCTCAAAGTGAGCATGTCCAAAACAGAACTCTTTTTTTCTTTTTTTCTTTTTCCCCAAACCTATACTCTTCCAGACTGCTCTATTTTCTGAAAATCCCCCATTATCCTTCTACTCTCCCAGGCGCTTCTCCTATACATTATCCTCAATGCCTCGCTCTCTCTAATACCAGATTCCAAACATCTGTCAAATCCTGCTGTTTCCGTCTCCACAACTTTTGCATCCAACATCTCCCTATTCACAAAGCTACCACCTTAGTTCAGATCCTCATCACTTTTTATATAGATTATTGCAACTCCCTCCTAATACATCTCCCTGTTTCAAGTCTCCCCTCATTCCAGTTCATCCTCCACACAATTGCCAAGTGATTTTCCTTGAGTGGAAATCTGACCATGTCTCTCCCCACATTCAACAAACTTTAGTGGCTCCCTATTACTTCTAGAATCAGACATGAACTTCTCTGGTTAGCCTTTAAAGCACTTTAAACCAGTTCCAATTTATTTATTTATTTTTTTAGTCTCCTAATATATTACCTCTCTGTATGATATCATTAAACTGGACTTTTTTTCTGTTCCTCACGCATGACAGTCCATCTCTCATGCCCATGCCTTTTTCACTGACTTTCTCATGTCTGGAGCATACTCCTTCCTCTCCACTATCTCATAGAATTCCTCTCTTCCTTCAAGATGCATCTTAAGAATCACCTTCCTCTTGAAGCCTCACCCAGCCCCCTAACTACTGCTACTGCCACTTTTTCTATCTTATATTTAACTACTTTGTATATATATGCATATATACATATACATATATATGTAAAATATATAAATTTTCTAAATACTTTGCATTGACTTATATTTATATTTATTTAAAGATTTTGTATATATACTTATATTTATGTGTGTATATGTAGATATATATGTGTATACTTGTGTGTGTATATATGTCTCCTCTATGAGAATGTTAAGTCCTTGAGAAGAAGAATTTTTTCATTCATTGTACTTGTATGCCCAGCACCTTGGAAAGTGCCCAGCACATGGTAAGCCCTTGACAAATACTTCTTAATTGACTGATCTAGATCATAAGCCATCCATGCTCATTTATTCTGTGCTCATTGTTCCACCAAAAACAATAAAGGGGCGGGGAAGGCAGAGCTCTTTTTCACCAGCCATTGCTCAGCTCAGACCCTATTGAGTGGTCCCTGCTACAGCAACAAAGTGATCTGGGGGTAAGAAGTGGTTGCTAGTGCAGCTACTCCTGAAGTTGCCCAGGTAATGGTCAGGTTATAACTGCCATGAGGGAACTACACCCATAGCCAAAATAGAGATGATAGGAATTTACATGGCCAAGGAAACGACCACTGGGGGAAAGCGGGAGGATGTTGAGTAGTAATGGATGAAGGTGATTCAAGGTTGTGTTGAAGACAACATCCATAATTTGCTATTATAGGAAGGACAGAATGTAACCATTCTTTAATCAACCAACTGGTCACCAGTTTGGTCATGCCATGACCCACTGCAAGTGCTGATATGACTCACCTTGAAAACTATGTCAGCTTCTAGATTTCATCTTATTAAATGTGGTCCAAGATTATAGATTTCCATGTTCTTTCTTAATCCTTTCTCTGTTGTACAATGTATTTGTTATCATGCCCAGCTTTGTCATTTGTAAATTTGATAAGCATATCAACTATGTCTTTAGCTGAATCATTGATAAATATGTTAAATCGTTTATAGTCAAGCAAAGAGTAAGTAATATATTGAAAAAGTCATATATAGACTCCTAAAGAAAAAAAATCAAATCAAATCTTCCATACGAGATACACTTACAGGTCATTTCTATCAAACATTTAAACAACAAATAATATCTATACTATATAAATTATTCAAAAAAGTAGAGAAATAAGGAATTTTACTGTACTCCTTCAATGCAACAAATATGGTTCTGACAAAAAAAAAAAGCAGAGATGGACAACGCAGAGAAAGAACACCTCAGACCAATGTCACAAATAAAGATGGTTCAGATGAACTATATCATCAGATTAAAAAAAAATACTGGAAAATGTGGTTGCTGAGCCACAGTATTTGGTCTTTGAAAGACCACAAGGGAACAGGAGAGATGCTGCAAGATTGGAAACTGGAAACTGTTCTCTCAGTTTTCAAAAAAGTAAGAGAATAAAGTCTGAAAATTATAGGTTAGTGAGATTGACTTTGATTCCTGGAAAAGCTCCATAAAATTAGAAGGAAGCTCACTGAACATCTAAGAAAGAAAACAGCGATTTCAAAGAACAGGATGGCTTCATTAAGACAAATGCATGTCAGATTAACTTTATTTACTTTTTAGATAATGTTATTAAACTTATAGATTAAGGGAAGGGTATACATATAATTTACCCAGATTTTGGAAAAACACCTGTTCTGATGTTTTTAATGAATGGAGGTGACACTGGTTACATATATATATGACAGCAGAGCACAGATTCTGATGAGTTCTATACCAAGCATAAATCAATCAGTCAGTCAGTCAACAAGCATTTGTTGAGGCCCTCCTATGTGCCAGGCACTGTGCTGAGCTCTGGAAATAGAAACAAAGGCAAAAGACAGCATCTGCTCACAATATAATGGATGGATTTAATAGATGGCCATTTGGTGATAAATTCTTTAGCATGGCAAACCAAGAAACAAAGAAAATACAAAATGGCCATCTATCCTGCATAACCCCTTTTTGCTTCAACAGTAATAATGTCAGAATTGCAACAAAGAAGGCAAAAGATGCTAAAAATCATCCAGATTTTACAATATCTATAAATATAAACTGAGCTTATTCAATGTATTGCTTCTCTGTGCATGTTTCACTTTTCTCCCTTGACATCTTCTTGCCAGCTGCCTTAATGCTATATGTACATCCAACCCTGAACCTCAATCTGCTTTCTAGTTCTGTAACTATGATCAAATCAATAGTGTCATTGCTATTAGAAACCATATGTGAATTTCCTTCCCTATGGTTCTACTCACTATCCACATAACTGCAAAACCAAATAGCTCTCTCTCTCTGGCCACCACTCCCCTCTATGTACTGTCTCCTCTATTAGAACATAAGCTTCTCAAAGGCAAGTACTTTCTTCACTTTTGCATTCACATCCCTAGCACTTAGCACACCTTGGCACATGGAAAGTGCTTACTAAAATTCTAAAAATCATGGAGCAATAAGACACAACATGGTTCTTTATCCTTTATCTGGGAAGCCTTCCTGAACTTCCTGGCAGTGGGTAAAAGCATTGCTTTCCCCACTTGGCTGGCAGTTAGTCAGCTCGCATTTATTAAACACCTACTATGTGCCAGGCAATAGCAACCAGCAAGCAGTCCTTTTTTTTTTTTTTGGTTAATTTTTATCTCTTTTAATTAGAAATTGGGAAATCTTCCTGGCCTTGAATCAGTACAGGCTCAAATGACCTGATGCATTGCCTTTTTAAGAAGGTATATGTGTCATATCTTTAAAGGCATTGATAAGAATTGCATTAACAATTATAGAAATAATTGTTATAGGCTTAGACTTTTTTTACTTAACTAGAATTTTGTATTATATATAGTCCATAGTCCATATACTTCCCATATTCTTCCATATATATAGTTCATAGTCATAGACTTATAGTCCATATCCTTTCTAGTCATTATATTTCTCTCTGTGTCTCTCAAATAAGATTGTCTTTTAGTAAGTGAGATTCAATTCCTGGGGTTGTCTTGTCATCCATTGACTAAAAAAGATTCCAAGATATAGAGATTTTAACTGTTTTCTGGGGAGGAAATATAGCCATAGAGTTTTAAAAAAAAACCCTATTGTTTACTTCTGTTTTTATACCTCCAGCCTTTATAAAGTTGGCAGAAAAGGTTTTTTCTCTTGAGGGTGAGAGTGGAGCACAGCCTGCCCAGGTCTTACCCCTGGCAAGCCAGCAGGGGGCAACTGAATCAGCAGTGGCAGCTTCTAAAGCCCTCAGCCCACAGACAGTAAGGTGGGAAGATTACAGGGGACCCTTTGCTGGCACTGGATGACAGGACTCTGTTGCATTGCCTATACATGGTTCCAGATTGCAGTCCGAGGATGAGGAGAAGCACTAGTTTACTAGTGCTTGTAGTCACGGGGGAACAAGGCTCATAAGAACTCTTGAAAAGTGAAATGGGCAAACCAGGAGAACCCTGTGCACAGTAACATTGTAGGGATGATCAACTGGGAAAGGCTTAGCTTTTCTGAGCAAAACAATGATGCAAGACAATTCCGAAGACCTATAATGAAAAATGCTATCCAATTATAGATGAAGAACTGATGAACTCTGAATAGAGATTGAAGCATACCTTTTTAAACTTTCTTTACTTTTATTGTTTTATTTTGTATCGAATCAAATTGCTTGCCTTTTCAAGAAAGGGAGACAGGCAGGACAGAAGTAAATTTGGAAATCAAAATTTTGAAAATAGATTGTTAAAAATTGTTTATGTGTGATTAGGAAATATTTAAGGAAATCATTAAAAAAATTAAAAACAAGCAAACAAACAAATAAACTACACTGATCATAACTGACAATGTATATTGTTGTTTGTCCTTTGTTTTTGAAGAGTACCAATGACATCATGGGGATAATGCCTTGACTCATGGGTGAATTGGATTTAAGTGAGACAGAGTCGCACAAAGTCTTCAACCTCACTTTCTCTTCCAGAGTCATTGAACTCCAGTGCCAAGACAAATGACTGGTGAAGGCCCAGGATGCAGTGGATGACCTTGGTGTCTTTGATGTTGTACCAAGCTCTAACTGCTGAAAAGTGCCTACGCAGACCCCCTCCGTGCCACTGGAACATTGTTCTTATCTGCCCACCCATTCTTCTGGGGGAAGTCTTCACACGCTTGGGGTAGACACCCCCACCCCAGTTCACCTATGGGTTTAAAGCCTGTCAGTTGCACTTCACTTGGTTTAGCCCATCGGCTAAGATGATTTACTGGGGTGTGGCCACTGCACATGCTACAGTTTCTTGGAGCCGCAGATGACAGTTGAGTGCCTGGTAGATACCAAAAGTGGATGAGCAGCCCTGAAAAGGGCTTGGCAAGTCCTCATACCAGAAGGGCTGGTCTTCCTTGAATACCCCATACATTCCAACAATATATATAAGGTTATATTTTAGTAGTCCCCTTTCTCTCTCCTGAATGAAGGTAGATATTTTTCATTATGTTTTCTGGGGTAGGGTAGCATTGTATATTAAAAAGGTATCCACATGTGAGGGAATGCACAAAGCAGAGGATTCCATTGGTTCCTTATTGTGGAAATCATTTGGGTAAAAATCCACAGAGGAAGAAATAGAATTTATTTTGTCTTTAGAATATACTATAGACCACTGAGATAGAAGAAGGAAATACGTTAGGAATTTACAGAATATCTATAAACTTGGTACATAGAGGCAAAGTAGTGATGGGGGTCTTCAGTTATTCAGATATATTATAGAGCCTTCTCCCTGCCAAAAAGAGAATAGCTGAATTTCTTATCTTGCCTTGAGAATAAGTTTCTTTCCAGAGATGGGAAAACAAAGAAAACTTATATGTTGGATCTATCAGAGAGAAACTGCTCGCTGCAAAAAGATGAGAACTTGGGGAAAACAGATTTCAAAGAGTTCAGAAGAAGACCATCGATAAGCATTTATTAAGCAGTTACTAGGTGCTGTGCGCCGTGCTAACAGATGGGGATACAAATGTGCAGAATCTGATACTATATACCAGGCAGCCCTTGTGAAAAGGTGATCCCATCTCCTTCACCTTTGGAGAAGGTGCCAAGCAACCTGTAGGACAGGTTGGCACTGTGTACTTTGATCCCATCTCTT
The DNA here is from genome assembly GCF_003287225.1 of Phascolarctos cinereus. NCBI lineage: Eukaryota > Metazoa > Chordata > Mammalia > Diprotodontia > Phascolarctidae > Phascolarctos > Phascolarctos cinereus. The sequence goes on from NW_027555625.1 coordinate 96,667,470, forward strand.
TATCACCAGCCCATCCTCTTCTCAATGCTGTGGCCTTGAAACCAGGTTTCCGCCAGTATAGGAAGATAGAGTGTGAAAAATGTGAGGTCTAAGATAAGGGAGAGAGAACAAGATGAGGGAATAAAGGAAAGGAGATTTTGCCTGAGGACATGGTGATGTTGAATCATACTAGGCTTAGGGGAGCAGAAGGTTGACCTTTGAAAGCCATGAAACAAAGCAGATTTATCAGAGGAGGAGATTGGATGGTCAATGTTACTGATGGTTGGAAAGGTCACAAGTTGAATGATGCCCCTTAGCTCGGCAATATGAAAGTAGGTCTTCACCCTTTCCATCACAGTCTTTGAGAGGGGCTAGGGTCAGAAGAGTCAAGGATAATGGCAGCCAGAAGTGTGGTATGATGAAAAAAAAAAACCCACCCCTATTCCTGAAAAACACATGGAGCCACTTCACTCCATCATCCCTCTCTACCACAATTACATTTAGGGACTAGAGAAGCAGAATTGCAATGGTGAACATGATTCCTTGTCTCTCCTCAGCACTGGTGACCCCCACCTACTTTGGTCATGTGAGAATGGAGGGCTAAGGAGATTCTGATTTTATAAATGGTAACAAGTTGCAAAAAGTTATCCTGACTTTCTTTTTTTCTTTTTCTTTTTTTTTTTCCAGCCAAAGACAAGGTTTGTTAGAACATTGATCGGAGTGGGTGAGATTTAAAGAATCTGCCACATTGGCCAGACTCTTAAGGAATCGAAGCATTTGTATGACTAGTACAAGTGGGCCAGGTCTTAAGAATCCAAGCACCTTAATGGAGGACAGATGGACCTTATATGCAAAAAGACTGTGGGAAGGATCTAGCAGTGGCCAAGTAGTCTGGGATGACTGGAGGAGAGGTCTGAGGAGGATAAGGATGGGAATGTCCAGTAAGCTGGGGTAACTGTGAGGTAACAGAATGCCAAGGACCCTGGACCATGTGGCCAAGGGAGAATGAAGTCTAGAAGGACGAAGAATGGGAAATGGCCAGGGGCTATAGGGAGGTAAGACAATAATGGAGGACTAGGCTAGGTGAAGGGTAATAGAGAATTGGAAGATTGGATGGAGGTGATAATGAAAAGCCAGTTGATAGGATTATAGCCCCAGGCAAACACCAGAGATCTGGCCATGTGGGAAAATCCAAGACTTCTTTATTTTCTTTTGGAGGGGGGGTTCCAGATCCCAAAGACATGGTCTTTTCCTTTTAGGGGTTCAGAATCCCATTCCCATCATTCATCCCTCAGACAAATGGGACCCAAATTCTTTTAGGGTAAGGGGTGAATGTCATGTCGTGGCTTCTGAAACTGCTTCCTGCTGTCAAGGGGCATAGAGCTGCCCCTGCCTCGAGGGGGTCCCAAAGAGGAGGTTGACTGGAACCCAGCACAGGCTGTATCGATGGGGGTACATTGGCTGGTACCAGCTGTTTGTTACTAATTGTAGGTGAATGGCCTGTAGTCTGGAAGACACAAATCTGACAGAAAAGGCTGCACGGCCCTGATATAGGGAGAAGTAAAAGTGTAAGAGTCCTATTAAAATCATTTACATTTGACTTGCAAAGTTTAAGTGATAACTTTTGCAGGTAGACTTTTTCAAGCCCTGGCTTCAGTAGTTACACAAATGAATTTGCCAAGAGACTGACTTTCACTTCAATTATCACTGAAATTTTCCTCCCCAAACCAAACTGAAAATGTTTCTGACTTAATTTCAGTTGTTTGAGGGTATTGAATGACTACACATTCAGGCCAAACAGCAAGATCTCACACACTTGCATTTTGCTTTTATCTTTTGTTGTCTATTTGCTCTGGCTATAGAAATTTGCTAAAAGAGGATAAAGCAGGGACAATATTTAGGTCCCAAATATTTCAGGATAAAACATCCTTAGCTCTACTTGAATTCAGATAATTCAGTTTTCCAACCATGCAGTATCAAATCCACCTCATAGCCAGACTTAGGAATAGCCAGGCAGGTAGCATTCCTTTTCAAAGGAACATAATGGGGAAACTGAGCCAGGAGGATCCCATCCTAGACTATGGCTAAAATTGTCCTCTCAGTTTTTCCTAATGCTGACTTCCCCCCAGTATCACATTCTCTCTGAGTAGCTTGTGGCATTTCTCTCAGACGGTGGATTATTGATTATCGATGGATTATTATGATCCATCAGACAACTCAAAATCATTTATGGTCCCATGAGCTTTTACCTCAAACAGCAAGTTTCATTAATCACGGCTTAGGAAAAACTTTTCCTGGATTTACATCTCAAATGTAAATTTTTCATGTTATAAAAAGCATTTATTAGAGATTATTTCCATATACTTGCAAATTCTTAGCAAGGTATAACCCAAACAAGCTTTTTGGCAAGTTTACACATTAAAACAATAACCAACAATAGCCAAATTGTTTTAGCTATAACCAAATTACGAAAAATTGCTTGACATAACTGATATAAAAAGTTTACCCAATTTGAAACTTGAAACAAACCCATTACAATCAGGTGACCAGTTTAAATGCATTTCCAAATTACTTTACACAGAGAATCAACATCTCATCATGAACAGTTAAAACTACAACTTTAAAAGAGTGGGCTTACCCAAGTTCAGAGGCTGGCTAGCTTCTTTACCTTGACTGGTCTTCCTTCCTTCTCTCCCCATGGCTGCTGGGGGTTGTGGTAGCAGAGGAAAAATTCAAAGGTGGGGGGAGTGAGTGAAACTCTCTTCTTCTATGAGAGGGGTTAACAAAGATACCCCCTTGCCTCAAGGGAAGAAAGTGGGAGAAGGGAGTGACCAGGGTTGTAAGGAGGTGTTTCAAAACTCCTTAATGATAGATCACAAAACTTCCAGAATCTGCTAAGATGTTTTTAGCTATTCTAACTTTTCCCTGTAGCCTCCTTGAATAAGGATCTAGTGGTATAGAGGAAAGGGAGTAAGAAAGCCTCAGGGAACCAAAAAGCACCTGCAGTTTTTGCAATTCCCTAGCACCTAGAGAACTGACAGATAGGTCATCCATCCTTGTGCTCTTTGCTGCAGAAGGTGTACCCAGGTCCATGGCCTCGAACCGAACCAGTAGATGGAGAGCCTGAGAGTGTTGAGTGTGAGACAGCCTAGTAACCATATGCCCAAAGAGAACCTTCAGGCTTTCCTAGGTGTTTGGAGAATGACCCCAACTGCAGGGCAAGAAAGAGGGAGCAGGGAGACTTACATACCTTCCAGTCTTGGCTGGAGAAGAGCTTGGGGTAAGGCAGCTTCCCCGTATGGGCCACCAAAATGTTGAGATTTAGAGGTTTAGGGGTGTCCTGACTTTCAAAAAAGTGTTTAGGGTCTATGAGTCAAACTACATGACAATGAGCTTGACTGCTTTAATAGATAAAGGATCCATTATTTTGTTGCTCTAGACAGTTCCCTGGCCAATACAGTTAAGAACCTATCAGTCCCTTGGGAAACAGTCTTTGTAGGACTGAAAACTTCAACAACCTCTGGGAAATCTAGTGAAGAGCCATTCCAAAAATAGTTGAACTAATCCTCAATTACTTTATATTGCCAGTCCTTTCCAGCATAGGTTCTACTGGCTTTAGAACCCAGAGGCACTTTTGTACCACAGTGAAGAATCAGGATAGGACTTTAGTGAGATTCACTTCCATTGCTGCTGAAACTCTACAACATATTACTAAAGAGAGGTTTATGAGCACTTCAAAAGGAAAGTAGTGATCACTAAGATACGTCACATGATCACCAAGAATAACCCTTGCCAGGGGTAGAAGGGTGGTTGGGGAGAATATTTCCATTCTGGACAGGGCTCCATAACTAGATGAATAAGAGCAAGACAGTTGACAGTATTCTTATGATGTTCTTATGGAAAAGATGAAGAGATATATGGGTTGCATAATCATACATTTAAGTGTATTTGGAACTGAGAGTTGCCCATATTAAAAAAGCAGAAACTAATGGATTAATGTCAAACTGGAGGATAGTCTTTAATGGAATTCCATAGCAATCTGAACTTGGTCCTGTTCTTGCCAATATTTTTTATTTCTTACTTAGATAAAAGAACATTTGTCAAATCCGAGAATGATGCTAAACTGGAAGCAATAGATAAGTTGATGAATGATAGATTTAGGGTCTAAATAAATCTCGGCAGTCTAGAAGGTTGGGCCAAATCTAAATATTTGAAACTTTAGAGGATAAGTGTAAAGTACAACCATATATATACACACATACACGTATGTATATATGCATATACACACACATACATATATACACACATGTACACATGTGTGTATATGTGCACACACATACACATACGTGTGTGTATATACACATATATACACACATGTACACACATGTATATGTGTGTGTGTGTACACATATATACGTATATATCCACTTAATAGCTTAAAATAGTACTCAGACTTTTGAAACACCCTTTATAATAGGTGATATTGATGGATTGTCAAATGGCCCCCTTATACATTATTCCAAAGTTATCTCATTATTAAATGAGGCTGCTACCACATGCTAGTGCAGGCCTTTATCACCTCACTCCTGGACTATTGTAATAGCCTGCTGGTGGACCTGCCTGCCTCAAGTCTCTCCCCATTCCAATCTTTCCTCTCCTCATTTACTAAAGGAATTTTCTTCAAGCACAGATCCAATCATGCCACCTTTATAATAAATAAACTCCAGGCACTTCCTATTGCTTCCAGGAGCAAATACAAAATGCTCTGTTTGACATTCAAAGCCCTTCATAACCTAGCTCCTTCCTAACTTTCCAGTGTTCTTATATCTTTCTCCCAAAAACACACTCTTTGATCCAGTGACACTGGTCTCCTGGCTGTTTCACAAACAAGACACTTCATCTCTCAGCTCTTGGAATTTTCTCTGGCTGTCCCCCATGCTTGGAATGCTGTCCATCCTCTGTGTATGTATGTATGTATGTATGTATGTATATATGAATGTATGTGTGTGTATAAATATGTAGTTATGTATATGTGTGTGTGTATACACACACATGTGTGTGTCTTAGAGGACAGCAACCTCAATATGAGTCAACAATATGACACAGTCACCAAAAAAAAGCTGATGTTAACTTAGACTGCATTGATAGAATTAATGTTTCCAGAATAATGATGCTGATAATCCCTGTTCTACTCAGCCCTAGTCAGACTACATTTTAAATATTATATTCCATTCAGGGTGCCACAGGGAATCCCACTTTGGAAAGACACTGACAAGCCTAGAGTTAGCCCAGAGGATGCCGAACAGGTTGATGAAGGGACTTGAAACTATATCTTATGGAGCTTAATTCAGAGTGTTTAAGTTTCACCTGGAAAAGAAGAGACCTAGGGGACTTAGGTATCTGTTTTCAAGGATCTGAAGGAATATCATGGGGAAGAGAGGTTAATCTTATTTGCTTGGCTCATGAGACAAGAATTAGGAATAATTGGTGGATGTTTCACAGTCAGCTTTCAGTTGGATACAAAGAAAAATTCCTCATAATTAAAGCTGTCTGAAAGTAAAATGGGCTTCCTCAGTAGGAGATGAGCTTTCTTCTATCAGAGGTCTTCAAACAGAGCTTGGAAACACACTTCTATAGAGCATGTCTATGGTAAAGAAAGCATTCCTGTGTAGGCACAGGTTGGACTGGATGACTTTTAAGGTCCCTTCTACTTCTTTGAAGATGACTTTGTAACTTTTTTCAGTAAGCAGTGTGGCTCCCTTGAAGATTTTCAAGCAGGGATATGATGTGATCAGAGATAGAAGATTACTTGGGTGTATGAGTGATAGATTGGAGAAAAAAGAGACCAGAAGCTAGGGGACCAATTAAAAAGCTACTGTAATAGTCTAGGGTTGGATAAAATTAGAACCAGGGTGGGCAACCGTGGCAGTAAAAAGAAAGAACTGGCATCAAGTAGTATTTTCTAAGAATCAAAGTTGGGACTTGAGTGTTGATTGATGTGGGTGGATTGAAGGACAGAGAGGAAGTAAAGAGGACCCCAAGGATTTGACCCTGAAGTAAGAGGCTTTTGGTGACATTTAATGCAACCTTGATATGATGTTCTTACAGAATGTGATGGATTCAAATTGATCTGTCAGAGCCCAAGCTCTCAGAGACAAACTATTTTACAGACTCTTTAGCCAGAAGAAAGCACTGAGATTGTTTTGTCCAACTGAGGCTCTGGGAGGTTAATTAATTAAGCTCAGTGTGGCATAAGCAATAACCAGCAGTGCTTAAATTTGAACCCAGGTCTTCTAGACATCAGATTCACACTCACTACTTCATGCTTCCCTTAAGATCCTGGGTGCTACAATTATTTTTCATTTAAGAAGGAATAGTGAAGTATAAGCATTTATTAGGTGCGTATTAGGTACCAGACAATGGGCTAAGCACTTCACAGATAATATCTCATAGTGGTTCATTTCAGCTCAATGTGGTCTGAGTCGCTGATTGCCTTTTTGGAATGTCCAACTTTGAGGAACGTATATTTTTATTCTTAAAAAATTCTAGCGGATCTAGCAGATTCAAGCTCTACACTGTTGTTGGCTGCATAATCAATACAATCCTTTGAAAAGATTTACTTGGGCAGTTTTATCATGATGTTTCTCAGACTGAACTCTAAGAAGTCAATCTCTAAGAAAGCCTTCCCGTATGAAAAAAAGCCCTAGTCCTTGTAAAAGCCACTTTATTCTGAGCCAGTTATCACAGCTCAGGAACAGTACACTCTTCTTGAAACTAGATACCCATGCAACAATTGACAGGCAAAGGATTTTATTCAGGATGTGGGTTTCTTTATTTTGTATTTTTCAGTCACATAGGAGAGCTCCAAAATGATGGGGACCACTTATTAACAACAACATGTTGAGGATTTCCAAAAGGGGCTTACAGTTCTAGATAATTTTCATTTCCTAATGCTGATGTAACTATGATAATTATTTTGTTTCTCTTAGATAGAAAATACAGTCTTTCTAAACACAGTCATTCTCCAGGTAATGTGTTATTATTATTCCCCCCATCAGCATACATGGAACATCTCTAAGGACCTTTTTTTTTTTTTTAACACAGCGCTATGTGTAAAGGTCTTTCTCATTTAATAATCCACGGGCTTATTACCATGCTGGGTATCTGTGGCTCCTGCTTTCCATGGCCTTGAAGATTCACTACAGCCTATTGCTTTGTCCCTTTCTTTTTTTAAATAATATTTTATTTTTCCAATTACATATAAAGATAGTTTTCAGCATTCTTTTTTTTTGGGGGGGGGTGAGGCAATTGGGGTTAAATGACTTGCCCACAGTCACACAGCTAGTAAGTTTTATGTGTGTCTGAGGCCAAATTTGAACTCAGGTTTTACTGACTCTAGGGCCGGTGCTCTATTTACTGCTCCACCTAGCTGCTCCCATCCCTTTCTTTTTTAAAAGATGAAATAGCACAAGCGAAGTTAGGAGGCAGTCTCTCCGACTGAAATTAGAGTTCACAATCCATCAGAGCCTAAAGATAATGAAGCTGCAGAAAAGCACAATATCATGGTCTGCCTTGGAAATCAAGAGGATTAAAAAAAATTATCTGTGGTAGTAAGCAATGCTCTATTATTAATACTTCAGCAAATCTGGGGTCTCATCAGTGTGGGTATTCCCTCCAGCAATGGAAACAAAAACTCATTCATACCTGCCCATGCTGTGTGATTCCTGTCAGTGGGCTCCCATAAGGCATTCATCCAACATGTTGGAGTTTTTCCCTAGAATCTCTTGACATTGTAAAAATATCAACACAGCATATCAGCCATCAGGAAGAGCTAGAACAAAATGTGTGTGGAAGATCACAGAAAAGGGAAAATGAAGCATATCTCCATCACAGCAGAAGGGGAGGAATTCTAGAGCCAAATATTATATACATTGTCAGACTTTCTCTGTATTTGGAGGGTTTTGCTCATTGGTTTTTTCTTTAGTCACAGGGAAAAAAATAATTGCTTCAAAAAGGTTGAGCAGGAGAAGACTACAGGGAAAAGACGAAAGGTGCCAATAAAATATGTTTTAAAATTAAATGAAATTAAGTATTTATGTGTGCATGGTCTCATGCATTATATAGGCTAGTCTGACCACAAGAAATCACACAAATCTGGAATACCACCTGACTTGCATGTTTAAAGTCCCAATTTTCTGAAAAGCTTATATGCCATTATGTTTTAGTACTGATGGTGTTAAATGGGGGGAGAAACAACATGGACTATGAGAAGCACATAAATAAGATTCTAATTATAACCTTCCTTGATAGGCTGATTAGGCTGAAATATTGTTGGCCATTCAAGTGGAACAGCTAAGAATGAGTATGTCTTGCCAGACTTGCTGCCCCTAATTCCCATCAAAGGCAGGCTTTGCAGCTCCTTTAGCAATTTAGGAGTTAAGCAGAAATATACTTTATGCATTTGAACAGGCCAACCAGCTGCTTCAGTGAGGGAGGGGGGAAGACAGACCAAGAAGAAATCTTAGGGCTTAACACAAATTCCAGCATGGGACCTTGCAAAGAAAAGTGCTTCTCAGGATACACAATCTGAAATTATGGTCATTAGGGGATTTTTCTAACTAAGTTAATTAAGCAATCACAACCCAAGTAGCACTTCAATTTAAGAGACAATGACTTTTTTTTTTTGGAAGTAGGAGGTAAAGGAAGGACTTAATGTGACACTTAAAGTGAACTTAGACCAATAAAGGGCAAAGTGTTACTGAATTTATCCATTAAATAATAAGGATCCTTATGAATAAGGGCCCCAACTTATTCATGCAGTAGAGGGGGAAGGTAAAGATCTACTAACTTCATTGGAACAGGAAAATAGAGTAAATATAAGTTTGCAAACACTCCCATCATTTCTAACCTTATCTCCCACTGCTTTATTTATGAATTCTCTCTTCCAACTGGATGGGTATACTTATAGATGTGCCCCCTCTGGTCAAAGACACCAAACTTACTTGTGCTGATTACTGATGCATGCTTTTCCTCCTGTCTTGAAAGATCTTCCCCTATTTGTTTAATACTGATATTTTTCTAAGTATCTTGACTTTATATTACTTAGGAGAATCTATTCCTAGTCCTTTCTTCTCCCACGAGTCAAACCACTGGGTCTTACCTTTTCCTTTTTTTGCCTCCATTTCATAATATGTAATTGGGTAGTTTGTTTTGCTTGTGATTATCCAATTCCCATCTGTACCCTCTCCCTCAAGCCACTCTTCTCTGCTCTTTAATCAAATGCATTCCTCCCTTGACCCTCACCCTTTTACTCAATTGTATTTCTATCATTCTACTCTTTACCTAGCTTAGATGAAGTACCAGCTCTCTATGCTGTTTCTAGTTATATTTCTAACTCACCAGCTATATTTCTAGCCTTTAAACTAGATTTCAAAATCACTGACTGTATTTGTAGTGTCTATTACTATATTTGAAAGTTTCTAAATGTATTTCTAGGTTTTTACTATATTAGTAGCTTTCTAATAGCTCTCTAGCTTTCTACCTATAATTTTCAAGTTATATTTACAAGTTTAAAGTTCATCTCTGACAGACATCTAATATGAAGGTGACGTTTGTTACTCAAAGGCTATGTCAATGGAGAACAAGCTCTACAAGTTCTATTCATTTGGAAAGGCCTTCATTACAGGCCTCATGGCAAGATACATGTCTTTTGTTCAAGAATTGGCCTACCTCTACTGGGAGGAGCGTATCACCAGGTTAGCTTCAGATGGATGGATCATAGTAATCACAGAATTCTAGGGAGAAGGAACCTGAAAGATTGGTTAGCTTAAACTCCTTACTTTACAGATGAGAAAACTGAAACCTGGGCAAGTTATTGACTTGCCTAATGTCATATAGCTAAGAAATCTAAATGCTTATCTGACACCAAACTGTGTCAATAGAGGGAGTACCCACACTGTCAGAACTAAAGACTTTTCAAAGATTAAAATAAAAAATAAATGTATTTGTAAGTTTAAAGCCCTATTCTTATCTTTCTTCTAGGTTTCTGCTTTTCTTTTTGTATTTACAACCCTCTTTCAGTTTATTTTTAGCCCTCAGTCTAGATTTCCAGTTTCTTAGAACAATTTGTAGGCGTGTAGCTACATTTCTAGCTTTCTAACTATATTTCAGAAATACAACTCAGAAGCTAAAACTCTAGCTAGGGTGCTACAAATTCAAGGAGGAAGCAATAAAATAAGTAAACAAACAAATAAATAAATAAGTAAATAAATAAGTAAATGAATGAATGAATGAATAAATAAATAAGTAAATAAATAAATAAATAGTGATATTTGAAAACCCACAGAAGACAAGAGACAAGTTGCAAGACTGGAGACACATGTATGTTATTCAAAGATCCACAATTGGAAGGAAGATAGAGTCTTTCAGTATTGGCTGGTAACCTTTGATTTTTATAAAAATTCTTTATTTGTTATCAAAGGATATAGAAAGGAACGTGATAATCCTTAAGATCCAGGATAATTTCATCAAAAATAAGTCATGTCAGACTATCACATGTCATTTTTGACAGAATCACTAGGCTGGTAGATGAGGAAAATGCAATATATGTACTTCAATTCAGCTAAACATCTGACAAAGTGTTTGATGTTATTCTTGTTGAGAGGTTGGAGGTGCATGGGCTTGATGATAGAGAGTACACAGTTAAGGAAATTCCAAATGTTTTTGATGATAAGAACTCAAAATTAGTCATTAGTGGATCAGTGCCAAAATGGCGAGGTTTCTCTGACTGAGTGTCCCAGAAACCCATCCCTGGCTCTGTGCTATTCAACATTTTAATTTTCAATGAGGTTAATTAAGGCACTTGTTAAATTCAATTCACTACATATTTTTAAGCACATGCTATGACCAAGGCATTGTGCTATGCATTGAGGATATGAAGACAAAAAAACAACCAGTCCATGCTGTTAGAAATGATGAAGAGGATGGTTTCAAAAGAAACATAAGTAAATTAGAGTGAAGAGTCAAGTTGGGAATTAAGTGAGCATGGCCTGGCTACCTCATGAAATGGTGCTCCAAGCCAAAGACTCATTGAATCAAAAGAGAAGGCCATAAGGATGAGGCATCTCCAAGGTAAGAAGGCTGCTGTAATAGAGGATGTAGAAAAGTTTGAGAATGAGAAATGGAAGTAGGAATGTTAATAATTGCCTGTGCGACCTCATACAAGCCATTAAATCTCTCTGGTCCTGACTTGTTTCATTATCTATAAAGCAGTTGATTCATTTAGATCAGAAGTACCAAAGTCTCAGCCTGCGAAATTCCCAAATGTGACCTTAATCAGATTAAAATGTAATTGGGAAATGTTTAATAAAAAAAATAGAAATACAACATGTGTAATGTTATTTTGTAGTTTTCTAAGTCAATATGCCACAGGCAGGGATCCATTTCTGAGTTATGACTCTGCTGAATTTTAGATGACCTCTAAAGTTCCCCTGTATAAAATCTTCAATTCATTACGTTAAATGGAAGAAGGTATATTATTTTAGACAACCCTCATTCTGGACACAATGTTGTAGTATAGCCCTGGGATAGCTTGGTTGCTGTCTGTAGCATTTATTATTCTTATGTATGATTAGTTCAGGGCACTGAGAATGGAGATGGGGAAAAAGAAGTTGATACGAATGTTCACAGTCAATATAATGAACTTAAGGAACCCCATTGATTTCCATCTGTTTCCTCCAATGGGCCTCACACAAATCCATGAATTAATGAATCCCCAAATCAAAGAATCACAGAATGACAGGTTAAGTCAAAAAGGGACCTCTGGGATCATCTTATCTAACCAAGAGGAATTCCCTTTACAACATACCCTACAAGTGGTCATCCAGTTTTTAACTGAAGATTTCTGGTGATGGGGAGACCATTAGCTCCTGAGGTAGCCCATTTAGACAACTGGGATATTTAGGGAGTTTTCCATTATATTGAGCCTAAATATACCTCACCAAAACTTCTGCACATTACTTTTAGGTCTACCATTTGGGGAAAAGCAGAAGAAGTTTTTTTTCTTTTTCCACAAGATCTTTCAAATACCTGAAGAAAGCTATCATACAGTCCCTAATTCTTTTTGTTTTAATGCATCCTAAAAACATGTTAGCTGCCACATCATGTAATTGATACATAATTGAGTTTTCAGGCCACTAAAATTCTCAAGGAAGTAGTCTGATCTAAGGGGAAATCTTTCGACTATCTTCTGTAAAAGCTAGAAACAAATAAAAATTCTAAGTTGATTCACAGTTATCTAATGTTAGTCTGGTTTGCTTGGGTTCTTTCCCTCAATAATCTCTGTAATAAGGAAACAATTTGCAGTCTGCTTATTTCTCTGCCAAGATCTATTGGATAATTCGAAAAGTCTTTTTGTTGTTGCTTCAAGAGCTAAAAATTCCAGGGACATCTTGTGTGCTAATCCACATTTAAAAAAATCTATAAAGTTTAATTAGGGAAAAAATGAACAATAAAGTTTTATTCATCCTGCAAAATTTTAGTGGCTAATCCCCTAACTTGTTTTTCTGGTCTCTTGACTTTTTTTTCTTTTACCCTCCCAAACCTAGAAAAAATTTGAATTAGCTCATCAGAGAAATCCAAATTCAACTTAGTAGATACTGGAAGCTAGAAAGTGAATGAGTATAGGGTAATTTCTCTTTTGTTAAGTTTTTTTTTCTTCTTAGAATGAATTCGTTATCTCTATCATTCATTTGAAAGGCACTTAACTATATTCATCTACATCATGATTTAACTTTTTATACCTGATCACTTCTGTATTCCCCAGAAAGACTGAAAATTCCTTTTGGATAGAGATAACGTTTTCTCCATAGTTTCTATTTCTGGTTATACCTAATCACAGGTAGAGGTATAAATACATATTAAGAGGGAAAGAAAGAAAATAAAAAGAGAATTGAAAGAAGGGGAAACACCAAAATGACAGAGGGAAAAAAAAAGATTGGGTAGAGGTAAGAAGACTTAATGTACCTATTGTACTACGTAACATATCCCTCAAAAGGTACATGGCTTTCCAAACATTAAGAATATTTCACATCTGCAGAGTGCTGTGTTAGGAATATTAGTCTATTTCTCCACCTCTTTCGCTCCAGTAACCAGAAATTCACAAAGTCACACAATTAAGTCCCAATATATAATGAAGTCACACAAGAATATACAAAGAATTCATCCTGTTTTGTTTTGTCAACAAAACCCTCAGCAACAAGTTATATAGCAATGTATTGCAGATCAATGCAGTGCAATCATAAGAAATAACTTCATTCCTAAACTCAGATAAAATGAAACAAGATGAAATTGAAGAATTACTTAAATCTGAAGGGCAAGTAGTTAAAGAAATGGAGATCATTGAAAATTGGCAAAGGAGGAACGTGTCAGTCAGCATCGTGTATGGCAAGAAACCCTATGCCCTAAAACCATTATGGTAACTGTGAAGTCCTCAGATGAACTATAAACCACTGGTGAACTGGGCTCTGGCAATACCATTGGCACCCTGGAAAAAGTGATGTAACTGTTATGAAGAGTCACAGAAATAAAGTGGCATAAGATTTTAAAGTAACTTTACTCAAAATTGTCATTATGATCAGCTTGATATGGAGGTTATTGATGTAAATCTCACTCTTCCATGTTCTAGTATCACAAGAAGGCAAGATACACAGAACAAATCAGAAATACCAATACCCCACCTGCTGGAAATGATTGAGTGCAAATAGCTCTGACCATTAAGATAGGCAAAACAGAAGTGTGCATGACATGTACAGAAGACAGGAATACTTTCATTATATACCCCAATTAAATGATTATAAAATTGAAAGTGGAACTTATCAAATCTAGGCACAGGCTTCATACTGGTTTTTTCAATGGTACCCTGAGCTCCAAGTAAAATAGTAATGTACTACAGACCAGAGGACAGCAATCATAAGAAATATCATCCTCCCAAAGTTTAGATTAGATAAAATGGAAGAGTTGCTAAACTCCAAAGAGGAAATAGTTGAAGAACCTGAGGTCATTGAAAAATCTTCATTTAACCCATACTCCAGAAATTCTACCTAATCATAAGATAGATGACATAAATGAGACTGATATGATGTCTTATTTCAAAATTCAGTTGGACATACTGAGACTAGGAATTCAAAAAGCCCATTTTGATTTTGAAAGCGTAAATCCAACTCAGAAGCCAAACATTCAAAAACAGAGTAGTCCAGGATGTTGGCATTTGCTATATAACAATATGAATGAACTTATTCTCCCACTATATTTGATGGAGTATAAAGAACATTTTTAAACTGCAGTTGTTCCCACAGTAAGGACCATAGGAGGAAAGACTGAGCTGTTTAGGAATACTCATAAGGATAAGTGCTAAACTGGAGATCTACAGAAAAACATTCAAAAATTACATTAGTATCTGGCTGATAGAACAGAATATGGGGACACAATAGCACCCAATTAAAAAACAACAAAAGAAGAATTAATGGAAAAGAAAACAAAAAAGTGTATTAGAAATTCTATATTCCCTTAATCAACAATTGAAAGCAAACATTAAAAGATTAAGTAGAACAACCAGTAGAAATAACACAATAAACCGAATAATTCAACACCAGTCACAAACTAAATCATAAAGACTTGATAAACAAGGAATTCAGAGGAGAGAGAGAACCTCTGAAGGAGGAGGAAAGGGAAATTTTCTAATCATCTCTATAGTCACAAAAACTTCAACACAATGAAAATGAAATGAGAAACAGAAAGCATGTGTTTGCCATTAATATGAATGAAAGAATATTTAGGGGGAAAAAGTTGAGCTGAAACTCAAAGCTTTCTGCATAACTGGAAAGCAGAAGGGCCAGATAAGATACATAAGTGCCTCATCGTGCCACATAAATCACTAGCTAGGCACTTTACCAGCCTCTTTAATAGAAGGTACCACATATTTATCATCAAAAATTGAGATCACCAGTGACTCCTCCAAATATAACCTAAGTATATGTTTATTACTTTATACAAAGCATTTGTAGCTTGTGTCACTGAAAACTAGAAACACCAGCAATATATTTATTGGCTAATGAGCAAAACGATCATGCCAAAATATCCCAGGGGTATAAAGAGCAAAATAATTTCTATTAGAAATTATTTTAAAAGTTACCTGAAATCAATGTAACATTTAATGTCTTACTTGATTTTTTTAAATAGTATTTTATTTTTTCCCCAGTTACATGTCAAAAAAAAACTTTTAGCATTCATTTTTACAAGATTTTAAATTCTAAATGTTTCTCTCTCCCTCCCTCACCTCCCTTCTTCTGAAAATGGAAGACAGTTTGATATAATCTATACATGTGCTATCATGCAAAACTATCTCTGTATTAGTCACAGTTATAAAGGAAGAAACATATCAAGAGAAAAAAAAACACAAGAGAATAAAGTGAAAAAATATGCTTCGATCTGTACTCAGAGTCCATCAGTTATTTATCTGGATATGGATAGCATTTTCCTTCATGAGTCATTTGCACTTGTCTTGGATCATTGTGTTGCTGAGAAGAGCCAACTCATTCACAGTTATCACACAATATTTCTGATACTGTGTACAATGTTTTCCCAGTTCTCCTCATTTCACTTTGCATCAGTTTGTACAAGTTTTTCCAGGTTTATCTGAAGATCATTTATTTTTGCACAATAGTGTCCCATCATATTCATATACCACAGCTTGTTTAGCCATTCCTTAATTGATGGGCATCCCCTCAATTTCCAATTATTTTGCTACCACAAAAGGGCTGCTGTAAATATTTTTGCATATGTAGGTCCTTTTTCCCTTTTTATGATCTCTTTGGGATACAGACCTACTAGTGGTATTGCTGGATCAAAAGGTATGCATAGTTTGGTTGTCCTCTGGGCACAGTTTCAAATTGCTCTCCAGAATGATTGGATCAGTTCACAACTCCACCAACAGTGCATTAGTGTCCCAATTTTCCCACATCTCCTCCAACATTTGTCGTTTTCCTTTCCCATTATATTAACCAATCTGATATGTATAAAGTGGTACCACAGAGCTGTTTCAATTTGTATTTCTCTAATCAAAAATTATTTAGAGTACTTCTTCATACGCATATAGATAGATTTGATTTCTTCATCTGAAGACTGCCTGTTCATATCCTTTGACCCTTTATCAATTATGGAATGGCTTGTATTCTTGTAAATTTGACTCAGTTGTCTATTTGAAAAATGATGTTTTTATCAGAGACACTTGCTTTAAATATTGTTTCCCAGCTTTCCATTTTCCTTCTAATCTTGGTTGCATTGGTTTTGTTTGTACAAAAGGTTTTTTTTTAATTTAATATAATCAAAATTATCTATTTTACACTTTGTAATGCTCTTTATATCTTATTTGGTCATGAATTCTTCCCTACCCATAGATCTGACAGGTAGACTATTCCTTTCTCTCTAATTTGCTTATGGTGTCACCCTTTATGTCTAAATCATGCCAAAGGTCTGTCATTTCTAAAATTTCTAATATTCTATTTACCTCCTTAGTTTCTTTCCTGTTTATTTTTGTTTGGATTTATCCAGTTCTGAGAGGGGACAGCTGAGGACCCCCACTAGTATATGCTATTTCTGTAACTCATCTAACTTCTTCCTTAAGAATTTGAATACTATACCGTTTGGTGATATATGTTCAGTATTGATATTGCTTCATTATCTATGTTTCCTTTTAGCAAGATGTAGTTTCCTTCCTTATCTCTTTTAATTATGTCTTAATTAATTTTTATAAAATGTTTGACTCAGTTTCACACTCATGGCTTAGTTACATACTGCTAACATATAAAACACATTAAGGTATAGTGAGAATATAAGACTGTTTGATGTCCACAAGGAAAATGGTGCTTTATCTAAAATATTTTACTAACACCATGTCAAGAACAATTGATATAAAGGAAGCCTTTCTCCAGAAAACAATTTAAGTCCATTATGGTTTCCTTGAACCCTCAATCCATCATCACCTGTCCTAAATAGATCTATTTCTTCCAAGTTAGGAAGTTAAACTACAAGATTTTATGAATCATTTGATGTACATGGTTAACTTTGAACTACATAGTCACAATGAAATACACATTAAAAAGTTCATTCAACTCATGGAATCTTTCTCCAATGATATCAAAATGTCATTTGGAGTTCATAAGGATAAAATTCTCAACACAAACCAATGAAAGATTAAGACTAAAAGCTTCCAGCTTGAATCTGGAGGTCAAATTGGACCAATGAATGAAAGCAATATTTGCAACACTTTGACCCTCCTCCAGGCAATGTATATCAAGAAGAAGAAGAAACTGTGAAGAAGAAAACTGGCCATGTGTATTAGAAATATCATTGGGAATTCTGAATACAGTGGAAGAGTACCTTTAAAGTAATTATAAAACCAGATTTGATAGTCTGACACAGAAAATATCTACTGTTGCTACCTCTCTCTCTCTCTCTCTCTCTCTCTCTCTCTCTCTCTCTCTCTCTCTCTCTCTCTCTCTCCCTCTCGGCTAGGCAATGGAGTTAAGTGACTTGCCCAGGGTTAGAACAGCTAATTAGTGTCAAGTGTCTGAGACCAGATTTGAACTCAGGTCTTCCTGAATCCAGGGACAGTACTCTTTCCACTGAACCATCTAGCTGCTCCTGTTGCTGTCTTTTAAGAGGAATTTTTTGAATTGAAGGAATGATAGTTTTTTAAAATTAATTTATTTTTAGTTTTCAACATTCACTTCCATAAGCTTTTGAGTTTTAAATTTTCTCCTCCTCCTTCCCCACCTGCCTCTCCAAGATGGCACACAATCTGATATGGACTCTACACATACATTCCTGTTAAACATATTTTCACATTAGTCATGTTTTAAAGAAGAATTAGAACCAATAGGAGGAACCACAAGAAAGAAGAAACAAAACAAAACAGAAAGGGGGGAAAAAAGAGCAAATAGTATGCTTCAATCTGCATTCCAACTCCACAATTCTTTTTCTGGATGTGCATAGCATTTTCCATCATGAGACTTTTGGAGATGTCTTAGATCCTTGCATTGCTGAGAAGAGCTAAGTCTATCAAAGTTAGTCATCAAGCAGCGTGACTGTTAACTGTGTACAACGTTGGAGACAATGGAGAATCATTAGTAGCAGGAATGGTTAGAGGTGGCACTGGTTATAACTTTTCTCACAGCTAACATATGGTAAATAATGAATTACATCTTGTTTTTATTTGTTATATTTGTAACAAATTCTTTAACCAATAATATTGATGTTTATTTAAGCCTAGGAGATGAGATGTACACACACATATAGACTTACACATATATCCACACACATATCCACATAAATGTGTATATAAAAAGATGAATAAAAGCTTATGAAAAAGATGTTTTGTGACTTTAATAAACAGTATTTAATAAATTGAGGTGAGGACTGAACTAATCATAAGAAATGTTAGTATAATTAGCTGTTTCAAAATGCTTCATCGATTAATGAGGAAATGTCAGAATATACACCTTGATTTCCTTAAAAACTGAAATATGAATGAACAAGGTGCACTCTCAACAAAGACCTCATTTCATATTCACATACACACACCAAAAGAGTCCATATGCCTAGAGCTCCCTCTTCTTTATATCCGTGGTGCTTAACACAGTGCCTGACACATAGAAAATACCTAATAAATGATTTTTGACTGGCTGACTGAATTAATAGCAAGTAGAGAGAGAGGGTAAGCATACCATATATATGGGTTACATATGGTGTGTCATCATCTAAAACCTGCTACACAATTAATACCTATGCATTGCTAGTCTTAATGCACACTTTAAGAATGATAAAAATGGATCATAACTCATCTGGAAAGTATCCTAACAAAAACTCAGGCAATATTAAAGAAATGCAGGGTCCTTCACAAGACAGTTGTGGAAATAGGAATATTTCTTTGCCAAAGAAAAGGGAAAAGATTTATAGATATTTCTCATAGCATGATGAACAGATCTAAATCCCATAGAAATACTTTCGGACTATGCAGACATAGTCCAAATAACTAAGCAATAGTGAATGCTGACTACACGTATGTATCATTGGATTTGTCTAACATCACCAAAGTAGTTTACCTTTAGGAAGGGCCCATGAAATGACTATGCTCCAAAACTGCAGGTCAAGGGTCCCCTGCTGATGACATCCACATGAAATCAGCTGCCCTTATGTTAATGAAGACAGAACAAATAGTTGAGTCATGCATATCTGCCCATAGAAAGAGATGGATTTCTAATGGCAATTCCAGACCAGGTCATTGCCACCAGAAATAACAGAAAAGTTATCCTTCAGGATCCTAGGCTTATTAATCAGTAAAGATCGTACAAGGAAATGGTAGAAATTGTGCTATGTAGCCCTGCAGTTTTCAAAAAGTTAGCAACTACCAAATACTCAGCAAGACATGACCTGATGGATAGAATAAAACAGAAGCTCTCTTTCTTTAACTAATAAAAATTAACATATCCTTAAAAATTCAAAAATTAAAATGTACAGAAATGAGCATCATCACATATAAAAATGTTGACCCCAATTGTCCCCAATCACCCAGATATGACATTGATGCATAGAGATTGAAGAATAGTTTAACAGAAGCTGCCATATCAAATCCTTATAATCTCCAATATGTGAGAAACATGAATGCTTTTGTTTTTCAAGCTATGGGGGGAAAATGCTTTCAAAATATAGAGCCCTAGGGAAGAAATCAACACCATGTAGAAATATGATGTCATGCATGTTTTCTTATCTTCTCCTGGAATTATCACAAAGATACTTTCAGTGAGCCTACAAAAGACAAATTTATATAACAAAATATTTATTCAATCTCTTTTTAATGGTATTATTAATTTATTTTGATTTAGCAGCAATCACTTCCATAAGCTTTTGAGTTTTAAATATTTTTCCCCTTCCCTCCCCAAAATAGCACACAATCTGATATAGGCTATACATATACATTCCTATTAAACATTTTTCACATTAGTCATGTGTAAAGAAGAATTAGAACCAATATGAGGAACCACCAGAAAGAGGAAACAAAATAAAACAGAAGAAAAAAATAGCAAATAGTATGCTTCGATCTGCATTCAAACTCCATTGTTCTTTCTTTGAATGTGGATAGCATTTTCCATCACGAGACTTTTGGAGATGTTTTAGGTCCTTGCATTGCTGAGAAGGGGTAAGTGTACCAATGTTAGTCATCACATAGCATGGCTGTTACTGTGTACAATGTTCTCCTGCCTCTGCTCACTTCATTCAGCATCAGTCCATACAAGTCTTTCCAGGTTTTTCTGAAGTCTGCCTGCTCATCACTTCTTATAGCACAATAGTATTCCATTACATTCATATACCACAACTTGCTCAGCCATTCCCCAACTGATGGGCATCCTTTCAATTTCAGATTCTTTGCCACCACAAAAAGAGCTCCTATAAATATTTTTGTATGTGTGGGTCCTTTTCCAATTTTTATGATCTCTTTGAGATACAGCCCTAGAAGTGCCTTGCTGGGTTTTGACCCAGCACATTTCTGTAGCCCTTTAAGAATAATTCCAAATTGCTCTCCAAAATGGTTAGATCATTTCACAACTCCACCAACAGTACATTAGTGCTCCAATTTCCCACATCTTCTCCAACATTTCTCATTTTCCTGTTTTGTCATGTTGGCCAAACTGGTAGGTGTGACATGATACCTCAGAGTTATTTTGATTTTCATTTCTCTAATCAATAGTGATTTAGAGCATTTTTTCATATGATTATAGATGGCTTTCATTTCTTCATCTGAGAACTGCCTGTTCATATCCTTTGACCATTTATCAATTGGGGAATGACTTGTATTCTTATAAATTCGACTTAATTCTCTATATATTTTAGGAATGGGGCCCTTATCACAGAAACTGGTTGTTAAAAAGTCTTTCCCAGTTTTCTACTTCCCTTCTAATCTTGGTTGCATTGGCTTTGTTTGTGCAAAATTTTTTCAATTTAATGTAATCAAAATTATCCATTTTGCATTTTGTAATGTTCTCTATCTCCTATTTGGTCATGAATTCTTCTGTTCTCCATAAATCTGACAGGTAAAGTATTCCTTGCTCTCCCAGTTTGCTTATAGTATCAGCCTTTATATTTAAATCATGAACCCGTTTTGAATTTATTTTGGTTTATGGTGTGAGATTTTGATCTATGCCTACTTTCTGCCATACTTTTTTTTCCGGTTTTCTCAGCAGTTTTTGTCAAATAGTGAGTTTTAATCCCAGAAGCTAGGGTCTTTGGGTTTAGCGAATAGTGGATTACTATAGTCATTGACTAATGTGTCTTCATTAGCCTATTCCACTGATCTACCACTCTATTTCTTAGCCAGTACCAAGCACTTTTGATGATTGCTGCTTTATAATACAATTTAAGATCTGGAATGGCTAGGCCACTTTCCCCTGCATTTCTTTTCATTAGTTCCCTTGATATTCTGGAACTTTTGTTATTCCAAATGAACCGTGCTATTATTTTTTCTAGCTCTATAAAATAATTTTTGGTAGTTTGATTTGTATGGCACTGAATAAGTAAATTAGCTTAGGTAGAATTGTCATTTTTATTATATTAGCTTGGCCTACCCATGAGCAACTGATGTTTTTCTAATTATTTAGATCTGGTTTATTTGTATGAAAAATGTTTTGTAATTGTGTTCATATAGTTCCTGGATTTGTTTCAGTAGGTAAACTCCTAAATATTTTATAATGTCTACAGTAACTTTAAATGGAATTTCTCTTTCTGTCTCTTGCTGTTGGGCTTTGTTGGTAGTATACAAAAATGTCAATGGTTTATGTGGTTTTATTTTGTAGCCTGCAATTTTGCTAAAGTTGTTTATTATTTCAAGTAGTTTTTTACTTGATTCTCTGGGATTCTCTAAGTATATTATCATATCATCTGCAAAGAAGGATAGCTTTGTGTTTTCTTTGCCTATTCTAATACTTTCAATTTCTTTTTCTTCTCTTATTGCTAAAGTTAACATTTTCAGTACGATATTGAACAACAGTGGTGATAATGGACATCCTTGTTTCACACCCAATCTTATTAGAAATGCTTCTAGCTTGTCCCCATTACATATGATGCTTGCTGAAGGTTTTAGATAGGTGCTACTTATTATTTTAAAGAAGACTCCATTTATTCTTATGCTTTCTAGTGTTTTTAATAGGAATGGGTGTTGTATTTTGTCAAAAGCTTGTTCTGCATCTAGTGAGATGATCATGTGATTTCTGTTAGTTTTGTATCTATATGCTCAATTAGGCTGATAGTTTTCCTAATATTGAATCAGCCCTGCATTCCTGGTATAAATCCTTCCTTGTCATAGTGTATTATTCTTGTGATAAGTTGCTGTAATCTATTTGTTAATATTTTATCTAAAATTTTTGCATCTATATTCATTAGGGAAATTGGCCTATAATTTTCTTTCTCTGTTTTGACTTTTCCTGGCTTAGGTCTCAGCACCATATTTGTATCATAAAAAGATTTTGGTAAGACTCCTTTGCCTATTTTCCCAAATAGTCTATATAGTATTAGAATTAATTGTTCTTTAAATATTTGACAGAATTCACTTATAATTGCATCTGGCCCTGCAGATTTTTTTCCTTGGGAGTTCATCAATGGCTTGTTCAATTTCTTTTTCTGTTAATCTGGGCAATTTATATTTTTGTAAATATTTATTCTATTCAGTAAGATTTTTAAATTTATTGGCATACAGTCAGGCAAAATAGTTCCTAATTATTATTTTAATTTCCTCTTCCTTTGTGGTGGATTCACCTTTTTCATTTTTGGTACTGGTAATTTGGTTTTCTTCTTTCTTTTTTTAATTAAATTAACCAAACGTCTATCTATTTTATTGAGGTTTTTTTTTCTTAAAACCAGCTCTTAGTTTTACTTATTAGTTCAATAGTTTTCTTAATTTCAGTTTTATTAATCTCTCCTTTGGATTTCAGTATTTCTAATTTAGTGTTTAATTGAGGATTTTTAATTTGTTCTTTTTCTAGTTTTTTAGTTGCATGCCCAATTCATTGATCTCCTCTTTTTCGATTTTATTCATGTAAGCGTTTAGAGATATAAAACTTCCCCTTGGAACTGCTTTTGCTACATCCCAGAAGTTTTTTGTATGTTGTCTCATTATTGTCGTTCTCTTCAATGAAATTATGGATTGTTTCTGTTATTTGTTGTTTAACCCATTCATTTTTTAGGATTAGATTATTTAATTTCCAGGTATTTTTTAGTCTATCTGTCTTTCCATGGCCCTTTATTACATATAATTTTTATTGCATCATAATCTGGAAATGATGCATTTAATATTTCTGCCTTTCTTCACTGGATTGTCAGATTTTTATACCCTAGTACATGGTCAATTTTTGTGTAGGTGCCACATACCACCAAGAAAAAGGTACAAGTCTTTCTATCCCCATTCAATTTTCTCCAGAGGTCTACCATACCTAATTTTTCTAATATTCTATTCAACTCCTTAACTTCTTTCTTGTTTATTTTGTGGTTAGATTTATCTAGTTCAGAGAGGGGGAGGTTGAGGTCCCCCACTAGTATAGTTTTGCTGTCTATTTCTTCCTGTAACTCCCTGAACTTCTCTCTAAGAATTTGGATGCTATACCATTTGGTGCATTTATGTTTAGTAATGATATTATTTTATTGCTTATGGTGCCTTTCAGCAGAATGTAGTTTCCTTCCTTGTCTCTTTTGATAAGATCTATTCTTGCTTTTGCTTTGTCTGTGATCAGGATTGCTACTGCTGCTTTTTATTTTTTACTTCAGCTGAAACATAATATATTCCACTCTAGACTTTTACCTTTACCCTGTGTGTGTCCCTCTGTTTCAAATGTATTTCCTGTAAATAACATGTTGTAGGATTATGGTTTTTAATCTATTCTGCTATCTGATTCCATTTTATGGAAGAGTTCATCCCATTCACATTCACAGTTATGGTTACTACCTGTATCTTTCTCTCCATACTATTTTCCCCCTATTAATGCTTTTCTTTCTCCTTTCTCCCTTTCCCTCCTCACTACTTTTTGCTTTTGACCACCACCTCCCTCAGACCCATCTCCCTTCTGTTAGCCCTCTACCTTTTCTTCCCCTTTATCCTTACTACTTCTTCCCTCCCTTCTAGCTCCCTTCCCTTTTCTTTGCCCTTTTCCCTCCTACTGCCTGTAGGGCAAGTTAGATTTCTATACCTAACTGATTATGTTATTCCCTCCTTGAGCCAAGTCCATGAGAGTAAGGCTCATTTCCCTCCCTTTTTTGCCCTTTACTGTAATAGGTTTTTGTGCCTTTTCCTGTAACTTAATTTACCCTTGTCTGCCTCCTCATTTCTCCAAGTACATTCCCTTAGTTAGATCAGGTTAATCCACTTATTTAGATCCATTTAACCCACTTGATTAGATTTTTTTATCATTACATCAAAGTCACCTCCTCTATGTATACCCCTTTAAAGTGGTGTAATAAAAATACAATTCTCAAGCATTACAAGTGTCATCTTCCCTTGTAGGGAGGTAAATTTGCCCTTATTAATAACATGTTGTTGTTTTTTTCTGTCCTGTTTTCTTTTTATGCCTTTCTTGAGTCTTATATTCAAAGATCAAATTTTCTATTGAGCTCTAGTCTTTTTATCAGTAAGGTTTGGAAGTCCCTCATTTTGTTGAATGTCCATCTTCTCCCCCTGAAAGATTAAGCTCATTTTCACTGGGTAGGTGATCCTTGGTTGTAATCCAAGCTCCTTTGCCTTGTGGAATATCATATTCCACACCAGACGGTCTTTTAATGCAGAAGCTGCAAGGTCCTGTGTAATCCTGACTGTGGTTCCATGATATTTAAATTGTTTCTTTCTGGCTGCTTGCAGTATTTTCTCTTTGATGTGGTAATTTTGGAATTTGGCTACTATATTCCTTGGTGTTTTCAGTTTGGGATATCTTTCAGGAGGTGATTGTTGGATTCTTTCTATGGCTATTTTACCCTCTGGTTCTAAGACCTCAAGACAGTTTTCCTTGATCATTTCCTGAAAGATGCTGTCCAGGTTCTTTTTTTCATTGTGATTTTCAGGTAGACCAATAATTTTTAAATTGTCTGTCCTGGATCTATTTTCCAGGTTGGCTTTTTTACCAATGAGGTATTTTATGTTTTTATCTATTTTTTCAATCTTTTGTTTCTGTTTGAATGATTCTCTCTAATTCATAGAGTCATTAGCTTCTACTTGCTTAATTCTAATTTTTAACAAATTGTTTTCTTCTGTTATATTTTGTACCTCCTTTTCCATTTGGCCCTTTTTTTTTTTAAGGAATTCTTCTCCTTACTGGGTTTTTTGTGTTTCCTTTTCTGTTTGGCCGATTCTGCTTTTTAAGGAGTTGTTTTCTTCAGTTAATTTTTGTCCTTCTTTTTCCAAACTATTGACTCTCTCTTGCATACCTCTCATTTCTTTTCCAGATTTTTCTTTTACCTCTCTTATTTAACTTTTAAAATCCTTCTTGAGCTCTTCCAAGAAGGCTTTTTGGGCTTCAAACCAGTTCATATTCCCTTTTTAGGTTCCAGATATGGGTTTGTTGACAGTTTTGTTCTCTTCAGAATTTCTGCCTTGATCTTCACTGTCCCCATAATAAGAATCTATGGTATGTTTCTTTTTGCTAATGGTGTTTGCTTATTTCATGGCCTTTAAAAAAAAAAAAGAGCTCTTCTGCTAGGGACCAGGGGGCACTGACCCGAACTTCTTGTGCTGGCAGCCTGGGGCCTGTTCACTGGCTTTGTGTGCTGGGGCCTAAACTGCTGGCAGTTGGAGGTTGTATATGGTTCTGGCAGGTTACCTGGTGTTGGGCTGGAATCAGCAACACTGGAACTCTAGGGGTAGGATTGGGTAGTCTGGCCCCTGGAGGTTGCCTGTTCCCCTGAGCCTTTCCTTTCCCTCCTTTCACTTTCTTCGGCTCCTTTCAGATGCATGTTTTACTGCTGCAGGATGTTTCTCCTCCTAGGGCTTTCCCCCTTGGAGCACTTCCCAGAGTTTTGCAGAGGCACTGGGGGACTTGGCTGCCATAGAATGCAGTGGCATGTGGTGGTTTTCCGAACTGGTTTCCACTGGTTCCCCTGCCTGTACTGAGGCACTTGGGGGTCCTGGTTGATGCTTGCTTGCTCCACCACCTGTGGTTCAGGATCTCCCCTTGGTATGCTGAGGTGGGGTTTTCCACTAGCTTGCTGGGATGCCTCCTGTTTTGTACTGTTCTCTTTGCCCCAGGGCAAGAGGGGCCTTTCTCATTAATCACTCAAGCTTCCTGGGCTACTGGACTGCTGCACCTGTCTTTCTGCTTGTTTGGCTGTTCCAGGGTTTTTCCTGGGGCAATATTTTCTGGGCTTTCAGAGGTTAATAAGGGATGGAGAGAGCAGCTTATTTCATACTCTGCCATCCTGGCTCCTGGAAGCAGAACTTCTATTCAATCTCAAAAATCAGTTATTTTATCCATTTGTGTAACAGTCCACAGAATATTAATAATAGCAGGATAGTGAATTGTACAGAGGCAGCTAGGTAGCACAGTGGATAGAGCACTGGGCCTAATCTAGCCTTAGCCACTAACTGGACAAGTCACCTAACCTCTGCTTCAGTTTCCTCAAGCATAACATAGGGATAATAATGGCACCTACCTCATAAGGTTGTTGTGAGGATCAAATCAAATGAGATAACATTTGCAAAGTGATTAACCCAGTGTCTGGCACCTAGTAGGCACTTAATACATGCTTGTTATCATCTTTCCTTACTTCTTGTTCCAGAACTATTTCTGACTGCTATTTTTTAAAAAATGAGAATAAGATCAATAACAATAATGATAACAACTGTCATTTTAGAGTACTTTTAAGATTTGTTTAAAGCACTTTTTACGCATTATTTCATCCCTGCACTTAGTAGACACTCTATAAATGCTTATTCTCATCCCTTCTCAGTTTCCTGGGAGGCAAGTGCTATTATTGTTCCCATTTTAGTGGCAAGGGAATTTAGGTCAGAGAATTGAAAGCTCTTGAGCTGGAAGGGAGCCAGCTGAGAAAGAACTGGGGTTCTGCCCTTATCACTTTGCTTAGTCACCTCACTAAATATAATGTGCATCTCCAACTTCCTGAAAGGGATTTCTCACACATTTTACATCATATTTTATAGGATAATAAATACTACACTTCCCACCTTTGTACTTAATGGGAAAAATTGGCAGCCAGATGATAAAATCTATACTCATTCATTTAATTTGCTCCGGGAATCCTTTCTGGTTCCAGACAATTGGTTGTTATTGAGCAAACTGGAGTTCTAATGTGTAACATACTGCATAAGTGGCTGTCTCCTATCTCCCCAGAAATATCAGTTGAAAAGAAGTGAACTTGTAAAGCCCACAGAATAATTCACGTCATTCCCCACATAAGCTTTCATTAATCATTTGTTATTAAGCATATTTGTCATAAGGTCAGCTTCTAGACCTTTACCAGACCAAGGCCCAGAGGAAAGCTTCCCAAGCATTCTTTGTCTCAAATCCCATCATGCAGAATATTAGTTATTAACTTACATAGACAAGCATGTGCTGCACTGACATGTGGGGTTTAGCTATTTAAGGCTGACACAATTCAAATTTCTATCACACTTCGAGCACTGCATAGCATTTTACCCAAAACAACAATATCATGCAAATAGTGCAAGTGTAATTACACCCAAAATGACAAATAAGGAGACTTATTGAGAGGTACCCAGGATCACAGAGCTAGAACACGACAACAAAAAAAAACAAAAAACAAAAACTTAGTAACAACAGCCACACCCTAGGCCATTGTTCAATGTCTCTGGATCACATAAAATTTTTATGTATTCTTCAGTGATGGTGAGTTAGCAATGTGGAAAGGAAGGAAGAAGGTAATATAAAACCATTATATTTGCAAGTAAAGTGATTTAAACTTGAGCAAGTGACCTTTTATGGGTCTCAGTTTCTTCATCTGTAAATTGCGGAATCATCAAATCGCTAAATTTTAGAATTGTGAGGGACCTCCATAGCCTACAAGCAGTCTTATCCATACTTGAAAAAGAATCCCCTCTGGAATATGCCCTCCAGGTAATCAACCAGCCTTGGTCTGAAGATTTGAATGAAAAGGAAACCACTCTGCCCAGAGGCAGCCATGGCTACATCTGGAAGACTGTAAATGTTAGCGAGGCTTTCCTGACATAAAATCCACATTCACCTTTGTGCAACTTCCACTTACTACTCCTGGTTTTCTCCTTGGAAGGAAGAAAGGAAGGAGGAAGAAAGGAAAGAAATGAGGAAGGAAGAAAGAAAGGGAAGGAGGTAAAAAGGGAGAAAGGAGAAAGTCTTTATCAAGTGCCTCTAATGTGTCATTACTAACCATTTTACAAATATTACCACATTTAATTTGATCCTCACAACACAGTGAAGCAGGTGCTATAATTATCCCCATGTTACACTTGAGAAAACAGAGTCAAAGAGAGATTACATGTGCCCAGGGTCACACAGGTAGGAATTGTTTGAGGAGGGATTTAAAATTCAGGTCTTCCAGACTCCAGCCCAGAACTCAATCCACTGCATCACCTAGTAGATAGAATGCTGGGCTTGTAGCCTCAAAGACCAGTTCAAATCTTGCCTCAGACAGACACTTATTATTTGTATTGTTGAGGTTTAGGGGTGCTGAGACCTCAAAATTAATGCACACAGGTCCTGCCCAAATGAATTTGACCCAAGCCTTCTTTCAGCCAAAGACAAGGTTTATTAAAGATCCACCATATTGGCCAGACTCTTTAAGGAATCTGAACATTTGTGAGCTATTGAATAAATTATAAAAATCTGAGCCCTTGGCTAGACTCTTAAAGAATCTAAGCACCTTAATAGAGACAAGATGGACCTCATATACAGAAAGACTGTGGGAGGGATCTAGGGAGGATCTTGATGGGAGTGACTGGGAGGTCAAGAATGAGGTCTAGATAAGGTCAAGGGTGGGAAGTAGTCAGGGGCCATCAGGAGATAATAGACAATGGAGTGCTGGGCTAGGTTAAAGGTAACAAGAGAAATGAGAGTTTGGGGAATAATGAAAGGCCAGTTGATGGGATTATAACCTCAGGCAAATCCAGAGATTTGACAGTGTGGGAAAGTCCAGGGTTTTTCCTTTCTGGGGTCCAGATCCCAAAGACATAGTATTTTCCTTTTAGGGGTTCAGATTCCATCCCTATCAGTATGATCTTGAACAAATCATTTAACTTCTGTTCGCCTTAGTTTCTTCCTCTGTAAAATGAGGAGTGGCAGGTTGAACTCAGTGATCTCAAAGGTGCCATCTAGAGTTATGATTCTAATTACAATCCCTCTTCCCCACGAGGGCCCTTTGAGTATCTGCACACAGCTATCATGCTGCCCCTGGGTCTTTTCTTCTCCACGTTAAAGCTTCTTGGTCGTTTCAACTGACTTTCACGTGGCACAGACTCAAGAACTTTCATCCCCCTAGTTGCTTACTCTGTTAAGGTTCTTTCCAGATATAAAGTTTTGTAATATTATGAATATATAACCATAGGTTAATATCTTGAGATGATAATTCCCTTCCTCTTTCATACTACCTTCATCTACCTATATGGCCTTGGAAAAGTGGGTGCTCCTGAGAGTGACAATCAGCTCTGATTGGCTAACAAATAATGAGAGAGAATGAATATTACAGTGAGGGGCTGGACCTCTTCTAATGAACTTTAATTATGCCATTTTCTTCTAAATTATCCCCAGCCTTGGGCAATCTAATCAAAGAATTTATCCTTATCTAAAATTAAGTAGAATACCATGGGATTAAATTTTTTGTAAGGTGGGGCGGGATCTGACCAAGATTGAGGACAATCTAATCATCAGTAATGTCCTTCCAGGGATTGAATTTTGAAATGAGGACTATAGAAAAAGGAGAAACTCAGGCTCTCCCCAAATCATTGATTATTAATAATAATTTCCCCCAGTTTGAATCATGGCTATCCAATTTATTATCTATGCAACCTTGGGCAAAGATTGGCCTCACTTAGCCTGACTGGTCCTTGGTTTCTGCATCTGTAGAAACTCTAAAGTTTTGCAATGAGCTTCATTCCAAGATGGCTAGGATGCCTGTGAAAATTTCCTCAATCTAGCTCAGAGCAAGGCCCAGGTTGAAAGCCTGATGTGATGTGATGGGGTCATCTGCCCTTTCACCCCAGCTGGCAAAAAGAATCTGGCAGGATTTGCAGCAACTCAGCTAGCTTTAGAACATTGCTGGGCCTGAGCTGCCTGATTGTTTTAGCTGTCAGATTGCTGTCCCAGCTCACTGTCTGTCACTCCAGTCAGCTGAATGCCCATATTGACAGGCTGTGAGGTCAGCACACTGTTGCTTCAGGATCAGTAAGCACAATGAGAGTCTGGTCTATTTTGAAGTTTCCATTTTCACTCCTCTTCAAAATCACTCAGGTTAATAATACCAAGACAAGAAGGCACAGGTCCATGTGGCTATAAG
Organism: Phascolarctos cinereus; assembly: GCF_003287225.1. Taxonomy (NCBI): domain Eukaryota; kingdom Metazoa; phylum Chordata; class Mammalia; order Diprotodontia; family Phascolarctidae; genus Phascolarctos; species Phascolarctos cinereus. The sequence continues at coordinate 96,698,037 of NW_027555625.1, forward strand.
GGTACTCTGCTCAGGATAGGTGAGTGCAGTAGAGAGAGATTTCCCTCCCTGGCTGTTAGAGCTGAAAGGAGACTATAGAAGAGAGGGCAGGGTAAATTCCCTGCACTCAGCAAGTCAATCTGGGAACTCCTGCTGACTGATGAATTCTTTCCATTAAGAGGAAAGAGATAAACTCAGGATTTCTCTGGAAGAAATCAAGTGGCATAGCTTGAAGAATAAAATGGGGAGGGAAGCGGTATTTACTTGTTTTTTTTTAATTATTTTCCCAACATGGGATAATATAAACCTCATGGGAAAAGCCAAGCCCCATTTCCTCATGGACTCCATGGGAAAGTACAACATTTCAAAAGCTTCTGTGCATGTATAACCCACACTCAAATTGCTCCTCCCCCCCCTTTCCCAACCTCAATTTGCCCCTAGTTTTGAGGAAAGAAATTACATATATTTTTGCATTTATAACCCCAGTACCTAACACAGCTCCTGGCATCATCCATTTAGAGCTGGGAGAGGTCTTGGAGACCATCAAGTCTGATTCCCTTATTTAAAGAAAAGAAAACAGACTGGGGGCAGCTAGGTGGCACAGTGGATAGAGCACTGGCCCTGAACTCAGGAGGACCTGAGTTCAAATCCAGCCTCAGATCAAACCCTTGACACTTACTAGCTGTGTGACCCTGGGCAAGTCACTTAATCCCAACTGCCTAAAAACAAACAAACAAACAAAAAACAAATAAAATGAGTATTGGAACAAAATTTAAAAAAAGAATGGAAACAGACTGGAAGAAGTTAAATGCCATGCCTAGGGTAGCAAAACTAGTAAGGTTCTAAGGTAGAATTTAAACTTGGGCCTTCCTGACTCCAAGTCTAGCATTATATCTACTATGCCATCTAGCATTTGCTGTAATATAATATATTAGACATAATGGATTAGATATTGCCTGTAATATATGCTGAATGAATGCATGAGGACCTAAAAAATTTCTACAGCCTCATAAAACTCACATGAGGCAATATTTGCATTATCCTTCCACCAGAACATCTTAGGCAGTCTGTCTCTGCCATGTCTCAAACAGAAAACTAGTTTGTTTTGTTTTTGTCTTTTAGTACATGAAGAATCTAACCACACTGATGACTCTTCAAGGGAAAGCAATCCAATTTTCCCCAAAGTTTATCTTTTTTCCTTACTGAAGTCCTCCTAACCTTTAGCAGATATCTGCTATGGCTATTCATCCAGTGGTCTCAGCTGGTGAGCCCACCCCTCTGGTGACTAGCTCTCTTCTGTCTTCAGCTGGAGGCTTTTCTTGGGGATACATTATCTAAAAAGAATATACTAATAGTCATTAGTGGACCAGAGCTAGCATGATGCTCTAGGTATGGTTGTCATTTAGTAAATGTTTGCAGATCGAATTGATTATTCTTAGGAGCAGCAAGAGTGAGTGGAAGGCTGGAGTTATTTCATAACCCTCTGTGGCAGAGTCCATGGCTATCACAACAGAAATTCCCTGTTACTGCAGAGAAATCAAGAAATCAAACAGCATAGAAACTGAGTATAACCTTTGAGCAGTATCCTTGGAGTTGATGTCTGTATATAGCTGTATGAAAGTACCCAGCATGGCCTCTCTTTCCAGGTAGGGTAACCACAAACCCTGCTGTCTTTCCTATTTATAATGTTAAGGATGAGAATCTCTTGTCTAAGAGAATATTCCCCCACTGGTCCAGGAGCTGGCAAAACATGCCAATTATTCCTGATTCATTATCTTCCTGAGGCAGGATTATTCATATCCCCTATCTTGAGCAGTTCCTAAAACATGTACCTCTTCAGGGTGCAACCATTTTCCAAAAACAGCTTGGGTTGGGACAGAGAGGATGGAAAGAAGGGGAAGGGGAAAGGGGGAAACTAAGCATATGCACACACCTTTGTCTCAAGTATTTTTTTTTTGATTTATCAATTTATTTTGATTTATCAACAATCACTTCCATATGCTTTTGAGTTTAAAATTTTTTCCCCCTTCCTCCTCACCACCCTCCCCAAGACAGTGCACAATGTGATATAGGCTATACATTTACATTCCTATTAAACATATTTTCACAATAGGAGGAGCCATCAGAAAGAGGAAACAAAACTCAACAGAAGAGAAAAAAAAGGTAGTGATTCAACTTTCACCGTTATGATTACTATCCATGTCTTTTTCTTCCCGGTTTATGTTTTTCTTTCTCCTCTCTCCCTTCCCCCCCCACCAATACTTTGCTTTTGACCACCCCCTCCTTCAGTCTCTCCTCTCTTCTATTATCCCCCTCCCCCCTCTTCCCCTTTGCCCCCGCTGCTTCTTCCCTCCCTTCCATCCCCCCTCCCTTTTCTTTCCCCTTTTCCCTCCTACTGCCCATAGGGCAAGTTAGATTTCCATACCTAACTGATTATGTTATTTCCTTCTTGAGCCAAACCTGATGAGAGCAAGGTTCAAACAATGCTCACCCTCCTCCCTTCTTTCCCTCTGCTGTAATAGGGTTTTCTATCTTTTCCTGTAATGTAATTTACCCTTGTCTGCCTCCTCCTTTCTCAGTATATTTTCTAAGATCAGACTAATCCACTTATTGGATCTATTTAACCCACTTGATTAGATTTTTTTTTTATCATTCCATCAAAGTCAACTGATATCAACCCCCTTTATGTATACTCCTTTAACATAGTGTAATAACAATACAGTTCTCAAGAGTTGCAAGTGTCATCTTCCCTTGTAAGGATGTAAAGAGTCCGCCCTTATTAACAACATTTTGTATCTTTCTGTCCTGTTTATCTTTTTATGTTTTTCTTGAATCTTGTACTTGAAGATCAAATATTTTGTTGAGCTCTGGTCTTTTTATGAGGAAGTTTTGGAAGTCTCCTATTTCATTGAATGTCCATCTCCTCCCTTGAAGAATCATGCCCATTTTTGCAGGGTAGTTAATCCTTGACTGCAATCCAAGCTCCTTTGCCTTATGGAATATCATGTTCCACACCCTTGCGGTCTTTTAATGTAGAAGCTGCAAGGTCCTGTGTAATCCTGACTGTGGTTCCATGATATTTAAATTGTTTCTCTCTGGCTGCTTGCAGCACCATCTCTTTCATCTGGTAATTTTGGAATTTTGATGTTATATTCCTTGGTGTCGTCAATTTGGGGTCTCTTTTAGGTTTTGAGCAGTGTATTCTTTTTTATGGTTATCTTACCCACTGGTTCTAGGACTTCTGGGCAGTTATCCTTTATGATTTCCTGAAAGATACTGTCCAAGCTAATTTTTTCATCATGATTTTCAGGTAGTCCAGTGATTTTTAAATTGTCTCTCCTGAATCGATTTTCCAGGTCCATTATTTTACCGATGAGGCATTTTATGTTTTCATCCATTTTTTTCATTTTTTTGTTTCTGTTTGACTGATTCTTGCTCTCTCATAGAGACATTAGTTTCCATTTGTCCAATTCTAGTTTTTAACAGATTGTTTTCCTCTGTTAGCTTTTGTACTTCCTTCTTCAATTGGCCAATTGTATTTTTAAGGGATTTGTTTTCTTCAGTGTACTTTATTTCCAGTTTGCCAATTGTGTTTTTTAGGGACTTGTTTTCTTCAATGTACTTTTTTTTCCAATTGGCCAATTGTATTTTTTAAGGACTCTTCTACTTCTGTTATTAGACTTTTAAAATCCTTCTTGAGCTATTCTAAGAAGGCTTTTTGGGCTTCAGACCAGTTCATATTCCCTTTTGATGTTGCAGGTGTGGGTTTGTTGACAGTGTTGTCCTCTTTGGAATTGCTATATTGATCTTCACTCTTCTCATGATATGAATCTATGATACGTTTCTTTTTGCTCATGGTGTTTCTTTATTCCCTGGCCTTTAAAGAGATTGAGCTCCCTGCTGGGGAATGGAGGGCAGTGACCCAAGCTTCTTGTGTTGGGAGCCTAGGTCTTGGTCACTGGCTTTGTGTGCTGGAGCCTCTTATGTTGGCAATTGGAGGCTGTAGAGTTCTGGCAGCTTACTTCATGTTGGGCTGGAATCAGCAAGGCTGGAACTTTCAGACAATTCTAGGTTGCCTGCTTTTCCTTTCCTTTAGCTTTCTTCAGCTCCTTTTAGATGTATGCTGCAGGGTGTTTATCTGCCTGGGGCCCCTTGCAGTGCTGCCTCCCTTGTTTCCGCTAATGCACTGAGAGATTCCTTTGAGGTAGAGTGCTGAGGCATCTGGTAGTTTTCTGAGCTGGTTTCCACCGGTTCCCCCCCCCCGACCCCCCCGACCCCTGGCCCTCACTGAGGCACTTGGAGGTCCAGGTGTTGGTGTTTGCCTGTTCTACCACCTGGGCTTCAGGATCTCTTCCTGGTTGACAGTTGGAGGTCCTGTCAGCTTACCTGGTGTTGGGCTGGAATCACCAAGGCTCGGACTTTAGCAAGACTTTAGGTTGCTTTCTTCAGCTCTTTTCAGATGAATGCCACAGGGTACTTATCCACCTGGGGCCCCTTGTAGTTCTGCCTCCCTTATTTTTGCTGAGGCACTGGGAGTCCCATTTGCTGGGCTGCTGCACTGCTGCTCCCCATCTTTCCTCTAGTTCAGGTGTTCCAGGGCTTTTTTCTGGGGTGATATTTTCTGGGTTTTCAGAGGTTGATGGGGAGAGTGAGAGCAACTATCTTTTTACTCCACCATCTGAGAATGTGTTTTAAGATATTTGAAAAGATGCTTTCTTCTGCTGTGAGTTTGCCCCTTTGATCACTGCCCCACTCAATCTCTCCTTATCTACTGGTTCTTTTCTGGTTGCTTACAAACTTTTCTAGACCTCTCCAATACCGTCACATTGTACTGTTGGAGAAAATCTTGATATTCCTCTAGTTCCAGGATGCTGACATCTCTTGGGTTGGGAAAGTCCTCTCTTCCCTCTCTGATGTCTGGTCTGCATTCAGAAAAGCTATAGGTGAGCACGTGATGTAGCTCCCATGTATTTCAGCCTTGAGGACAGCAGAGATATCTCCTACCACACACCTTTGTTTTACTGTGGCTTGTCTCAAGTATTTTTGATTAAGTGACAAACACTGTTGGTTTGAGGTAGGGAAAATGAATCCACTGGATACTTCCTTCATTTGCCACTTTGTATGTTGTGGGTAGCAGGAAGGGGAAAAAAATAAAGGAAGAGACAGAATAATAGGAAATAGAGCTGGAAGATATCTTGGAAGCCATCTCATCCAATACCTATTTTACAGGTTTGGAAATTGAGGCCTAGAAAGGCTAAGTGACTTGCCCAAAGTCACTCAGTGATAAGCAAAGAAGTCACATCCTGGACCTTGGATCTCAAATCCTGAGCTATTTAAAAAGTATCTCAGAGACCATCTTGTCTAATCCTCCTCATTTTGCAGATAAAGAAACTGAGTTCCAGAGATATGAAACTTGACTGCCTGTACAAAGAGATAATCAGCAAATGCAGTATTCCATTCCATATCCTCTGATTCTGAATCTGCTGCTCTTTCTGCCAGAGAAAGTTAAAGATAGTGCCAACCCAGAAGTCAGGAATTGGAAATTAAGGACCCAAACAGGTGACCTAATGTTATCACACTATCAGTCTCCCTACCCCTTTGTCAGATCAATCAAATCAGTTTTGTCACTTCATCAAAATCAAGAAATCAGCTGAACCAGTTGCTCCTGAAGACTCTGTTGAAGAGATATCTTCTGTCCCATTTCTTCTGCCTCCATAAGTCTTAGGGAGAATTTTAATCAGGATGCAGATGATATGAGCCTGCCTCCTCATGCTTTTCCCATCTAAGCCTAACAAAATAGATTTCTAATGTGGGCAGGATTTAAGGCAAACCAGCAACTAGTGGCCATAGAAGAATTTGAACCTAAATCCTAACTGTTGAACTCAAAGGCATGTCACAAACCTTGTCTTTTAGAACAGGCATCCCCAAGAAAAGAGTTTTGGGTATTCTCTTTTATCTTATACTTTTCTCTTCTGTCAGCTTTAATTATTGTAACAGTATTTTGTTCCTCTGCCAATAGACCCTCAAGGCAACAGCACCATTTTAAATAAATCAAATAGATCAAATCAAATAAATAAATGATTCAGGTGGAAAAGGGCAGAAAAGTTTCGGATGAAACTCGGCAAGGTTCTGAGCACAGCTCAAGTTGAAAACTGCATAATCAGCAGAGTTCTGGAGGTTGGCAGGGTATGAGGCAAGGCTTTTACGTAGCACTAATTATGGCTCCAGTTTGAAAAACATAAAATGTAATGAAAAAAAAATACTGATGGGAAAGTTAGCCACAAGTATCACTCCAGAAAGCCTCATTTCTCATAACTTCAAAAAAAAAACATAGAAAAAGTAGCTTTTTGTGGTGGTTTTGTAAGAGTGGGCAATTTCAGGAAGATTCACTCAATTTTTTACAATTACAATATAGTCATTCCTCTTGCCTCAAAAACACACCAAAAAGTCACTTTTTTAAGAGTAAAGGTGGTTTGTTAGCTTTTGTTTTTTTCTCTAGAAGGAATGTGCCTATGTCCTTGAACAATTTCTTTGAATGTCCTCATTTTATTAGCGCAGAAATACTGTTTGGAGACAAAAGCCACATATTCCCACATTTTTACTCTCTGGATTTGTTAAATATCAGATGGGGATTAGTTCTTACAAGTGTAAAGCATCTTTAGCAATGTCATTCCATTTATTGCTTCTCTGGAACTGCTGGAATTTTTAAGTTTTACCATCTGTCCTGGTCTAAACCAAAGCTGAATTACAAAGATAAGCTTTCACTGTTGCTCCTGCTACTGTTGTTCCTGCTTTTAATAGGGGATAGGAGATAGAGCAGGGAAAGAGCTATACCAAATTATGGCTTACCTCCAAAAAGATGGCTCAGGATTCGGAAACTAGTGATGTAATTACATGTGGTCTTGAGTCACTGGCAAGATCCTCTTTCTTCTGTTCAATCAAAAAGAAGTTAAAACAATCAGACATGAGAAGACTTGGATCAATCAGTCAAAAGTAGAAGCTAATTATAATAAAAATGATGATTCTACCTAAGTGTACAAATTCAGTGTCATACCAATCAATCAACCAAGAAAGTATTTTATATGGCTAGACAAAATAATAACAAAATGCATTTGGAGAAGCAAGAGGTCTAGAATGTCAAGAGAAATAATGAAAAAAAAGTAAAAATGATGGGAAAAGAATATTCAGACCTTCAATTACATTATTAAAATAGTAATAATTCAAAACAATTAAACTAAATATTCTAGTGTGTGATTAAACTGAGAAGATTAATTACACAGTTAAGGGCTCACTATTGAACAAGAACTCCTGGAGAAATTGTTAAATGGTTTGGAAGAAATTAGGTTTAGACCAACATCTTATACTATGTATCACAATAAACTGAAAATGGATATATAACTTGAATATAAAAGGACACACAAACACAAATATAAATTGCTAATTTTGCTTCCATGAAATTTGAAAGCTTTTGAATGAACAAAACCAATGCAGGTAGGAAAAGAATGGAAACCATCCATTAGGGGAAAAATTTTTGAATAAAATATCTGGGATAAGGGTCTGATGTCCAAATGCATAGGGAGCTAATAAAAAATAAACAAAACCAAAATTCATTTCCCAAAGTATAAGTTGTTAAATCATATAAATAAAAGGTTCTTAAAAGAATCATGAATTATTAATCATCATATGAAATAATAACATTTATATAGTGCTTTAAATTTTAAAAAGCATTTTGTTATCTCATTTTATCCTTACAACAGTGCTGCAAGATGGTGCTTATTCTTATATGCATTTTAATGATTAAAAAAATAAAACTGAAACAGACATAGTTTAAGTGACTTGTCCAGGGTTACAAAGCCAGTAACTGGCTGAGGCTAGATTTGAACTCAGGTCTTCTTCTTTTTTTTTAATTAATTTATTTTGATTTAACAACAATCACTTCCATATGCTTTTGAGTTGCAACTTTTTCTCCCCCTTTCTCCTCCCCACCCTCCCCAAGCACACAATCTGATATAGGCTTTACATTTACATCCATTAAACATATTTTCACATTAGTGAAGTTGTAAGTAAAAATTAAAACCAATAGGAGGAACCATCAGAAAGATGAAACAAAACTCAACAGAAGGTAAAAATAAGTGATAGCAATTCGACTTCCACAGTTCTTTCTTTGGATGTGGACATCATTTTCCACTCCGAGGCCTCTGGAGATGTCTTAGATCCTTGTAATGCTGAGAAGGGTTCAGTTTAACAGTATTAGTCATCGCATAACGTGGCTGTAATTGTGTACAAAGTCCTCTTGGTTCTGCTCACTTCACTCAGCATCAGACCATACAAGTCTTTCCAGGTTTTTCTGAAGTCAGCTTGTTCATCATTACTTATAGCACAATAGTATTCCATTACATTCATATACCACAACTTGCTCAGCCATTCCCCAATTGATGGGCATCCTCTCAATTTCCAATTCTTTGCCACCACAAAAAGAGCTGCTATGAATATTTTTGTACATGTGGGTCCTTTTCCCATTTGTTTGATCTCTTTGGGATATAGCCCTAGAAGTGCTATTGCTGGATCAAAGGGTATGCACATTTTTGTAGCCCTTTGGGCATAGTTCCAAATTGTTCTCCAAAATGGTTGGATCATTTCACAACTCCACCAACAATGTATTAGTGTTCCAATTTTCCCACATCTTCTCCAACATTTATCATTTTCCTGTTTTGTCATGTTGGCCAATCTGATAGTGTGATGTGGTACCTCAGAGTTGTTTTGATTTGCATTTCTCTAATCAATAACGATTTAGAGCATTTTTTCATATGACTATAGATGGCTTTAATTTCTTCATCTGAGAACTGTCTGTTCATATCCTTTGACCATTTATCAATTGGGGAATGGCTTGTGTTCTTATAAATTTGTCTTAATTCTCTATATATTTTAGAAATGAGGCCTTTATCAGAGAGACTGGTTGTAAAAATTCTTTCCCAATTTTCTACCTTCCTTCTAATCTTAGTTGCATTGGCTTTGTTTGTGCAAAAACTTTTCAATTTAATGTAATCAAAATTATCCATTTTGCTTTTCATAATGTTCTCTATCTCCTGTTTGGTCATGAATTCTTCTGTTCTCCATAGATCTGATAGGTAAACTATTCCTTGTTCTCCCAGTTTACTTATGGTATCAGCCTTTATATCTAAGTCATGAACCCATTTTGACTTTATTTTGGTATATGGTGTGAGATTTGGGTCTATGCCTAGTTTCTGCCATACTCTTTTCCAGTTTTCCCAGCAGTTTTTTTCAAAGAGTGGGTTCTTATCCCAGAAGCTGGGGTCTTTGGGTTTATCAAATAATAGATTACTATAGTCATTGACTACTGTGTCTTGCATATTTAACCTATTCCACTGATCCACCTCCCTATTTCTTAGCCAGTACCAAGCAGTTTTGATGATTGCTGCTTTATAATACAATTTAAGATCTGGAATTGCTAGGCCACCTTCCCCTGCATTTCTTTTCATTAGTTCCTTTGATATTCTGGACCTTTTGTTTTTCCAAATGAATCTTGTTATTTTTTTCTAACTCTAAAATAATTTTTTGGTAGTTTGATTGGTATGGCACTGAATAAGTAAATTAGCTTAGGTAGGATTGTCATTTTTATTATGTTAGCTTGGCCTACCCATGAGCAACTGATGTTTTTCCAATTATTTAGATCTGATTTTATTTGTGTGAAAAGTGTTTTGTAATTGTGTTCATAGAGTTCCTGGGTTTGTTTCGGGAGGTAGACTCCTAAATATTTTATAATGTCTACAGTAAGTTTAAATAGGATTTCTCTTTCTATCTCTTGCTGTTGGGCTTTGTTGGTAATATATAGAAATGCTGATGATTTATGTGGGTTTATTTCATAGCCTGCAACTCTGTTAAAGTTGTTTATTATTTCAAGTAGTTTTTTACTTGATTCTCTAGGATTTTCTAAGTATATCATCATGTCATCTGCAAAGAGTGATAGCTTTGTTTTTCTTCTTTCTATTCTAATGCCTTCAATTTCTTTTTCTCTCTTATTGCTAAAGCTGATGTTTCCAGTACAATATTGAATAACAGTGGTGATAATGGACACCCTGATCTTATTGGGAATGCTTCTAGGCTGTCCCCATTACATATAATGATTGCTGAAGGTTTAGATATATGCTATTTATTATTTTAAGGAAGACTCCATTCATACCTATGCTTTCTAGTGTTTTTAATAGGAATGGGTGTTGTATTTTATCAAAAGCTTTTTCTGCATCTATTGAGATGATCATGTGGTTTCTGTTGGTTTTGGTTTGATATGCTCAATGATGCTGATAGTTTTCCTAATATTGAACCAACCCTGCATTCCTGGTATAAATCCTACCTGGTAATAGTATAGTATTCTTGTGATAAGCTGCTGCAATCTATTTGCTAGTATTTTGTTTAAAATTTTTGCATCTATATTCATGAGAGAAATTGGTCTATAATTTTCTTTCTCTATTTTGACTCTTCCTGGTTTAGGTATCAACACCATATTTGTATCATAAAAAGAATTTGGTAAGACTCCTTCTTCACCTATTTTCCCAAATAGTCTATATAGTATTGGAATTAATTGTTCTTTAAATGTTTGATAGAATTTGCATGTAAATCCATCTGGTCCTATAGATTTTTCCTAGGGAGTTCATCAATGGCTTGTTCAATTTCTTTTTCAGAGGTGGGGTTATTTACTGGGCAATTTATATTTTTGTAAATATGTATCTATTTCACTAAGATTGTCAAATTTGTTGGCATATAGTTGGGCAAAATAATTCCTAATTATTGTTTTAATTTCCTCTTCCTTGGTGGTAGCTTCACCCTTTTCATTCTTGATACTAGTAATTTGGTTTTCTTCTTTCTTTTTTTAATTAAATTAACCAAAGGTGTATCTGTTGTATTGGTTTTTTCATAAAACCAGCTCTTAGTTTTATTTATTAATTCAATAGTTTTCTTAATTTCAATTTTATTAATTTTTCCTTTGGTTTTCAATATTTCTAATTTGGTGTTTAGTTGAGGATTTTTAAGTTGTTCTTTTCTAGTTTTTTTAGTTGTATGCCCAATTCATTAATCTCCTCTTTTTCTATTTTATTTATGTAAGCATTTAGAGATATAAAACTTCCCCTAAGAACTGCTTTTGCTGCATCCCATAGTTTTGGTATGTTGTCTCATTATTGTCATTCTCTTGAATGAAATTATTGATTGTTTCTATGATTTGTTGTTTGACCCAATCATTTTTTAGGATTAGATTATTTAGTTTCCAATTATTTTTTAGTCTATCTTTCCATGGCCCTTTATTACATATAATTTTTATTGCATCATGATCTGAAAAGGATGCATTTAATATTTTGCCTTTCTGCATTGGATTGTGAGGTTTTTATGCCCTAGTACATGGTCAATTTTTGTGTATGTGCCATGTACTGCTGAGAAAAAAGTATATTCCTTTCTATCCCCATTCAGTTTTCTCCAGAGGTCTATCATACCTAACTTTTCTAATGTTCTATTCACCTCCTTAACTTCTTTCTTGTTTATTTTGTGGTTAGATTTATCTAGTGCAGAGGGGGAGGTTCAGGTCCCCACTAGTATAGTTTTGCTGTCTATTTCTTCCTGTAACTCGCTGAACTTCTCCTGTAAGAATTTGGATGCTATACCATTTGGTGCATATATGTTTAGTAATGATATTACTTCATTGTCTATGGTGCCTTTTAGCAGGATGTAGTTTCCTTCCTTATCTCTTTTGATTAGATCTATTTTTGCTTTTGCTTTGTCTGAGATCAGGATTGCTACCCCTGCTTTTTTTACTTCAGCTGAAGCATAATATATTCTGCTCCAGCCTTTTACCTTTACCTTGTATGTGTCAGTCTTTTTCAAATGTGTTTCCTGTAAACAACATATTGTAGGATTATGGTTTTTAATCCATTCTGCAATCCTTTCCATTTTATGGGAGAGTTCATCCCATTCACATTCACAGTTATGATTACTATCTGTGTCTTTTTCTCCATCCTTTCCCCCCATTTATGCTTTTCTTTCTCCTTTTTCCTTTCCCCCTTCACTAGTGTTTTGCTTTTGACCACCCCTTCAGTCCCTCCCTTTTATTATCCCTTTCCCTTTTCTTCCCCTTTACTCTTACCTGTTCCCTCCCTTCTTTCCCCCTCCTTTCTTTCCCCCTCCCTTTTCTTTCCCCTTTTCCCTCCTACTGCCTATAGGGCAAGTTAGATTTCTATGTTATGCCCTTCTTGAGCCAAATCTGATGAGTGTAAGATTCAAACAATGCTCCCCCCCTCTTTTTCCCTCTGCTAATAGGATTTTGTGTCTTTTCCTGTAATGTAATTTACCCTGTCTGCCTCCTCCTTTCTCAGTACATTTTCTAAGATCAGATGGATCCACTTATTTCAATCCATTTAACCCACTTGATTAGATTTTTTTTATCATTACATCAAAGTCAACTAATATCCACCCTCTTTATGTATACTCTTTTAGCATGGTATAATAACAATATAGTTCTCAAGGATTGCAAGTGTCATATTCCCTTGTAGGGGTTTAAACAGCCCCCCCCTTATTAACAACATATTGTATCTTTCTGTCCCATTTACCTTTTTAAGTCCTTCTTGAGTCCTGTACTTGAAGATCAAATTTTTTGTTGAGCTCTGGTCTTTTTATCAGGAAAGTTTGGAAGTCTCTTATTTAATTGAATGTCCACCTCCTCCCTTGAAAAATGATGCTCGTTTTTGTTGGGTAATTGATCCTTGGCTGCATTCCAAGCTCCTTTGCCTTATGGAATATCATGTTCCACGCCCTGCAGTCTTTTAATGTAGCAGCTGCAATATTTAAATTGCTTCTTTCTGGATGCTTGCAGCACCTTCTCTTTCATCTGGCAATTTTTGAATTTTGATGTTATACTTCTTGGTGTTGTCAATTTGGGGTCTCTTTCAGGTTTTGAGCGGTGTATTCTTTCTATGGTTATTCCCTGGTTCTAGGACTTCGGGCAGTTTTCCTTTATGATTTCCTGAAAGATACTGTCCAGGCTCTTTTTTTATCCTGATTTTCAGGTATTCCAATAATTTTTAAATTGTCTCTCCTGAGTTGATTTTCCAGGTCAGTTGTTTTACTGATGAGGTATTTTATGTTTTCATCTATTTTTTCATTTTTTTGTTTCTGTTTGACTGATTCTTGCTCTCTCATAGAGACATTAGTTTCCATTTGTCCAATTCTAGTTTTTAACAGATTGTTTTCTTCTGTTAGTTTTTGTACTTCCTTCTTCAATTGGCCAATTGTGTTTTTTAGGGACTTGTTTTCTTCAGTGTATTTTTTTTCCAATTGGCCAATTGTATTTTTGAAGGACTCTTCTACCTCTCTCATTTGACTATTAAAATCCTTCTTGAGCTCTTCTAAGAAGGCTTTTTGGGCTTCAGACCAGTTCATATTCCCTTTTGTTGTTGCAGATGTGGGTTTGTTGACAATGTTGTCCTCTTCAGAATTTCTGTCTTGATCTTCACTCTTCTCATAATATGAATCTATGGTACGTTTCTTTTTACTCATGGTGTTTCTTTATTCCCTGGCCTTTAAAGAGATTGAGCTCTCCTGCTGAGGAACAGAGGGCAGTGACCCAAGCTTCTTGTGTTGGGAGCCTAGGTCTTGGTCACTGGCTTTGTGTGCTGGGGCCTCTTATATTGGCAGTTGGAGGCTGTAGGTTTCTGGAAACTTACCTTGTGTTGGGCTGGAATCAGCAAGGCTGGAACTTTCAGGCAATTCTAGGTTGCCTGCTTTTCCTTTCCTTTAGCTTTCTTCAGCTTCTTGTAGATGAGTGCTGCAGAGTGTTTAGCTGCATGGGGCCCCCTGCAGTTCTCTCTCCCTCATTTCTGCTAATGCATTGGGAGATTCCTTTGCAGTAGAGTGCAGAGGCACCTGGTGGGTTTCTGAGCTGGTTTCCACTGGTTCCCCTACCCTCACTGAGGCACTCGGAGGTCTGGAGGTCCGGGTGTTGGTATTTGCCTGTTCTACCACCTGGGCTTCAGGATTTCTTCACAATTGGAGGCTGCTGGGCTTGTGACAGGTCACCTGGTGTTGGGCTGGGGCTTTAGGAAGCCTTTAGGTTGTTTTCTTCACCTCCTTTCAGATGAATGCCACAGGGTACTTATCCACCTGGGGCCCCTTGTAGTTCTGCCTCCCTTATTTTTGATGAGGCACTGGGAGCCCCATTTGCTGGGCTGCTGCACTGCTGCCCCCATCCTTCTTCTAGTTCAGCTGTTCCAGGGTTTTTTTCTGGGGTGATATTTTCTGGGTTTTCAGAGGTTGATAGGAGAGAATGAGAGTGACTACCTTTTCACTCGCCATCTTGGCTCCCGGAAGCGGAAATTAACTCAGGTCTTCTTGATTCCAAGCCCAACACCCCTAACCACTGTACCACGTAGCTGCCAAACCACAAAACCTTGCTACAAAATACCAATCATAAGGACAAAGCAAATCAAAACAGTTTTAAGATTTCACCTTTCTCTCAGCAAGTTGTCAAAGATAATAATAAATTTTGGAAGAGCTAGGTAAATACAGACACACTAATACATGATAGATGTGTTAATTGTTCCAGTATTCTATTCATCAATTTGTAATTATGCTTTAAAGGTAACTACAATTTCTATACCTTTTGACACAGAGATCACACTGTTAGGCACATACCACAAAGAATTAAAAGAAAGATCTCATATTAATAGCTGCATTTTCTGTGGTAGCAAAGAACTGGAAACAAAAAGGATACCCATTGACTAGGGAATAGCTAAACAAAATTTGTGACTTATAAATGTAATGGAATATTCCTGCACCATAAGAAATAAAGAATAGGAAAAATTCAAAGAACTCTAAGATCGGCACATGAAAAGCAAAGAAAAATGACAGTAGAACAAATAATGGTCAAGAAATTTAGTAAGCACCTTTTTCTATTCCAGGACTGCACAAAAAGATAAAACCTGGAGTCACCAGGGAAAAGATCCCACCTGGGAAGGTAGCAGGAGCAGAAGTAAACACATCCCAGAAGCTGATCAAAACTCTGACCAGAGATGCCTCTGGGGCAAATAAACCTGCAGCATTTTTATGAGAAAACTCCAGCAGATTCAGAGGCCTACAGGTCTTGATCTACACTCCAGTGCATCTAGAAGCCAGTAGCACACTGAACGTGATCTAGGAGGGCCAGAAGTAGTTAGTGCTCTGATCTAGAACACTACAGGGCAATGACTACAGCATTATGAATGAAAACAGTCCAAGAGAGCCAAAGACCGCACTACTCTGACCTAGGTACCTTCAAGAAGGCACCATCTACCTAGAAACACCAATAGGAATAAGAAGCCAAAGATAGGAACCCAGGAAATCAAATTAAGGAACAAAAAAGGCCTGATTGTTCAATCCAAATATATGAAAAAGGAAGGAGACTGGTCCTGCCACAGGAAAACTAGTGACTGAGGCTAGACATATGAGTAAACAGAAGATTAACACAATTAAAGAAATACCATGGCTCAAGAGACAGGAAAGAAACACAAAGCAGAGCTCAGGGGAAAATGGCTTGGAAACAAAGACTACAATAGTACCTGGAAGAAATGAAGCAAGGGATTAAAAAAAAAAAAAGGAAATAAGAACTCTGGAGTGTAAACATTGGTAAAAGGATAATTAGTTTAGAAGAGAATGTGGAAAACCTTATACAAGTAGCAGACTTGTTGGAAATTAGAATGAAGTAAACTGAACTCAATGATGCCAGGATACAACAATAAATAAAAAACCAAAGTCAGAACATGAAAAATGAAAGAAAATTTATCTGTTATCGGAAACAGCTAATTTGAGAGAGAATTTAAGAATCATTGGAATCCCTGAAATCTATGATCAAAAAAAAATTTTATAACAGGTCTATTAGAACCAGAGGTCAAAGTAAAAATAGGGAGAATCCACTGGTCAACTCCTAAAGGAAACCCCAATTTGAAGACTTCAGGAATATCCTAGTCAAAATCCAGACTTTACGAATAAAAGAAAAAAAAATATTACAAGAAATTGGAGAGAAATAGTTCAAGTAAGAAGGAATCACTGAGTCACATGAGACTTGGAAGAAACTACATAAAAATAGAAAAAAAATTTAGATACACATTATTCCAACAGGCAAAAAAAAAATTATAAATAACAATAATTTACCCTGCAAAACATTGTAATAATACAGGAAGGAAAAGTGGACCTCTAATAAAATAGAGAACTCTAGCATTCTTGAGTGTAGCACACATAGTAGGCACTTAATATATATTGTTTGGGGGAAAAAAAATTCAGTAAAAACTTTGATATGCAAATTCTGTAGTCAAGGGAAACCTAGAAAATTAAATATACTGAACAACTGGAATGGGCTAAATGATGGTGAAATACTTAGGGGGAAAAGAGACAAGTGTGCATTCAGGAGTCAAGTCTTCACAATTCTCTGAGTTCAGTAAGACAGAACCTGGGTGTGGTACTGTTCTCCTTTGATGGTCTTGAGAAAAGAAATAAAAGGAAGGTTGAAAGGTAAGAATTTAACTATTTCACATAAATGGTGGGCACAAGAAAAATTTATAAACTTAAAGGGGTATGGGTCAATTCATTAATCTCACTCTTATCTGAATAAAAAAAAGGATTAAAAACTTGCCCATACACATACATACATACATCCAATTTGGTCTTGAAATAGATTAAATTCCAGAGGGAAACAGTTGAGAGGTGGAAATTAAAATGAAAGACAGAAGGGAGCAGCTAGGTGGCACAGTGGATAGAGCACCAGCCCTGAAGTCAGGAGAACCTGAGTTCAAATCCAGCCTTAGACCAAACACTTGACACTTACTAGCTGTGTGATGCTGGGCAAGTCACTTAACCCCAATTGCTTAAAAGAAAAAATAAAATGAAAGACAGAAAGCAGAAGAACTAAAGAACTTGTTCTTGAGCAAGATGAAGAGAGGAGAGGCAGTGGAGGGGAAGCAGAATGCTTAAATGTTATTAGTTTTCTCATTCCTTCTCTTTCATCATCTCTTTTGAATAGGGAAAATGAGAGGCAGAAGCAGAAAAAAAAAAGTATGAGTATATGATACATAATTAACAATTATAACAACGAATGTGAGTGGGACAAACCCATCCATAAAACAGAAGAGGATAGCAAAATAAATTTGAATGTAGAATTTCACTCTTCAGAGTTTCTTAAACTGTGGGTCATGACCCCCATATGGGGTCACAAAAAATTTGGCAACAGCAATAGGTTTCTGAAAGTGCAAAGACCCAAAATTAATTCAAAATCAAACATGTAATGAATCTGAGGTGTTTCTGGCAGTGCTTGCCCATGTTACATCACACAACTTCACTGTAGCCTTGGTCCTGAACACACGGCATGGGCACTTTGCACTGCTCATGCCCTCAAGCCATTCAACACCAACAAATACTGCAGAAAAGCAAAAAGGGGTCACAAAGGAAAAAGTCTGAGAAGCCGTTTTCCAGATAACATGAGTTTAACTTCCAAAGTGTTACCTTATGGAGGTTAGAAAAATAATAAAATTCATCTTGAGGAACAAAAGTTTGGGGAAAAAAAAAGAAAATAATGTTAGGAAACTGCGAAGGAAGGGAACTTAGCCAAACCAAATCACAAACTATGCTACAAAACAGCAATAATCAAAATTATTAGGTCTTTTTTTTTTTTGGTGAGGCACTCGGGGTTAAGTGACTTGCCCAGAGTCACACAAGTAGTAAGTGGTATGTGTCTGAGGCCAAATTTGAACTCAGTTCCTCCTGACTTCAGGGCTTGGTGTTCTATCCACTGTGCCACTTAGCTGCCCCTTATTAGGTCCTCTTTAAAGAAACGTTCATCAGTGGAACAGATTAGAAACACAAGGTCCAGAAGCAGATGATTACAGTGTCTGATAAACCCCAGGATCCCAGATTAATGGGGCCAGGGGTTCCCTATTCAATAAAAACTGCCGGTAAAACTGGGGGGAAAATAAGTCTGGCAGAAATTAGATTTAAAGCAGTACCTCACACCATATGTCACAATAAGCCCCAAATGGATATATGACCCATATCTCAAAAACAACTTAGATGAGCAAAGAAGGAACATTTTTCAATTATAGATAGAGGAGAGTTTTTGACCAAAGGATAGAGAGATTCACAGAGAAGAAAGTGGACAATTTTGATTATGTAAAATTTTAATTTTTTTCATAAGCAAAATGCAGTTAAAATAAGAAGGAAAACAGTTAACTGAGAGAAAAATTTTGCAGCAAAATTCTGATATCCAAGTTATGTAGGAGAAATGATTCAAATAAATAAGAACAGGAACTAGAATAGGTAGTTCTTACAGGAAAAAATGGAAGATATCAACAGCCATATGAAGAAAAAATCACTCCAAATTGCTAATAATAAGAAAAATGTAGATTTAAATAAGAGTTGATCTTATACTTCACATCCATCAGATTATCAAGGAGGACCCGCAAAAAAGGAAAATGACAATTTTTATGGGGAGATTTGATGGATCAGACACCCTCATTCTCTCAGTCGAGTTGCAAATTGGTCCAGCTATGCTGAAAGCATTGTGATCACTACATTGTGCACATCTTTTTACACTGGCACAGGACTGCCCAGCATGGCATTTCCGCCGTAAAGAAAGTGCTGTGCTCTATGAGCAAAGCAGAACCGCAGTAGCTCAAAAGAGATGTGACATGTGCAAATTTAGAGACATTTCCTCTCCAAATGTTCATATGGGCTATTTGTGCCAGAACTGTGGTAGAGCCTTCTGAGCTTGGATTGTTCTAATAAGCCACAGTCAGCACACTGTTCCTTGAGCCCAACATAGTGAGGTCATTTTGGTCATCTTTCAGCACAAAGAACAGCAACCAACCAACCACAATTAGACAGATTTCCCAAAGAGATCAGGAAGGAAAGAACTTATATGTACAAAAATATTCATTGCAGAATTTTGTGTTGTAGCAAATAACTGGAAACTAAAGAGGTACCTGTTAATTGGGGAATAGACAAAACAAATTATGATATATGAACATAATTGAGAATTATTGTACCATAAGAAATAATGAAAAAGACAAATGAAAAGACTCATATAAACTGATATGGGTTGAAGTAAAGAGAATCAGGAAAATGATTTTTAAAATGAAAAATGACATTATTAGAAAAGCAAAAACAAAAACCTTTTAAAGACTTAACTCTAATCAATGGAATGACCAACCCAGACTACAGATGACCTATGATAAAGTTTGTTGACCACCAGAGAACTTAAGAGTTAGAATTTCATAAGGCAATGGACACACATGTTAGACATGGAAAAAATTTCAGAGAAGCACAGGAAGCAGCAAAACTGATGGATGAAACTTAGATAGACTGGCATAGGAATGAAGTAATCAGAACTAGGAAAACAATATGCACAATGACTACAAAAATATACATGGAAAGAACAAAAAAATCCTTAAATGCTACAAAATTATACTAAGATTAGCAAGTCAGTTGATAAGCATGTATAATGAGTACTATGTGCCAAGCACTGTGCTAAGCCCCAGAAAAGAATTGAGAAAGTTTACCTCTCTACCTTCTTTGAGGGTAGAGGACTATGGGTATGGAATACTGTATATATTATCAGGTGCAATAGATGTGATGGCTTATTTTTAACTACTTTTTATTTCTTTTATTCTTTGTTGTGAGGGATGGCTCCCTTGGTGTTGAAGGGAGACAGAGGTGTTCAGAAATTTAAATGAAAAAAATCAAGAAACAGCAATACATTTTTATTTTATTTTTTAAATTGAGATTGGATCTACCCCTCTCACCCAGACGGGAAGCTCAGTGGCTACATAAGGGCCTGATTCCACTGCTAACTGGCATAGAAGCTCTGCCCATCTCAGGTCAAAAGTGAAAGAATTTTTGCCCTCAAAGATTTTATATTCTATCAAAGGAAACAACATCTACATACACATTTGTAGGTAGCTAGGTTGCTCAGTGGATAGAGTTCTGGGCCTGGAGTCAAGAAGACCTGAGTTCAAACCTGACATGAACTAGCCGCATGACCCCGGAGAAGTCACTTAACCTCTGCTTTCCTTAATCCACTGCAGGAGGAAATGGCAAACCACTCCACTATCTTTGCCAAGAAAACCCCCATGGCTAATACTGTGCACCAGATCACGAAGAGTCAGACATGACTGAATGACAACAAAGCATTTGGACCTCTACAGTTACAAATAGCCTCTTCTCTGAATAATGTTTGTTTGTTTGGTTGGTTTTTGCTTGTTTGGTTTTGTTTTTGGTGAGGCAATTGGGATTAAGTGACTTGCCCGGAGTCACACAGCTAGAAAGTGTTATGTGTCTGAAGCCGGATTTGAACTCAGGTCCTCCTGACTCCAGGGCCAGTGTTCTATCCACTGCACCACCTAGCCTCCCCTGCATAATGTTTTTAAATGTATGAAATAAAATACACAAAATTACAAATGAACTCAATTACACCAAAATATAGTTATCAATTATTTTTTAAAACCAAGTTCCAGGACTCTAAATCATAAACCCCTCAAATAGAAGATGGCACTTGAGAAGTTTTGAAGGAAACTGGCAATTCTGAGAGGCAGCAGAGAGGAGGGAATACATTCTAAGCATGAGTGATGGAGTATTGGGTGTGGGAACTGACAAGATGGCTAACTGGAGTGGACTTAGAATACATGAAAGAGAATAATATATAGAAACTTAATTTAACTACACAGCATAGTCAGTTAGAGAAGAAACGTGATTCTCCTATCCTAAGGGAGATGAATAGGCTTAAGGTTTCTAAGAGAAAGATGACATATACACAAAAACACACGTAGATAAAATATCGGGGGCAGAAGTAAAGGCTGTAGCAAACACTGGCAGTGCTTCTGAAAAGTTAGGACAAATCAATAAAGGTGCCTTTGCCAGGGTCTCTTTGGACTATTCTGCTGGTATGGATTGGAACTCCTGGTTAGAGAAAAAATGGCAAGAGAGTCTCTGACACAATTCTTAGGAAAAAGAAAAGCTTCGAGGGAACAAAATCAGGGCAGAAATGTTTTCTGGACTTCATTCTATGTCAGAAAAATCCATAAAAGCAGATCACCCTTTACAAAACAAGACAGCAGCAAGAGAGGGAAAAAACAATCTGCCTTTTGTCTTTTCTGTGCGCACAATCACCAACACACACATACATGCACGCATTCAGACCGCAGAATATGTGGCTGCGATTCTACTTCCCCAAGGTAAGAATAAATGAAAGCATCCCTTGTGCATCTCTCCATCTCCTTCCAGCCTTGCAAGCACGGTTTCTTCTCTCCATCCATGAGTTAGGTGTACAAAATATCATTATAGACTGCTGACATACTTTTGTCAAGAGCTAGGCTGTTTACATGATGAGATGGTGGATTGCGGGTAAGGAACACCTGAGGTGACCTACCATAATCCAGCAATAAAAAAATGCTTATTAAGCATTTACTATGTGCCGGGCACCATCCTAGGCGCTAGAAATAGAGGTAAAAATCAAACAGTCACTTCCTTTGAGGAGCTTATATTCTGTTAGGAGTAATCAACTAAAAGTATAGCTCATGAACCCTGATTAGTGTATTCACCTTTCAGTCAGATGACACAATTAGCTCAAAATAAAACCTTTTTCTAAAATGGCGTAGAAGGTACAGTAGTCAAAACACAAAAACATTTCTCCATAAATCTGGTACACTTGCAAATACACATACATCAGTGCGACTAGTGGGCATCCATATAGAATATCCTAGTAAAGAGCACACATATCGGGAACACATGTGCCCAAGGCAACTCATGTTTTCCTATAAAGTCTTGACAACTTTTTCATCTCATAATTTCCCACTCCCCACCCCTAGCCTCAGATTTATGAATATTCTGGGAAGATCAGCCAACTGGCCTTCCTAGCCATATTTGTCTATGAAGCTCAACTCCCAACTGCCAAGACTAACTATCTTGACTCTGAAACTGGACTTTCTAAGATCTTTCTTTGCTATGTTTTTCCTCTATAGTTAGCTCTATTTTTTTTTTCAAAGCATATAATTTTTATTTATTTTAAATTTTTAACATTCACTTCCATAAGATTTTGAGTTCTAAATTTTCTCCCCATCTTGTCCCTCCCCCCCCAAGATGGCGTGCATTCTGAATACTCCTTCCCCTAATCTGCCCTCCCTTCTATCTCCCTCCTTCCTTCTGTTATCCCCTTCCCCTTCTATTTTCCTGTAAGGCAGGATAGAATTCCATACCCCATTGCCTGTATATCTTATTTCCTAGTTGCTTGTGAAAACAATTTTTAACATTTGTTTTTAAAATTTTGGGCTCCAAATTTTCTCCCTTCCTCTCTCCCCACCCACCCTCATTGAAAAGGCAAAGAACTCAATACAGGATATACATGTGTAGTCATGCAAAACACTTTCATAGTAGTCATGTTGTAGAAAACTAACTATATTTCCCTTCATCCTATCCCACCCCCCATTTATTCTATTCTCTCTTTTGAACTTGTCCCTCCTCAGAAGTGTTTGCTTCTGATTATACCTCCCCCAATATGCCCTCTCCTTTATCATCCCCCCCCCAGCTCTCTTATCTCCCCCCCCCCCCGCTTATTTTCCTGTAGGGTAAGGTAGATTTCCATACCCAATTGCGTGTGTATGGTATTCCCTACTTAAGCCAAATCTAATGAGAATAAGATTCACTCAGTTCTTCCAAGGTGGTTTGATCAAGGGTGAGGTGTTCACTTCTTTCCTGGCCTGTGCTCTGGTCTATGAGTGACCACAAGCACCCTTTTCTGCCTTGAAACTGTGAGGACTGGGGCTGGAACCAAGCTTCTCTCTCACAGTCACAGACTTTTCCTACTAATCTTCTTAGTTGTCTTTGGGGTTTGTGGGTTGAGAAGTCTGGAAACTGCCACAGCTGCCCATGATTCAGTCCTTTGAGGGCTGCTTCAGGTTTCCTGAGGCCTGGTTTGCCTGTGTACCCATGCTGAACTGTGTTCCTCTCCCAGCCCAGCACAATAGACTTTCCAATAAGCCATCCAGGTTGTCTAGGGCTGGAAATTTGTTTCACTCTGTCTTTTTATGGGTTCTGCTGCTCTAGAATTTGTTTAGAGCCATTTTTTTACAGGTATTTGGAGGGCTTTGGGGGAGAGCTCGAGCAAGTCGCTGCTTTCATTCCACCATCTTGGCTCCACTCCCCAGTTCTATTCTTAACTGGCAGAAATTACTCTTCTTGCTTAACTGACATAGATCCTTCTGTCTTGACTGACTCCTTAGAGACAGTGTCATGCATTTTAAAAGAGACCAGGTGTGTGGCTCATCCTGCCAGCCAGTGCATAGTCATCCTATAATTCCACTAAACCAATAAAGGAGTTCTCCCTGCCTCCTAAAGGAGCAGCAGCGTAGAAACACTTCTTTATACTTCTTTTACAATCTGTGAATGAGTCATTCCCAGTTCCACATTTTTTGTAGCCTACAAATAGGTCAATCCGGGTGTGATCAAGGTTAACCCTTTACAAGGTGCAGGATAATTCATTCAAAATTGGAGAGGAGCACCCTTTACATGTGCAGATTTGACTGCCTTAATATCTTAAAATTTTAAATCTTAAAATCTGCTTTGTTACCAGCCCATTACATCTTTAATTTCATCAAACGAAAAAGAAAACTTAAGTTGACTAGGAGTCATTGCATCAACTCTCCCTGTCCCTCTATGCTTTCAAATCTCATGAAGCCTTCTCTCATCCCCTCAAATTGTTACTATTCTTTCCCTCCTCAAATGATCATGCATTTACTAGTTTATAAATATTGTATCCTTCCAGATTGTAAACTCCATGTGGGCAAGGACTGTTGGGCTTGTATTTGTATTATCAATGCTTGGGGCATTTACTTTTCTTTGAATTGTGATTTCATTGGTTTAAGGAACTCCTAGTGAGGGAATTACCTTCACCAATGCATATTGTCAACTGAGATCTGTAGAGTTGTCTGGGGTCTTGAGAAGTCAAGTGACTTGCCCAGGGTTACAAGGACAGCATGTGTCAGAAGTAGATATTATCTCAGATATCTCTGATTCCCAAGATGGTGCTCTGTGTATTCTGCTATGCTGAACAAATGTCTCTTAAGCATATGCTTAATAAACATCTATTAAATTGAAAGGTCTTGAATACAGGTGAGATCAGTGGATTTGGAGTCTGAGAACCTGGGTTTGAATCTTCACTCTGCTACTTTCTACTTTGAGCTTGGGCAAGTCTCTTCATCTTTCTGGGTCTTAGTTTCCTCATTTGTATAATAAAGGGATCATATGACATGTTTTCTAAGGACTCTTCTGAGACAGAAGCCTATAGAACCTACCTTAAAAAAAAAATTGAGCTTATTTGGTAGAACTGAAAGATTAGAGATCAGAAGAGGGACAGGAGCAGGTTTATTTACAAAACATGTCACATGGTAATGTTATGAAGAATGGAGTGGGTACTTAAAATACTTAAAAATTAGAGTACTTAAAAAATGGAATGGGCCGTTTCAACAGGTTGTGTGGTCACTGTTTGTGCAAGTATACAAATAGAAGCTGGATGAATAGAGATGTTGTAGAGTGAATTCTTGTATGGCATAGGAGGTTAAACTAAATGACATTTAAGCTTCTTTACTACAATAAGCTTCTATGGTTTTGATCAATCAAGTTCCATATTTATCAAGTCCCTGAATCTTCAACCCTGAGCCTGGTACTTTGTGGAATATCAAAAGAAAAACAAAGTTTTGGACATAGTGTCATCATCTCAAAAGCTTATAGTCTTCTTCAGAAGATAAGATTAACACACATTAAATTACTAGAGACCAATCCAGGAGAGTTGCTGGAATATGCAAGTCCCAAGTCTAGGTGAGAAGCAAAGTATAAAGGTCTAGTGGGATTGAAGTTTAACCAATCCAGAAAACACAATGATATTAACAAGACTGAATAATGGACTATAGTTAATCAAGAGGAAGTCTGATTATCCAAGTACCATGTTATACTCTGTCTATGTTAAAATATTTCACTGGCCTACGTGGATTTTTCCATTATATAATAGCTAGCAATTATATATCATCTTAAGATTTGCAAAGCATTTTATAATATTATATTATTTTATTCTCACAATAATCCTTGACTATAGGAATTATTACTATCCCCATTTATCAGGTAAGAAAACAGAGGCAGACAGGTCAAGTGATTTGCCTGGGATCATACAGCTAGTAAATGTCTAAGGCCAGGGATTTGAACTGATAATCCTAACTCCAGTTCTAGAGCTTTATCTACTACATCCCCTACTGCCCACATATAATCACATTGTATGTTCCTTTCTAGGCAAGTCATAGTTGCAAAGATTTTTCACCGAAAAGTTTTTGAGGCTATGCAAAGGAAATTTCTTTTAAGGCAATTGGGGTTAAGTGACTTGCCTAGAGTCACACAGCTAGTAAGTGTCTGAGGCCAGATTTGAACTCAGGTCCTCCTGAGTCCAGGGCTGGTGCTCTATCCACTGCACCACGTAGCTGCCCTTTGCAAAGGAAATAATGAATTCTTAGGGTTAACCAGAAAACAGGTTGATTCACAGGTTGCCTAGCAGAGGCTAAAGGTGCCACTACTGACACAGACCAATGACAAATGCATGAGATATTTAATTAAGATCCTGTCTTGTATAGAACACTTTATTGGGCTCTGGATGAACTACAAAGTTTAAATAAGACATTGTCTCTGCCCTTGTAGGATTTGCAGTATAATGGAACAAGTGGTCTGACACATATATAAAATTCATTCTAAAAATAATACAAGAAAAAAATTGCAAGGGAAGGGATGGGTAAGGCCCAAGGCAAGGGATATCATTACCTACAAGACATTGCCCCTGATAAAAGAGGAAAGCCTGTTGCCAGGTGACCATCAACACTTTGAAAAAGAGTACTAGTAGATTTTTGGCTTCTCACATAAGGTCCACGGTGCTGCCACTTTGATGCTAGATCCAATTCAGTGAAGGAGATACTCGCCTAGGGAGATAAATGAGTTTGGGCAGCTGAGGGCTATTTAGGCCATGGAGAATGCAGGCTTGGTAGAAGTCTTTAAGAAGGACTTGAGTAAGGAGTTTTAGGACTTTTTAGCAGAACGTGCTGCTCCAGATAATCTGGAAGGTATGAAGGACATGCTCATCCAATTAAATAACAGAACAGTACAAGATAAAAGTGTATTGTGAAATATTGATGGACAGATCACAGAGATCACAGCCTGTGCATCTGAGGGTGAACTAGCAATAGCAGGTTCTCTAGGGTTAGCAACTCAGGACATACTACAACTTGTATTTTAGGTATTGAGGCCTGGATCATCAGCCCAACCAGTGTGAATGATCAGGATGTTCCAGAAGACCTCAGAGGCATGAAGGACAGCATGGCAAATCAGCCACTTGAGACCAGCCAGAGATTTCATAGCTGTGCTTGGCCCCTCTGAATCCATATTTCTAATGTGGGAGCCTGAGTCATCTGGCCCAGTCATTCACCCATCTTTGTTAGCAATTAGGAAATATGCTTCATTAATACTTAGATCAGAGGAGTGGGTCTGAGGTATGTCTCATGATTCCACCATAAGCAAAAGCTTAATTCTAGAGGTACCCTAGGGAAAGGACTAAAAATTGCAAACTGAGATCAGAATAGGGGAGTGAGAAAAAACCAGTGAGCTAGACCTCTAAATTTAGGCCTCCATCACAGGTGGACAGAATTTATCCAGAAAGGACAAAGGGAACAGTGAAGTGCCATTTAGTACTACCAAGCCCTCTAAAGAGATATACAGAAATGGGGCCACATTGAAATGTCAAAAGAGTGCCCAATGAGGAAGCATCAAAACAAGCCATCAAAACCTATTCCTTGTCAGACTCACCAGCCCAGTAGAAGTCAACAGATAAACCAATGCCAAGCAAAGGACAGCACTCCAGCTTCACTCTGCCCTCTCTACCATTTGTCAAGTGTTACCTTGAAGACAGTTTAGAATTTAACTAATTCCAAGGTCATTTTCATAACCCAGGTACTAACAACTGAGGACATTAGAGGTTTGAAAGGCTTCTGTTTACCCCAACTTAAATATCAAGGAATTTATTGAGAGAAGGCAAGTTTATTTAAGGAAGGAAAAAAATACAAAAAAAAAATTGTCTTGAGGGGCTCCTGTTTGTGTCAGATAAGAGCCACTGGGAATAAAGAAAGGTGAAAATGCGGTGATCAGTTCTAGCCATGCTTTGGCTGGGCAGTGCCACAAAAGAATGATACTGTTGTCTTTGAAGAAGGAGTCCCAGAAGCCAAAAATGGTTCTAGCTCATGGGAATTGCTCAGTAGAAAACTGCCCAGCAGCAGATGGCAGAAGCATCTGAGTAGAGATTAAGAATTCCAGTAACTGGTCTTCAAAGAAACAATAAGCCACAGCAATGGAGGCAGAGGAGCACAGAAGTGAATAATACCTGTTTTCTGGGAGACAGGGCCATGTGAGGCAGCTAGGTAATTTAATGGCTTGAGTGCTGGACCTGGAGTCAGGAAGACTAGAGTTCAAATCCTTCCTCGGACATTTATTAGCTGTGCATTTCACATAATCTCAGTTTGCCTCAGTTTCCTCATCTGTAAAAGGCAGATAATAATAGCACCTGCCTCCCAGTATTGCTATGAGACAAATGAGAACATTGTAAAGTGCCTGGCACACTGCAAGTACTATATAAATGTTATTGTTATTGTTATGTGAGGTATTCCAGCCAAGATACAACCATGGATCATGAATTGTTGGCACACCATTCCTTCTCCTATTACTGATTTGGGAATCTATGGTAAATCATACCTCTTTGTGCATGAGATTTTTCCCTTGTTAATCTGTGCTAATCTATTCCCATAGTGATAATAATAACAGATATTTAAAAGTTTCCCAAGCATTTTGCATACATTATCTTATTTTGAACTCCACAACAATACCAAGAGGTAGGTGCTACAGTTATTATTGTCCCCATTTTACCTATGTGAAAAGTGAGGTTCAGAGAGATTAAGGGACATCTATAGTTATACAGCTGGCAAATGTCAGATGGAGTTATTTGAATACAGGTTTTCTTGACATCCAGTCCATTCCTCTATGCATTATGCCATGCTTCCTCTAACCAATCTGGAACAAGAGTGATGAGAGCTGACAGAGCAGGTTCTGTTTTACTCAACCAAGCCACAGCTGAGCTTGCTTAGATCCGGTTCCCCAAGGACAGTGCCTGCCTTCAAAGAGGTAACACTCTAGCAGCAGAGAGGAAATATTTACACAAATCACTGGGACCCTAGGGGTCACTACATTAAATTTGTGCCTGATGAGGCAGGTGTTTAAAGGCTCTGATTTCATAGAATTCACCCTTGGAAGTGTAATTTATGAAGCATATGAATGGTTTGTAATGATGCCTCCAATTACCAAGCCAAAACTCTTTAACAAATAGGCTGGGGGTTTAGTTCCCAACTCTACACTTGGAAACATCACATTGTCCAGTCAATTTCAAGCCTCAAACAAAAGGACAGTAGGTAATATAAGGAAAGGGTCAACCAGAGGTATGCATGAGAAGTAAAATTAGATAAGTCAGATGCAGTCTTTTAACGGGAGGGGGGAGGTGTGTGTGGGGGGGGAGGACACCATTAGAAACAGGTGGCAGTCACACCTATCTGAAATAAGGTGGGGAGTTAGCAACACTAGTTCCTTGTTTCTGTCTTTATTTCCCCCCCAGAACTCCAGACACCTGAGTAAGCTCCTTTCAGGTTGGGGCTTGGAGGAGTGCCTGGGAAAAGGAACATTATCCTCCGCTTCTCTGTCTGGGTTTGATGACAAGAACTACAGAGCATAACTGTGCCCAGCTGCCCCAGGGGTGTCGCTACCCCATGCTTCTCCATGTTTCAAGAGTGAACCCTGTCACCTCCCTCTTTTCCTCCTGTCCTCTCTCCTCTCCATCTCTAGATAGTGCCTTCATCCCTGCCTCACCCTCAACCAGCCCAGTGCCGATCTCACATTAGCTTGCTCCCTTCCCTTGATGAGATGAAATCCAACTTACGGGGTCCTTAGCAACTTGAGCCCTCCTACAAGGTGGCCAAAGAGAAATATCCTTAAACATTGCCTGAAGGACTCCTACATAACTACACAGCAAAGTAGGATATAAGTGTGAAAAAGAAGTCCATAATGCTATGAGAATTTATAGGGAGGAAAGATCATTTTTGGATAGGAAATCAGAGCAGGCTTAATGAGGTAAAAAAAAAAATAGTCCTTGAGGTGGTACTTGAAACATGGCTAGGATTTCATCTTGCAAAAATATATAGAGTACATTCTAGATATAGACAATAACATGAACAAAAGCATAAAAGTTAGAAATTGTGTAATGTGTTTGAGAAGCTAAGACTCAGCTAGTTCTATTGGACCCTAGAGTACATGAGGGGAAAACATGCGAGAATGAGCCTGCAAAAAAAGGCTGATATCAGATTTAAAGGACTTCGAATGCCAGACAACGAATTTGTCCAGTATTTAGTGGGGAGTCATTGAAAGTTTTGTTTTTAACAGCGAAACAACAGATTATAAATTCGCTACACGAAGGGCGAATTAAGAAGGGGAGTAGCATTACAAGCTACAGTAATGAGGGAAGGCGTCACAGAATTTTGGGACTCGCTGAGCTTTGAAGGATGGGATAGGATGGCTAGGCAATACGAAAATTGATTTAATTCAAAGAGATCTTTGAATAGTACGTTGTTCCTCATACCAGAACATAGTAGTCTTCCTGTGATTCACCTGCAGCTTTTTTTTCTGACTCATCATGTGAAGCTGTGTGAGATAGAAAAGAGGAAACTAGGAATCAGGAGATCCAAAGTCAAGGGTCAGCTTTGTCAGTAACGGTAATCTTGGACAAGTCACTTTCGTTCTCTGGGCTTCAGTCATTTCATCTATAAAGTGAATAGTTTAGAGTAAGGTCCTTTCTAGCTCTGGAAATTTCTTTCTCTTTTATTCTAATTAATTCATAACTTCTGGAATGAAATACTGGAAATATGAAATAATATTATTTAAAGAGAACTGATTTGATCACAGGACTGTGCCATCCCAAACAGGGATTCTTAACTGGTTTTGTGTTTTGATTCCTTTGGCAGTTTGGTGAAATCTGTGGGCCCCTTCTCAGAATATTTTTAAAAAATTTATAATGGAAGGAAATGCTAAATTTCAGTTAAAAGTTAATGAAAACAAAGATGTAGATAGATAGAGAGATAGATAATTCGTTTAAGTTAATGAATCTCTTCAATTAAGAATCCCTGATCTAATAAAAGACCTAAAGACTGGAGAAATCACCCCATGGTAATAGAGGTGTCAGAGTAATAGATATCACTGTACCAAAGGACTAGAAACAAAACATATTTGGAAAGATGATAATAGCATTACTTCTTCTTTTCTGCTCAGCTGTACTCCTTTGAACTTTTCCATCATGCTCCCAGGAACTTCATCATCCTGCAGGATGGAATCAGTTTTGGCACTCAGGCGTTATGGGTACCTTTGCCTTTCTGATTGGAGGGTGGAGTGAAGAGCTTCTCCCAATACTTCCATTTAAGGAAGGTGCCCAGGCCACTCATCTCTTTATCTCTCACTCAGTTGCACTCCTTTGGACTCTTTCATCATGCTTCCCCTACCCTGTGCCTACTACCACCCCTTTTCAGGTTCCTTTTTTGTGTGATGTCTTTCCCCCCTAGATGGTAAGTTCCTTGAGGGCAGAAACCACCTTTCTTTTTTCTATTTGTGTCCTCAGTGCTTAGCACAGTGCCCAACACATTTCAATTGCTTGGCAAATGTTTATTGACTGATTAATCGGTCTTTTGTCTTCTTCCTTTACCGTGAATTTTCTTAGCTAGAGATTTTACATACACGATCAGGAGTCACTTATATACACCATATCTAAGCTGATCTGAAGTCAAGAAACCCAAGTTCCAGTCCGATTCTTCCACAAACTTACTGAATGACCTTGGACAAGTCACTTGACTTCTCATCTATAAAATGAATGGCTAGGATTATATGAGTTCCAAAGTCCCTTTGATTTTTAACATTCTATCAATCTATGTCTAGTCTCAATTCATCCCTTGATCCTGCTGATGCTAGAGTTCCCAGGAAAAGCTTCACAACAGAACTCTTAATCTCTCTGGATTTCTTTCTCAGTCTTTCTAGAAATGAAATGAGGATACAAATTCCAGCCCCACCTACATCACAAAAGGATTGTGAAAGTAAATAGAAAAGAGATTGGAATGAAGTATACAAATGTCATGTAGATAGAGTAATTACTATTCTTATGACCAGTCAAGCATATCCCCTTTACAAAAATCAACATATGTAGTGGCCCCTTCATGTTCCTCTTTCATTGCCCTCTCCCTCCCTCTTCTCATTTCAGATTTACACAACTAATGCACTGCTATCAACTCTTGTTTTATCCAATGGCTGCTATTGGTTGGCACTTCTACCCGGATCTGAGAACAAGCCAAGAGAGGTTATGAAATGTTTGAATTCTCTGATTTGTAAGCTACTGCAGTAAATGATTTGGTGGAGGTAAAGACAAAAAAGACTTTGTTCAATTATCTGTGGATTTCAATTCTCCTCAGTGCTCTGGTCTACCTCACCACGGATTGAAAAATAATTGAGAGTTGGCTAGTTAAGTGTTGGCAAAGTCTCTTTTGAGTAATATTCCATCAACCACTTAATGACCTCTAAAACCAATACTCTTACAGAGTCACTTGAAATGTGAATTAACTTGTATCTGTTTCTCTTACCTGAGGATTTATTTCATAACAAATATTATATATACACTTACCGCTTAAAAACTCTTACCTGAAAATCCATTTTCAAGCTATGATCCTTACCAATGTTTGTCATATGTCACGTTAAATTTTAAATGGAGTGGCGATTTTCTTCTGCAGGTATCATAGAGTTTCAAGAATCATCAAATGGCATCACTTGTAGAAATTCTCTTTAGACTTTGAGAGTGTACCCCAAGTCCTTCCTAGTAGCTTCTTTATTGACTTGTGACTGTTCAATTTTTTACTTAGCTAATGTTAATATTTTTAATTTAAGATGCAGGCTTAGAGTTCATTAACTTGCAAATTTAGGTACTGGTTATTCTTCTCCATCTTCCCTCATTATTCTTATTCCCACACCATTTTACATATGTTCTTCATCTTACAATAGCCTTCATCTTCTCATCTATTTGGTTCCAATACTTTATCCAGTTTAATGGAGGGATTTGTAATGACGACTACTGCTTAACATTCATGACCATGTCCTCATTGCATTAAATCAATTAACCTTTAGGTTTGAATAAAAATAGGGGAGGGAAAGCTAACCTTTCACAAATAAAACCATGATGGATCTCCATTAGGATGACAGTGGCCATGTAGAAGTGAGGATTGTGCATAGTTCATTAAAATATCCATCCTAAATTAAACCAGGTCAGCCTAAACCACATACTATATACCTCTATATGATGTTATGTTCCAGAAACTGAGTCATGACATATTAACAATTTTTATAAGAAAAAAACTACTTCTGAACTCTTAACTATAATATCAAAATTAATACACCATTTATCAGTGAATGGAAGTAAAGGAAGCTAGCACTGAAAGTTATGGAAGCATATTTGATTCAAGGATGATAATGCTATGAGTTGGATGTGAGGAGATTCTAACTCCACTGATACTGATGACAATGTCTTGGCTTTTTTTTGTTTGTTTGTTTAGTTGGTTGGTTGGTTGGTTTTTTTGCTTTTAAGCAATTGGGGTTAAGTGACTTGGACAGGGTCACACAGCTAGGAAATGTCAAGTGTTTGGTCTGAGATCAGATTTGAACTCAGGTCCTCCTGACTTCAGG
Organism: Phascolarctos cinereus; assembly: GCF_003287225.1. Taxonomy (NCBI): domain Eukaryota; kingdom Metazoa; phylum Chordata; class Mammalia; order Diprotodontia; family Phascolarctidae; genus Phascolarctos; species Phascolarctos cinereus. The sequence continues at coordinate 96,730,923 of NW_027555625.1, forward strand.
GCTGGTGCGCTATCCACTGCGCCACCTAGCTGCCCCATGTCTTGTTGTCTTTGTAAATGACGGTGTTGCCAAAACATTAATTGGCCTTCTGGTGGTAAGGCTCTCTTAGCTAGGACTGTTTCTTGGATAGCAGATAAATAAAGCAATAGTATGTGGGGCCATATACAGTGCTTAATACAGTGGTTGGGACATAGTAGGTGCTCAGTGAATGCTTACTGAATTGGATCAATGTTTTTCCAACTCGGTAAGTTTGATGAGACCTTATATACCATTAGCATAATTCACAAGAACCCTGCGTGAAATCTATTTACCCAAATATGAACCTACCAATGACTTGCCTCTGGCAGAGACAATTGATTTTTATAGCCAGCAGTGGACAGGGCAGAATGTGGCAAGGAATAGTCTCTTTTCATAGAACCTGTATGATGATACAAGTTTAATCCTGGACCACTTCATAAACTTCTAACCTTAAGATAATTAACTGAAAAATAAGCAAGTTTCCAGAGAATAGAACAATTCCCTCTGCTCCCTCAATACTGCTATATAGGGGCCACTTAGTTGGTATTTGCCCATGGCCACTAATATTGATAGGACCCATAACTACAGAGCAGCAGTACCTATCCATGAGCACGAGAGGTGGTCATGGCAGTTCTAAAACTGATACTTCCAATACATTGTATGAGGTTTAATATCTACATCTTTGAAAATGGTTGCTTCAATGACCATCTAAATTTCTAAATTTTACAGCTTGTGTGATCATATAACAGAATGCCTTTACACAAAGTAGACATTCAATGAAGAATCGATTGATGTTGAAGATACGCAATAAGGCTAGCCCAATGCCTGGCACACAGTAGACACTTAAATACTGTTGGATTAGGTTCTGAGATAATTGTTTTTGTTGTTTTGTTTTGTTTTGTTTTTGATGATGCTTCCTATGAATAGGCTGGAATTATAGGGTGAGATCTTAGTCTGTTCATTGTGCCATGGCTTATGCCTTCTTTCTCTGGTGCCTGAGGAAATGCTTTACTGAACTATGCCATCTTGAGCATTATTTTTAAATATATGGTCTATCAATTTATTTACAATTGGCCACACATTAATTATTCCTGTCATGTCAGTCTGAAGAATTAAAGATGTATCCAAATCAATTTGGATTTTGCCCCTTTAGGAGGGAAATTTCTTTTTTCTCTTGTATCTGAAGAATATTCTTCTGAATAAGTGACTTCATTAGATTGTATTACAGATGGAACAATACATTCTTTTAATCAATATAGAAACAGAATAGATACAAATATGCATACTTTTTCATTTAAAGAGAGAAGTACAAATTTATATTTCAGAGTCTGAATAAATTGTTTCTACTGGTCCAAACTTTTTAATAGTTGTCAGTTTGCTAGTCTGAAAGAACGATAAATTATGGAGTAGTCTGCACTTAAAAACTACCACTTGGTTGACATGTGATTTCCCAAAGGGCATTCAGCTTTTGTGGGGGAAAATATTTAAAAGGTGAAAGGGGAATAGATTTGCGTGTTCATGAAACAATTAAGCTAATTTAGATAATAGAGAATTTTTCTCTTTAAGCTTGATAAAAAAAAAATTACTAGAATAAGCTTGTCTTTAAATCAAAGAAGGCCCAAGTGTTTCTGAAAGTGTAGGAGAATGCTTTTATAGAAAGCAGCCTTCCTTATAATGTTGTCAAATAGCTTTTTTAAAATTTGTGGTTTTTAATCCATAAAAAAGGAAAACTATGAGACTTTTCCCTTGCAACTATAACCTTTCATAGTCATACAACTCCAGAGAATTAGATCCCACAACCTTTACTGTTTATCTATGGGCAACTCTCATTTTCCCCTCTCTCTTTGATCTTAGTCATATACAAGTTTTAAAAAATCCAAGTCCAACATTGTATTAAGAAACATTTTATTAACAAAACAGTAAATTCCACTTGCTTAGCATTTCCAATAATGGATAAATTGGCCTTGCAACAGAAAAAAAAACCCTTAGATATCTAATCACACAAAGCACTAGAAGGATAGGGGCATCTGGCCTCTTTGATGATTTGGAGATGGCCCATCTCACACATTATTTTAGTGTTCTGTTTAAAAAAAGGCAACATATTACATAAATAGAAAAGAAGCCTCCTCAGTCAGACAAATTACAGGCTAGAGATGTAACCAAATTGATGTCAGGTAGTTTGAAATGATAAAATAATAGCAAAGGCTATATATGGAATCCTGGTACTTCTGATATGTAGACAGTTATGCTTTTTTTCCCTCTTTTTTTTTTTGTAGTGAGAAGAAAACTAAGAAATAATGTGAAATTTTATGTTTACTAACAACATCAGAAATACACCTTGCTGGATTTATTGGGGTCACATTGAATTTGTAATTTTATGGAAAGAAATTCTGGTCAAAAGTCACTGAAAAGACACCTTCTAATCAGCCCCAATTCCTGTCCCTGCTATTTGCACCACCTTACAATCATCATAGGCAATCCATTCTGATTAAATTGCAAAATAAGTTTTGAATGGGAAATATTTCAAGTTCAGGACATTCTATGGAAGAGCAACAATCTTTTTTAAACCCTCAGGCTGTAAACTACTTAGGTTAATGTTTACCTTCCTATTTCATTGGCTTTCCCTGAGTAAGGGTCAATGACAAATGTAATAATTTGGGAATTCCATTTGTTGGCAGGTTTTTAAAAGAAAAGTTAATGGATATTTCAGATTTAATTTCAAGCCTCCAACTATCAATATCTTAGGAATCATTTCCCAACCAAAAGATCTCTCCACTTATCACTTTGTTGGAAACCCTTAAAAGTGAGAGTTCATTTTCACTATTATGTATGCCAATTATACATGTTGGAAGTGTTATATGTTTGAGAGGCATACCTATGCCACTATTCAGGCTTCTTCAACCGCAAGAATAAGAAGCACACATGATACTGTGCTGCATTGTTACCCCTGTTTAAAGCTAATTTTAAAATCATGTTTCTGTTTTGTAAAACTTAAACATCCATATTTCTTCCAGGAGGCGTTCAAGTAATGCAATTGAGTCCTAATGAAGTACCTCTTTTCAGCCCAATACTAGATTTTCTTTGCATTACCATATCATAATAAATGATTTATTGCTGTGATCTTCACTGAATATGTGAAAAAAAAGCCTCGTGTATAATCTATACCATTCTAATGCTTAATATGGGTTAAACTAATAAAATGTTTATTAATGACATGAGCATAATTTTAAAAGTTATTTTTAAACAGTCTTAATGGTCAACTAATACATGATCTTTTAGGATATTTAGTAATACAGAATCCAAAGTTGTTTAAAATACTTTCTTATAGGAAAAAAGTGCCCACTTTTCAAAAATCTTTAACATGCACTTCAAGTTCAGAGAATATATATCTTTTTTTTTTTAAATTAGAAACGAAAGTTTTCAATTGCAGCAGCCAGGGTTAAGATAGAGATAAATCATTTTTGCTTCTGTTACCTGCCCCCACAATGATTCTCACCCAGGGGAACAGTCTACTACTGAAATTCTATGTGGCAGGTTTCAGATTAGTAAGGGACTACAATTTTCTCAGAATTTCCTGGGAGCAAAATTTTAATGAAGCAAACCATACCATTCAGCAACAGCACCTTGATCGGCCCATCTACCCACCCCTCCCATTTTTCACTCTGTTAGTAAATGTTGACTAATTTATGAATGTTTGGGTCTACCATCAAATTTGACTGATTCCAATGGTTAATAACAGATTTGGGAGGCATAGAATAGGGGAGAGAGGACAATTACAAGAGATATATACTATATATGTATGTATTTTGCCTTCTAATCCACATCTCTCATACAAACTACTAAACCTCATTTGCAACAGAATAGAAGCTGTACAGGTAAGAAAAAAATTAGCTGACTCTTTGTATATACATTCATACATATCCCCCTTATCACTACACTGTAAATTAAAAAAAAAGAAGAAAAAGGAAAAAAAAAAACTGTGGCAATTTATAATGGCAGCAAAAAACTAAAATGTGTTTGGTGCTCCAGATGTCATAAAACTCTCTATACCTAGCAACACTTATAACATTGAATCGACCAAAAATGGCTGAAGAGCAGAGATATAGATTGCATTGTCTATACAACAGGCTATAAAACATCACTTATCACAGTCCAGAAAGCACACATAGATGTGTTTTATATAAACATATGTAATAACATATTAAGCGTGCATGAAAATTTCCCAAATGATTGCATCTATGCCCTCTTGTTTTTTTGTTTTGTTTTAATTTTAGTGTGAAAATGTGCCTTATATTTCACATACTGGAAAATAAGGCCTCCATACTTTTTTTTTTTCCCTTACAACCAGAAAGGGGCTTTTTGAAAGTGTTCTAACACAAGTCTTCAAAAAAGCCAGCACTTCGTCTCCAATGCAAGCTCCAATCACTGCTCCTGGTGCACGAGGCAGCAAACTCTTTAAGGTTTGCATGTTGAGTCAGACCGAATGGCAGAGTCTTCTCTGGCAATAAGACTCCCTTCTCAAGAAAGCGCTAGCACTTTGGCTAAATCCAGAATCATAGGTAGCTTCTTTTTTTTTTTTTGAATTTTGTTTTGTTTTGTATTGTGCCTTGATGTGATAATACTCCTTTGCTTTATGAATGCATGGGGTCATCACTGTCTTTTAGAAATGTTCCAGCAACATAAAGACAGGCAGAGTAAATGAAAACACTGTGGATGTTAGGGAATTTATCAGCCCCTGCTTTCTGGAGAAACAAGAGCATGAGATACTCGTTTTTAAAAACAGTCTTTCCTTCCTGATTGCATTCCCTGTCTTCTTTTGTATGTGCTTCAAAAGGAAAGTAAATAAGTTTGTATTATGTCTCAGATAAAATGAAGACTATTTCTATACAAGTGTCCTTTTGGGATGTCAGGATCAGACATAATACTCTTTATCCTTGTTTTTCTTGTTTTTGTTGGAACTTTTAGCACTGTTAGGCTGTTTCTCCTTCACGACCGCCCCATTGGACTGTGCTGAGTTACTGATGTAGTTTCGACTCTCATCTACGTGGTATGAACCTTCATCTCGGTTTCTGTACTTGTACATGGCGTAAAGGAGGATGAGGATACACAGGGCCGCAGCGGCTATGATCCCAACGACCATGCCTGTTGTGCTGCTGGATTCTCGGATCACTTCTGCAGAGCCTGGGTAGTCTCTCCCACCTGCTCTGGTCGGGTTGGCTGTAGGGAAAGGGATGACAAAAAGAAAGAGGTGAGTACTGAGCTTACTGACGATCAGAGAACTACATTAACATTGAGCATCCCTTTTTGTCCTTAATGGAACAGCATTTACTGGCTTAAGGAAAGTGCAGTGCTGCTAAATGTAGCAGGCCCTGTGCCTCTTGGTCACTAAACAGCAGGAGACATGAATTGAAAACACTCAGGGAGAGATTTGCTGCCATATTTTTTCAGGTATATTAATTATATTAATGGGGTTCTAAAAGTGCATCCTCAAGTAAACTCAGTTTAGCACTAAACAAAAAAAAATCTTGATCCGTTGAATTGATGTTACAGATTCATGATGAAAATGAAAAATACAGTAATGAAAATAGTATAGCTCCTCACGGTACCAAAGAGTGACTCATTCAGACTAAAAAGTTATGGGATCCACGACCTGAGCTCATCCTTTAAAGTCTAATTCAAATGATATCTTCTCCACGAAGCCTTCACTGATCTCCCCATCGTCAACAATTTCCCCCCTTAGGCCTTATGTGACAGTTTGTTATTTCTGCCTTTCTAAAGGATTTTATATGTAATATAGCATACTTCAGCTAGGTCTATGTTTTATTTCCCGATTAGACTAAAGGCTCCATAAAGTGCTATGTTTCCAATAAATTTTTACCCCCTCCAGAACCTACTGTGGGGCAGTGTGCATATCAGATGCTTAATAAATAGTTATTGAATGAATGAATATATAACATATTCATGTATGCATTCCTTCTACAATTATTTATTAAGTACTAACTCTGCTCTGAAGACTTTTGCCTTGTCCTCCTAGTTATATTTAAGGATTATACTGGATCCTTGAATCACTGCAGAGAAGTCTGCATAAGTTTGTTTTTAAAAACTATTAGTTTCCATACCAGAGGAGGGATGCAGTATATAAAGTACTGAACAATAAGCTAATCTGTGCATTTGAGAAAGTCTAATTGCATAGATTTTAAAATGTAATTTTAGTCACTTATCTTTATGATGTGCAAAATATACGATTGCTTTCTTGACTTTAAAGTTATTTCCATTTTTTTTTAAATTACCAAGGGCAAAACTTTGGAGGAGAGCATATTCTCCACAATAAATAATGCTCCAAAAAAATTTAGGCCTAAAGTCATTTGTGAAGAGGGACAATGAAAAACAAAGGGCTGGATCAACCACCAAGGTTAGTATTACCCATGGCAAATGAGACAGCCGACTCCTAAAACATAAACATTTTCTACTAGGAATTATTCCATCTTTCATAACCTCATTGAGAAGATAGGATGTGGATTTAAGGGTGGGAGAAGAACATAAACGTTTTCTACTAGGAATTATTCCATCTTTCATAACCTCATTGAGAAGATAGGATGTGGATTTAAGGGTGGGAGAAGAATGATGGAAGGAAGAGGATGGGGAGGCATCAGTTCTTTAAATCTATATTTTAAAAAGTATTCTAGACCAATACAAATTTACCACAGACCAACTGGTTAAAAAATGATTCATATGAAACTAATAGATTGCTTATTGGGGATAAGCTGGGAACTTCCAGCATGTGAGAAACACTTAAATAAATACATTTTAGGCTTCCCCAGTTAGGAGCCAAAAGTCAGAGGATTTTTAAGTAGAGAAGGAACGTAAGAGAAAATTATCTTTTTTTTCTTCTTACAGATGAAGAAAATGAAGGCCAGAAAGGTAAAATTAGCTCCTCTTCCTTAAATAATAAGCAAGGTTGTATAATATGGTGAAAAGGGCATCTAGATGGTATAATGAAAAGAGTCTTAGGCAAAATTAGTAAGACCAGAATTCAAATCCTGCCTCAGACACATGTTAGCTGTGTGATCCTGGACAAATTATTGAACTTTTCTCAGCATCGGTGTCCTCGTCTGTAAATACAGATAAATAACAACAGCACCTGTCTCACAATGATGTGAGGATACAACGAGATAACATGCAAAGCACTTTGCAAACTTTAAAACGTTATATAAATGCTAGTTAGGACGATGACGGTGATGATGATAAGAAGCAGCAGCAGCAAAACATACTGGTTTGGGAATCAGAACTTCCAGCTTGGTTCAAGTTTCAGCTCTTGGTGCATGACTTTGCTCAAGTCATTATAAAATGAAGGGATTGACTACAACTAGACTCTGTGAGTTCTCATCTAACTCTAATATTCTATTATTTTAGCAAGTCTTATTTCCAGACCTAGAAGCCAGGTATACCTTCTTTTCTGATTGCTCTATCTCGAATTTTTTAAAATCTGCTCATTAAAAATACCTAAGGCTTTCTTCTCTCATATTCTGATAATTAGTTTTTCAGGTAGAGCGGATGGAGAGATATAATTTCTGTACTGCCTCTTGCCTCAACAATTACTCCTCATTCAACAACTCTTCCATCTTTCTACCATCTTCCAGCAGCCTCTCTCCTCTATAACATGCATACGTGCACACACATACACATATAAAACTGCACTTACAGCTAAATCAATGGAATTACACTCCCACTTTTCCCTATAAATTTCTTAAATTGTATGATTCCAAGATGATTCAATGATTTGAAAACATGTATTAAATGACTACTAAGTACAGAGTATTATGTTGGGCTTTGGGGAGACACAAAATATAAATGAGACATGATCCCTGTCCTCACAGAGTTTATAATCAAAGGTATTATTACATAGACAAAGAATTAAAATATGTAATAGTAGATAAAGAATATACTTTGAAAACTGATTTTGATGCTTTGATTATGAAATTAAATTCATGAAAGAGCTTAAAAACACTACGAACCTATTCTTCCTCAATTTCTAGTTAGTAGCTATAATTTTCCCTTTTCCCATTTTCCTATGCAACTCTCATATATCATTTCTTAGCACTGTTCACCTCCCAAGCAGACACATATAAAAGTTTGCAATTTCTTTTCCAAATAGTACAGTACATATTTCATTCTATAGCAATATGGGTGCGTTGGTTTGTTGATTTTTTTTCCACTGCAAAAATAAGCTTCCTGGGGCACATTAACTTAAAAAGCAGGAGGACCCAGTCTCTGAGCAAGAATCAGCAATGTCTCTTGGCCATCCAAAAATGAACTAAGGGAACACCCTTCTGTGTTAAAGATGTTTGTGCTTTCTTACAAAAGACAACGTAATGATGCTGAATAAAGGCTACAATTGCTTCTGTGGCCAAGGCAGGATGAGACAAAGGCTGTAATCCACTGTATTTGATTACAGGAAATTAATTTCCTCTCAAGAAAAAACACACTAGCCTGAAGAAACTCTGTCAGTGCCTGACAAATGAAAGGCTGCTCTTCTTCTTGCAAAGACATCTTTGCCAAATTCTGTCAATTAGCCTTGCTGCTAACTTTCACTAAATGACAACTCTTCCCCTTGCTCATTCCCCAGGACAGTCTTTGATGAGCACTGAAACAAGGAACTTCATATTTAAATGTTGCCTAAATTATTTTTCCACTGCTGGAATACTTTAATTTAAAGCACAATTTCAAATTTATCTCACTTAGCTGGTCTGTCAGAGGAGAAAGAGTGAGGATGGGATGGAGGTGAGGCCCTAACCCTTTCCCTGAAAGTAGACTTACAGCATTTTGATGGTATGTTTTCCTACATACGAAAGTATTAGAGACTTTATGAAATACATTTACTTTTTTAGACGTATGTTTTTGGCAATGGAATAGCTTATCCAAAATCTGGCTTAGTTATTGTCTGCTCAAATTTTTTCTGATCTATTTTCTTAATAGACCTCTGTATTCAAAGAGAGAGGTAGAGGAGAAGAAAAGAAAGAGAGAAAGAAAAGCTAGCAACAATTTGCATTTCATTTTGAAAAGACCAAAAAATACCTTAAAATCAGTTAAATACCTGATAGGACCAGGAAGAATACTTTCATCACAGACTAAATGTGACTTTATGCTATACAGGCAAGTAAAAGTATCCCTCAGCAAACTATATATCTGAAGCATTTAAATAATGTTAATTTGATAATTTTATTTTTAGAAGACCAAAAAAAAGGGACAGACAACAATTTTTAAAGCATTTTTCTCCTTGAGTTTCTTGTCTCAATTGAAATTAAATGTTTAATGACTAGTCCAAGAGTTAAATATCCAAGAAATATTTAATTGTTGATAATCCCTGACTAATTCATGAAGTCACTTTCTGTTTATTCTTCAATCTGAAAGTCTAAATGCTAGTTTGCTTAATCAATGTTTTAATCAAGGATCAGAAGTGTTTTAATATGAAAGTGGTGAGTGAGCTGGCTCTGATGTGATATAACAAGGGCCCAGTGGCCCAGCAGCCCCGACTTGGGACTCACATGGAGTAGCTTCAATCTGGGATCAGCCATACCAAATCATATCTCTTTTGTCTTATTTTTCCTCACTTAGATTTGCCCGTGGGAAATCTCGGGATATGTTTCAAATATAGCTCATGTTTAGGTCTCCACAGATGAGGATAAAAGGGTCCTCAGCTCTATAAAAGCAACCAAGCTAACAATCCAATTCTGGACACTTTTTATTTCACCGTATGGAAAATGCAGAAAACACAAAAATGATTCACAATGGTTCATAGACAATCAATACATTTTTCCCCCCTCTGATGAGTCTTACCTCCATACCTTCCTGTTTCCTCATCCCAGGGTATACACAATTCCCCAGAATCATAGGCCCACTTTGTGGTTTGAACTTTCTTCAAAAGAAAAACAAACTTGGGATTATAAGAGGGGAAACTTTTCCATCTCACCTTCAATGTCCCAACAATTCACAGTAATGGTGGAGAGAAAAGCCTAAACATCTTGTTTCCCTACCTCATGGTTTAGGAAATTGTTGCTCTTCTTCCACATGGTCACTTGCATGATTTTCCTCTCCCCAAGAGTCTGGCAACTGTATGAAAACTCCCCTTTTGCTCTCTAGAAGGTTGGGTCCCCAGTTTGCAATCCTGGTATTATTAAAGGGGAAATTTGGAAACTGGCACTGCCCTAGACTTTCCCCCTCTCTAGGACAGGGGTCAGCAAACTACAGCCCAAAGACCAAATCCTGCCCCATTCCTGTTTTGGTACAGCCTGTGAGCTAAGAATGGTTTTTATATTTTCAAATACAATAAAACATAATTTTAAGATGTAAAAAACACTAAAACATTTTTAGTTGGAGGCATACAAAAACAGGCTGCAGGTAGGAGTTTGACTGACCCCTCCCCTATAAGGCTAGATCCTAAAAAGTTTATACTTATGGTTAATACAGAGGCAGCCTGTGGCTAGCTCTGTTCAGGAATTCCTCCACTTCCTCTCGGGATTCAGGAACTCCAACAATTCAGCCATGTGGATCTCTCCTGGGGCCACTTGGTTGAAAGTATACCTCTACGATGTCTCTGTAAAGTTGGGTCCAGGCCTGGAGATTCCAGGAATTCTTCTCTCAGGCAGAATGGATCAGAATACATGCAACTCCAACTGACCCTGCCCCAAAGACCACTCTGGAGGTCAGAGACTTGGTATGTGCTGTTTGAACTTGTATATGTGCTTGGTATGAAGTATTTTCCTCTCTGCTTTGGATAAGTAATACAACACCAGGGAAACTGAGATGGATGCAATGATAGAGATTCAGCAAGACCTGGGTTTTTGAGTTCTGCCTCTGACATATACTGGTTGTGTGACCCTGGGCACTCTTAACCTTTCAGCACATGAGGAACTCTGTAGCACTATAACAGAACAGTTGCCTGTCAACATTGCCAGAGGGAGTTTGCTCACCTGGAGTTCTCTATTCTAATAAAATCACAGTTTCAGACACCTCCCCCCCCCAAAGAAAAAGAAACCTCTATTGTAATTGATAGAAAGTTCTATGTATGCTAATTTGAAACATATTAAGTAGGACAAAATAGATTAAAGAACATTATTTATTTCCTCAATTCAGAACCAGAACACATTCCACCCACATTAAAAGTTGTTTCCTTCCTCCCTGGTTTATATGGAGGAGCCACAAATAATCACTTCAGCCGGTGGGAACACAGATTTGGGCCTGGAGTGAAGTCTGAAGAGCCTCTATCACTTTGTGAAGAGGCATAATAAGATGGCTTGATTCAAAGATGCTACATGCTGGTCCAAAACCACTCAACAAGATTGGTAGTAAATCACTAAATCAGTCTCTATTTTCTTGATCAGTGGCAATCATACTCATTGTGGAATCTAAAGTCAATTTTTTTTTTATGGTATAGAAGAGGGCTTCTTAAACTTTTTCCATTCATGACTTCTTTTCAGGGTTCCGTTGTGTGGGCTGAGGGTATGTGCAGTGCAAAGTGCGCATGCTTTGTGTTCAGAACCAAGGTTGCAGTGAAGATACACGATGAAGCATGGCCAAGCACTGCCAGAAATACCTCGATTCATTACACGTTTGATTTTTAATTAACTTTTGGTCATTACATATTTAGAAACCTTTTACCGCTGCCAGTTTTTTCACAACCCCACATGAGGTTGTGACCCCGAGTTTAAGAAGTGCTTATATAGAACACTGAAGAGTAGATTTCTTTTAGTGCCCTATAATCAATCCCTGGGCATAGTTCATTCTGCCAAACCAAGTTATTATTCAATAAACATTCAATTCAATAAATGTTTAAGCACAATGCCTGGCACTATGTATTGGAAATATGAAGCCAGAAGAGAAGGGTCATGGCCAAGGCCCAGAGTCTAGGCCAGCACTAGGCATCCATGATTTCTGACCACTATGAAAAAGACAAAGATAAGCAGGTCTTGTTCAAGTCTAGGGGCCCACCTGAGTCAGTGCTGTGAACCCTTTTAAGTTAGAAAGGAAGTAGCCAAATTCAAGCCCTAAACAGTGCTCCTGGTGAGTAAACAAAAAATCATCAGTATAAATTCGACTTTTATTTCAATATTCAAGGATCTGTGATATCGTTAGTGTGTATAATCCCTCCTGTTAGGTGGACTGCAACTCAGGAGTAATGTAGGTAGCCTACAAATGCTCCCAAGATGCAGAAATTCATGATTCTGCAGGCAACCATCTGAGAAACCTCTCCAGTGAGTGAGGAATATGGATGCACTACTTGATGGGGATGGCTAAATCTGTATGTATCCAGAATGACATGGAACACTGTGGCAAGCCAGAGGGCGAACACAGAGGCCTTCACTTCTATGAAGCATCTCAACTACCAACTCCATGGTAGCTCCTCACATTTTGGGAGAATCCTTTGGTTTGAGCCTCTGGTCCAGATTGCTTCTTTCCCTCCTCATAACCTTTAGCGTGGGGATGGAGAGTGGGGAGAATTCTTCACCTTTATGAGAGGTGTCATGGATCCCTTTGGTAGGTGAAGCCTATGGGCACCTGCTCTGGATAATGCTTTAAAAATGTATAAATTAAACTACATAAGACCACAAAGGAAACAAACTATACTGAAATCAACATGTAACTTTCCCCCTGAAAGTTGTCAGACCCCTTGAAATCTATCCGCAGATGTTTTAGAGGTCCCTGGACTCCAGGTTAACAACCCCAGCTTTTAGTATGGAAGATAACATGATGGTCATGAATTGATCCACTTCCCTTCTGCCTTGAGTGCCCACCTTGCTGTTGCCCTTCCTTCTCCCACACTCATTACCCTCTCTCACTTTGGCCCAAAGCTTTCCCTAATTGCTGGCACCTACTGGCCTTGATTTCCTGGAGCTTGACACTAAGCGAGTCCTCAGACAGCAGATACGGTCCATCAACAGGCCTATTACTAGAAGCCTGGCCAGTCTGGCAGAACCAGCGGGGCTTGTGGTCTGCTAGAACAGTTAGCAGATAAACAGTATCTTCTTCAGGCCACAGCAAAGCACTTAGCTTCTGATCGAAAAATAGGAAATTAATTTTGCAAATCATTCCCCAATCACTAGTGCCTTACCATTTTCAAAAATAAGTATTTAATATAAAGACAAATGCAGCCAACTCCTACTCATTCCTTACCAAGGGAAACAGGGCTTACTTGAAAAACCGAAATTCACACGTAATCCGTATTGAACATTAATAATAAAAATAGCAGCTAGGATTTATACAGTGCTTTAATAATTGCAAAGCACTTTACACATTTTTATCTCACTTTATCCTCACAACATCCCTGGGAGGTAAGTCTTATTATTATCTCCATTTTACAAATGAGGAAACCGAAGCAGGCATAGGTTAAGTGACTTGCCCATGAGCACACTGCTATTAAGTGTCTGAAGCCAGCGGATTAAGTCACCAGGCTCCAGTCCAGTGCTCTATCCACTGTGGCACCTGGCTGCCTCTAATTTAATTTAATAATTTCAACTCTCCCTTCATTCCTCACATTCCACTTTTCTGGAAGACTGAAGGCTGAGGAGGCAGAAAGGTGGGGTCACTGACCCTCAGAGAAATGGGCTGAATCTCAGTTGAATAGCTCTCCCTTTTCCTGGCCCACCTATGGTGGAAAAATTAATGAATAGCAACGTGGCTAAAATTTTAAATAGCCGAAATCTCTCCCCACACCTCAGCAGGCTTTAGTTAGTTTTGCACAGAGTTCTTGATACCTAGTCTAAAACCAGCCACTTTCTAGCTGTGTGGTCTTAGGGAAATTACTTGATCTCTCTGTTTTCAGCATCCTAATCTGCAAAATAAATCCCATTAATAACACCTCACACTCATCTAATTGCTTCATACTTTACTGTGCACTTTCTGTACAACCACATGAGATAACATGAATATTAACATTTCTGTTTTACAGAAGAGAAAATTGTTTCTTTATCTTTAAAATGAGGCTAATCATAAATTGCAGAGCTAGGTCTCAAATCCAGGTCCTCTGATTTCATGTCGATTCTCTTTTACTATACCATGGTGCCTTTTCAGCCTGAAAATTCTATGAGTATATAAACGAATACATTTTTGTGGAGATGAATAAAATAAGAAATAGAAGCAAGGCAGTAGAAAATCCATAAATAAGCCATTAGATCCTAAGAATTCAAAAGTTGACTATATTTATACTTGATAATAGCCTCATTATGTGCAAACTGAATAGTCTTACGTTTATAGGTTTTATTGGCAGAAGGAACCTTAGATACCATATAGTCTAATCCTATAATTTTATGGTGAAATCTGCTTAGGAAGATCACCTAGACATGAAATAATAACTGGGATTCTTGAAAGCTAGTTTTTGAATATAGATAATTGTCTAAATAAGTTTTATTACACTAGGAGAAATGCTAAGCTCTTTCTCCTCAAGTCACTCTTTCAGAAGCTGAATGCTTTGGCCTCTGGTCCTTAGCACTCATCTTACCACATCTTCCTCCATGATTCTCAATAACTACAGCATTCACCTTGATGGTCCCTTCCAACACTTTGGTTTCACAGCCTCCTGACCTTCCTAACTCCAATGATCTTTGATATAGCATGGACAGTTCCAGCCCCTACAGCCACAGGTGGGAGGCATCTTCAGATCTACTCAGTTAGAATGACAGATGAATATCCAGGAATACAGCTCCCAATCCTAAAGGAATTCTAACAAGAGCTGGGTGGAGCTTTATCTGATTACCCTAAGCTTCTGCATTTATAAAAGCTTCCAGGCTCCATTTATCTGTCTCCACAGCCCTCTAACATCTGCAGGGTATCTGAAAGAAGTCAGATGCCTACACCAAGTTGGTTTCCTGGGAATCTGATACCCCATAGATAATATAGATAGACAAAAAAAAATTCAGAAAAAAATGTCTTTTTAAATTGTTAGGTTCACTAAGTTGGTTTGGGTATTATCTAGCATGGTTCAAAGCCTCAAAGATTTGTTGCTAGCCAGATTGACATATAAGGAAGGCAGGAATTGAGAAAAAAGAATTCAGATTTGGAGTGATACTTAGAAACAGGTTTACCTGGATTTTTTGTGTTTCCCTTCCTCTTCCATTAATTTGCATGGAAAAATTATATAATTCAGGGATGATGGTGATGCATCATCTATGGGCATCAGGCACATTCTCAAGTGCCTCTGAGAATCAAGACACCTCAAACTCATATTTCTTACCCCCTTCAAAAATGGGTTTGAAGGCACAAGGTTCCCGTAAGGAGTAAAGGGTAATTATGAGGAAGTTTTCATCTAAAATCAGATAGATGTTGTCACTGATGAGCAAGAACACAAGGTTCAAAGACAGATAAAATGCCTGCCTAACCTCTTTGTTCCAAAGTGCTCCCATTCTCCCACTTCCCCACCCCACTTCTACTCTCCACCAAGACTCTCCTTTTGGAGAGAACAGCCACGAAACACTTAAGACTTTGGGAATGGACTAATTCCTTTCCCTTGGAGAAACGGAAGCTGAGATTTTTCTTATCCTAATATTAGGTCTGGGAATAATCTTATTCCCTCATGGAAAGAGTTAAACCGTAAGCCTCTGGAATCCAGACTAAAAGACAGATGACAGAGCCCATTCTTCCTAGTATAGGAAAAAGATCAGATCTCATCAGAGGACTCCTCACAGGCTGGAAGCAGATTAAAAACCCCATAACCAAGAGTCCATCAGACCAAAGTTTAAAAGAGACCATATGACCAATACAGATGTCATGTAAGATCAGTGGGTGAAACAAGACAACCAGTAGGCACAAGATGAAATAGCCAGAAGACACTGGCAGCTCTATAGTGCTAGAGGCATGAGTATCCCTCAACACATTTGCCCTAGCCACACGTGTCCCTTAAATGTATTCTCCACCACACACAAACCTCTGTGTGTGCCCCTTCATGGGTGTGCCCTGGCCACATATCTTCCCTATATGTGTTCACCTCCACATATGTTCTACTCTTTCCACTATGGGTTTGTATACTTTTGGGAGAATGTGCCCCAAGTTTATGGGGCATATGTTCTATTGCTTCTTTTACCACTCTGCTATTTCATTTAAAAAATATGGATTTGTATCCTCTGGACGATTAACAAAAGTTAACAGATTGGGGCAGGGAATGGCTGGTGGGCTATGCAGAATGGATGTGAACCCATATCCTTAAACCTGGAGGTTTTCAGGGGCCTTATATATGAGGGGGAGCATAATCTAGGAGCTACATTGAGCACCTCACATGTTGCAAACAAATCAAGTCATTGGATAAATTTAGAGTGTGGCTTTGTCTCTCTTCCTTGAACCCCTCAAACCTGACTGACATCTTCATCTTATTTTTACATCAGCTACCCATAAACATTGCCACACCATAGGTCTTTTCATCATTGGAAATTCCTGTACTTTCAAAATTTCTAACTTTTAAATTCCTCTCTTTGACCACAACTTCTTACATTTCTATCTCTTCCATACCCTCATCCTATTGAACCTGCTTGGAACTCGGATGATAACCCTCAATCTTGTAACAAACATGAAATGCTTACTCTGTGCAGAACAGTAAGTTTTGGGAGAGTAAGATGGGAATAATACCCTAACTTCTTCCTCCATGCAAGGTAGACAAGTGTTTCTTTAAAAGATATTGAAATCATCCTTAAGACTTGGTTGGTTCAGGGGATTAAAGGTTCAGGTTGTTGATATTCCTGATTCCATGATTACAAAATGGCCATGAGGACCTTCTGCTGTTCTCTGTTGCTTAACTACATATTGGGCTACTTCGGCAACAGAGTTTTGTTCAACTGAATCAAGTCAACATATTCTCAATGTCCATCCTTGTTGAATATTTTTCCCTTACTATGACTAAGGACATCTCTTTTTGTTACCCTTTGGATGACTGATAAGTGTCCCATTTTGTTCCATTGCTGAACGAGGGAATGGCCTAAATAAGGCCCTGCCCAACCCAGGGAGCTATAAAGTTTAGATAGCATATGGCTTCTATTCTCATAGAGTTTACAGCCTAATCAAAAGATATACACACACACACAACTACGATAAACAATATTATATGATAAGTTACATTAGAGAAGTGCATAATAATAATAATGACATGAGATAAATAACAATTACTTTAGGGAAGTGCAGAACAAAGTGCTATATGAGATTAAAGGGGGAAGTTCATTACCAACAAGGGAAATCTGAGAAGCCTTCAAGTAAGGGGTGGCATATAGGTCAGGTAAGAATTCATCAGGTAAATAGGAGTAGATAAGTCCAAGGGAACAGATGATTATTCTTGTCCTAGGGGACAGATGATTGAAGGTATGTTTGAAGAAAAAGAGATTAGCTCAATTGGTCTCAAGTATAGTGCTTTCTCAAAAAACAGCTCGTTCCACTTTTGTGTGGCCAAAAGACCCCCCATTTCTTGTCCCAGGCTTGCCACTAGCTAGCCATATAACCTTGGGTGTCAGATTCTTCATCTATAGATAAGGGGATTGAACTAGATGACCTCTAACATCCCTTCTCATTTCTAAACAATGATTGTTAAGTCCACAACCATACCCTTCAGTCTCTACAAATCGCTGAGGTTTCTGCTTCACTAAGATCAAGGTCAAATAAACTATGAACTCCCTCATCACCTTCTCTTGACATTTCTGCATTTCTCTATATTTTCACCAACCTTTGCCAGTTCTCTGAAGATGATCTGCATGACACCAGGAAAAAGTGAGACAAACAAACCATGACTCCCTTACAGCATAAAGGATGGTGTTGCTAGACAAGCGCTTAAGAATTCAAACTGTTGACTCGCCAGGCCCATTCTTTGTTTTGTTTTGCTTCATCTAGTTCATAATTAGCTGCTGTGACCTACCCTCGGAGTATATCAGTACAGATTTTAGAGGTGGATGGAATGTTACAAATCATTGCATTTGCTCCCTTTACTTTACAGAAGAGGAAACTGAGGACCAGAGAAGTCAAATGACCTGCCTAACGTCATAGGCTACAAGTATGAGAGCTGAGATTGAAACTCAGGTCCTCTAACTCCAAAATCCAGTGCTAATTCCACTCTCCCACATCCTCTTCTGCTAATTAATGGAGACTGTTATCTTAATTATGCAATTCTTTGCCTGTCCTTTCCTGGCAACAAGCCAGATGGTATGTTATGAGCCTTCCCTTTCTTGTTTCCTTCCTATCTCAGAGGAAGAAGAGTCTCCTTTCCAAAATCTAAGGCTAACTCTTCCCTGTTAAAGAATCACCATCACCATGGTCTAATAGAAAGAACAATGACTGACATAAGGACACATTTTAATTCCTATTTGTACAGTTTTAGAGCTGTGTGATCTCACTTAACACATCTCTAAATCTCCACATACTTCAGGATAATACCTGTATGACCAACCGCACCTTTGCAAGGATCAAATGCATTAGCATGTGGATGGTGACTGTGTATGCTATTTCCCCAGGCCCTGCCCCTGTCTGAATTCCACAGCAGTGGCTGGCGTCTTTTGGCAGACGGGCATAACTGCCACGCCAAACTGCAACACAGCCGACATGGGACTGATTGGCCAGAGGCTGGTCATGGCTCCTGTTATGAAAACAGAGTCAAAATCAGGTTGAGCAAGGCCCTAGTGGGAGACGAAGCTGTAAGGGGAGGAGGGCAGGTGGGCCTACCTCCATAGCATGGAGGTATGAGTTTGGCAAAGAGTTCTCTAAATTTACTACACCCAACATTCTGGAAGTGCTTGCATGTATTTGTGTCTGGTCCCACACCTATGCATGGCTGCTTCCCTCCTCCAGCTTCCTCTGAATTCACCTCATTTGGATAACTCCCATCACTCTCACCTATAGCTCTCCATGGCAACGCCTGTCTCTAAGTGGTGGCAGATACTGTGAAGTTCAATATAAGTGTGAACTATTATTATTCCTTGTTTCTTCAATCCCACCCCTCCCACTTCTTCCTGTTTCTTGCTCAATTATCCCTTTCTTTCACTTACATCTTCAATCTTTCTCCTACTGGCTCCTTCCCCTCTGTTGAGAAACATGTTAAGTCTCTATTTCTACAAATATCTTCCAAGACCCTGCTACTCCCTCATTTGTCTGTTTCCCCTTCCCTTCACTGCCACACTTATTTTTTAAGTAAAATTTATACTTGCTACTTTTCCTTCCTCATTACCTGCTCACATCTCAATTCTCTGCAATCTGGTTTCTATTTCCCAGCTTTCTACCAAAACTACTCTGTTGTTATTGTTCAGTTTTTTCCTACTTTTCATGTCCCCATTTGGGGTTTTCTTGGCAAAGCTACTGGAGTGGTTTGCTATTTTCTTCTCCAGCTCATTTTACAAATAAGAAAATGGAGGCAAACAGGGTTAAGTGACTTGCCCAGGGTCACACAGCTAGCAAGTGCCTGAGGTCGAGATCTGAACTCAGATCTTCTTGACTCCAGGCCTAGCACTCTCCACTGTGCCACCTAAACTGCTCTGCCCCCACTCCTCACAAATCTTTCTTAGTTATTACATCCAATAACATTTGGTTGATCCTTATTTTCATGGAACTTTTTGTTACTTTTAACAGTGACCAAGATATCCATTTCTTTATTTTTCATGAGTTGCATACTCAATTCTTCTAGCTCTCTGGCCATGTCTTTCTGCCAAGCTGATTCATCTCCTACCCCTTACACCAATCTCCAATGCTCAGAAAAATCACAAAAGCCCCGGTTGGAAAAAAACCTCTCAGGGGAGCTCTTTGTGCTGCTTCTCCTGTGCACCGGCATCTCTAGCAGCATTTCTGCTCCCAAGGTAGCTCATTCCCTTTCGTATAGTTCTAATTATTAGGAAGTTTTCCTCAAACCCAAGCCTGAATTTATTTCTTTTTGCAAACTCAGTCCTTGTTCCTAGTTCCATGCTCTCTTGAAACAAGAACATGTCTAGTCTCAATCTAGATCATTCAAATAGTTGAAGACAACTATCACATCTCCCCTGAGTCTTCTCTGCTCAACTGATCTTTATCACAAGGACACAAACTTGAGGCTTTTCACAATGCTGGTCAACTATCATGTTGAAATGGAAAGAGTGTTGGATTAGATGTCGAAGACCTGGTTTTAAGACCCAACTCTGCTCTTTGTAACCTTGGACATGTTATTTAACTTCTCTGGGCCTCAGTTTCCTCATCTGTAAAAAGGAAGGCTTTAGACTAGATGGCCTCTAAACTTCCTTCCATTTTTTGTAGGTTCATTAATTTCTAAATTAATTTCTAAAATGAGGCATCTAGAACTGAATACATCACATCACATATGACCTAACCAACCAGGGCTGAATACAGTGAAACTCCCTCACTGACTAGTTATATACCAGTCACCTTGCTGTGCGGACCAGGAACCATAACTGGGAAGATTTAACTCTTTTCAACCCTCAAACTTTTGCTCTGGGACTCTGTTACCCTAATTGGTGAGTGCCTCATATGGCCATTATATCTAGATGTGTCTTCAGACATACTTCAGACTTTCCTTTTACTGCTAGGCCATCTCCTCACCATGTTCTGCTGCCCTGCCCTGTCCCCTTATTTCCAGTTCTTGGACCATGATTAAATCAATACTGCCAGTGCTAATGGAAAGGGTGGGTACATCTATTTCCCCTATTGCTCCACTCTCTATCCATGTTACTTTCCACCCAAAATACCCCTTCTTCTCCATGACTCCCGTATGTATAGTGTTCTTATATTAGAACATAGGCCCCTTGAGGGAAGGAACAGTCTTTGCTTTTATAATTATACTCCACAGTGCTTAGTACAATGCTCGGTGTATTGTGGTTAATAAACACTTTTTCATTCATTCTTTCATTCCTTCTTCCCTTATTCCAGGATATTATGCCTGTCTTTAGATATCCTAAGATTCCATTAGCTTTCTTGGCTGCCACATCAAGAACGTCAGCAGCTTTCTTAAAACATATATGTGTGTGTATATATGTATATGTATATATGACAAAATTGTGTCTATATACCTCCCCCATCTTACAATATAAAGTTGATGTTTTTGAACTTAAGTTTTATCCCTATTAAATGTTATCTGATTATATTGCCTCAATTTTCTAAGCTACCAAGAACTTTTTAGGTCTTACCTCTATCATCCCAGTGTATAAGGTATCCCTCCCTGCTTTGTACCATCTGCAAATCTGATAAGCATTCATGTATGCCTTTATCCAAGTTATTGATAATACAAATATTAAACAGTACATGGTCAAGCACAGATTCATGGAACATTCCACAAGAAATCTTCCAAGCTGATATCAGATTATTAATGACTACTCTTAATGTCCAGCCAGTCTGTCAACTACAAATACACCAGACTGAACTATTGGCTAGTGTGTATTCCTACATCTTTTCCAAATTAATAGCACAGCAGAGTTTATCAAAAGCTTTGCTAAAATCGAGGTATCTACAGCATTTCCCTGATCCCCCATTTTAGTAACCTAATCAAACAAATAAATAAGGATGCTCTGTCCTTAATGAAGCCCTTTGTCATCAACATGTCTTTTTCCAGATAGTCATAATATCTTATTGCCATTCCTTAAGATTCTATTTGTAGCCAGTTGCTCTTTTTATATTAAAGGTACTGCCCATTCTCCCAATAACCCACATGCAAAACCCCATGATATCTGATTCCTTCTTTTTCCTAATCCCTCATAGCCAGTCAGTTAAAAAGCAGTCCTCCCATTTCTTTCTCTTTGATCTTTCTCCTATCTGTCCTCTCCTATTCAACTCTCATTATAGTGTATTTGGTCTATTATTATAGCCTTCTATCTTGTTCCCCTGTTTTCAATTCCCCCACTTTCTTTATGCCACTGCCAGCTTAATCCTCCTAAAGCAAAGCTCTGATCATATCACTCCCCTTCTCAAAATTATTCAAGGGCTTCCCATTGACTACTGGATAAAGTTCTTAGTCTAACATGAAATTCTTTCCATGACCTGGCCCCAACCTACTTTTCTAGCTCTTTCTTATATTATATGTCTTTTTTTTTAATATTTTCTGCCCAATTACAAGTAAAAACAATTTTTAACATTTTTTTTAGAATCCCAATTCTATTCCTCCCTCTTTCCCTCCCCCCCCTTGAGATGGTAAGCAATCCGATATACATTATATGCATTACACAACTTATGCATTCCCTCAATCAAATCCAAAGTATTTAAATGCCAGCCATGTGCCAGACACTGTCCTTGTGCCAGCTAAACTGAAACTCCTGCTGTCTACCTACTATACCTCTCACTTTCTTGGCTCTTTGACTTTCTCCATGATGCTCCCTCTACCTGGAATGCCTTTACTTCAACTCTGCTCCACTTGTGCCTCCAGGCCCATATGAATTGTCATGTTCTCCACGAACCTTCCCAGATCCTATTCTCTGCTCTGTCCCAACCCTCTCTGGTTAGCTACAATACCTCCTCTGAGTTAACAGAATATGTTGTATGCCCCTCTTTTTTAGTTTCTCAACATTCTACATGGTATTAGTTACTTTTCTATACATCCTACCTGCCCTCTTACACTGAGATCAAGAGTTTTGTTGAATTGAATAAATGGAATACTGAGTCAAGTTCATATTTTTTTTAAAAGAAACACTGGACTCTCAATTAAGAGCCTTTATGCCAAAACAATAAAAATAGTGCTTGAAATCCAATGTCCTATGACATTCTAGTAGGGTATGGAAGGGGGAAATTATTTGATATTTCAAAGAATGGCCCTTCTGGCGGTCTTATGCATTTTACCCAATGCTTTCTTAGTCACTCAGCCTAATACTTTTACCAAAACTCTTTTGTATACTTGGATGGGATCTTCCTTCACTGTCATCTTCATATATTTGTGTCATTTCCAAAAGCAGCAGTTGAGGGCCAGATTATAGCTCCCAGGCAACTTTCACTGCTGATTTTATTTCTTCTGCATTCCTTTTAGTGAATAGGTATGGCATTTGAACATGACCCTGTCACACTACAGGTAAACTACAGTTTCAGTATAGATTAGGGGCAAAGAGAATTTAGGCTTTCAGGCTTGAAGGAGTTGTTAAAAGATTACCAATCTGAAAAATAAAACAGTAAAAGATGAAACAGATCAAATACAAAATATTTGAGTCTGTGCTTCAGAGGGAAGTTCAGGAGATGATACAAAGGACTATAAAATGCATAATAGTCAACATATATCATTCTATTAACAGGAATTGCCACATCTCTGGTCTTGCAATGATCCATTCTCAAAAGTATTGGCAAGATGTGTTTATTGAATTTTTTCTCATTAAGACTCTTTGACCAGTCTTTCTGGTTTTATCATAGACTATACTAAAAGTAATCGATTTTAAATTCCGTTTTCACCCCATCTAGGAAAAAAAGATAAAAACTTTGTATAAAATGATCATATTAGTCCAGAGTTCTATACTGTGTCATAATGGATTGGAAAGTTATTATAATTCTAGTCAGCTCTTGAAAATAGTCTCAGATTTAAAAGGGAAGATTTGACTGTTTCCACTGTCCAGTTTTCATTAATGCTGTGAAAAGAAAATTGGAATTTTAGGTTCCTGTGGTGTTTGTGAATTGAAATTAATCCAGTTTCTTCCTCCACCCCAGCTCCACGAAGAATATACTTTTTTCATATCTATATTTCAACACAAACCATACCAGAAGAAAAGATGAGCAAATCACTCACAAGAATGAATGCTTAAATGATGCCATTTGTAATGAAGCAGAGAGGCAATTATATATATAACATGCACTAATTTTCACTTGCTGCATGGTTATTTTGAGAAGTGATAGACACCGCATGTCTCAAATCACTCATCTACTCCCTCCTTGCTGACCCTATCCACACCCTAATGCACCTTTCTTCTTCCAGTTTACTCCTACAGTTCAGATAAAAGGCCAGATGAAGGATATGCCTGACATATCTCAGCCCTCCCCCTGGCAAGCTGGTGATTCAAGAAAAACAACACAGAACATTGGGATTTTAAGAGCTTTTTGCATCCTGCCTGACTGCTGGGGTCAACTTTGACCATCACTCCCCACACACACACTTTAAGAGTGGCAAGAAACGTCAGAGTGCCACAGCCAATGTGAGTGGGAGAATCATCAACCTCAACACAGATTTGCAAATCATTCATCTGAATGTAACTTGAAAGTAGGTAAAAGAAGCAGTTTAAAAAAAGTCCTAGAGTTTTATTAGCTAATGTGGCCATGTCCAACCCAAACTAACACCACTCAGAACAGGGGACAGAACTAGCATGTTCCTCTGAGGGTGCAGAGGCCCAGAAAGCCAGGCAAGCTCTCCTGAGTCTCCTGAGGAAGGCACAGAAGGTTGATCTAAGTCTGATCTCTAACATGCCAGTCTGGGGAGGGCACAGGAACATGGCTCACAACCTTGTGCCGTATCACTCCTGTGCCTCTTAAAATCTCATGAAGTTAGTTTGGAAATCATGATAATAAGGCTAAATCTACACATATATTTTGTTTTAGCCAGTTTATTCTTACAAGCCCATGCCACGTTCATTCTTACCTACATATATCATCTTGGTATCCCTCTCACCTAGAATGTTACCCTTTTCCTCCCAGGGTCACACAGCTAATATGTTTGGGATACAGAATTTGAACCCAACTCTGCCTGACTCCAAAGTTGGCTTACTATCCACTATACCATTCTCATGCCCTCATCTTTGTCTATCCAAACAATTTCTATTATTGAAAAGTCCATCCAAACTCCACCTCTCTAATGACTAACAATCTGTAAAGCAATTTTCTTAAACTCAGGATTAAACATCACACACACACACACACACACACACACACACACACACATACACGTACCCACTCTTCTATTCAGTAAACTTCAGTGTTCTCTGTTACCTTCAGGATCAAATATCAAATCATTTGTTTAGCTTTTAAAGTTCTTCATAACCAGATCCCTTCCTACCTTTCCATCTTCTTACACCTCACTCTCTTCCACATAGTCTATATTCCAATGATATGAGCCTCCTTGCTGTCCCTCATACAACTCTGTTCCCCTCACAACTCTATGCATTTCCGCTGGCTGTCCTCATGCTTGGAATTTTCTCCTTCCTCTTCTCAGCTTGTCAGCTACCCTGGATTTCTCTGTGTCTCAGTTAAAATCCTACCTTCTGGGGCAGCTAGGTGGCACAGTGGATAGAGCACTGTCTCTAGATTCAGGAGGACCTGAGTTCAAATCTGAATTTAGACATATAACACTTACTAGCTATGTGACCCTGGGCAGTCACTTAACCCCATTGCCTAGCCACCCCCCAAAAAAAAAATCCTACCTTTTGCAAGAAGCCTTTCCCAATCTCCCTTAATTATAGGGCCTTCCCTCTGAGTTCAGCCTTTCTGAGATTGCCCCTAATTTATTTAATGTGTGTAGATAGTTGTTTGCAGTTTGTCTCCTCCATTTGATTATGAGCTCCTTGAGAGCAGGAACTATTTTTTGCCATTTTTTGTATTGCCAGCACTTAGCCCATAGTGCCTGGCACATAGTAGGTGCTTAATGAATGCGTGCTGACTTGACTCGGAGGCAACATGGCACACTGAAAAGAACTCTTGATTTACAAGTAGGAGTGATGTTTTCAACCATGATGTTGAGGAAAACTCTAGGAAGGCATTTATAGAGACTCCCACCTGGTTAAGCAAGGGCCAGGCTGGGGTGTTTGAGTGGCACATCCTGCTTTTGGGTCCCTTGCCTCTTTTGCACCCAAAGATTTTTGGTGGGTTGCTGTTGTGGGTGACCGGAGGTCAGAGTCCCATGGGTTGTTAGTGATTGGAGGTCAGAAAGGTGCCAGTAGTAGCACTGGAAACAGCTAAAAGTGGAGTGGACTAATAAACCATGTATACACAGTCCTTGATACTTTTCTCTCCCAACCTTCTATCCCTCATGAGAGAAGAAGCTTCCATTAACTGTACAAACCTACATTTCATCATCCCTTTTCCCAAGGAGGAAAAGAGACAGTCAAAGATATGACAGACAGACACTCAAGCAGACAAAGTGGCTTACACTTCCAGAGCTGCTAGCATAGAAAAAAAAAGTAGTCAATGTTTGTGTCTTCTATTTCCTAACTGTAGATCTTTGCATTCATGCCCTTTCATTCCTTTGACAAAAAGGAAATTGGTGGGCACCAAAGTCCACTAGGGCTAATGTGTTATTTTCTAACACAGAATGATTGGGATGAAAGAGAGAGAAAATACCAATCTTTATTAGCATAACCTGAAGTAGGAATAAAGAAGTCTCCCTGATTTCCCCAAGGAAGAGAAAGATAGTGTATCATAATCACTCCCTAGATTGTAGCTCCTTGAGCAAGTACCCAGAATGAACCAAATGAAATGAAAAACAAAACAAAACAAAATAAAACACTACCTTAAACCTCACCATTTGTCCCTTAGCTTTCACTTCTCAGCTTGAGGTTGAGGAAAGGAACTGCAGATTTCCATACCACTAGCCTGGCTACTGTTCCAGGGGTCAGAAAAAAGCTCTGCCCACTCCCTCCTCTCCAGCGTGTTCTAACTTCTCCCTCCAGAGATACTACTAATTCCTGCTGTAGAGAGAAAATCCTGCCCTCTAGTCCTGATCTTGCTTTAATTTCCTCTCTTCTCATCTTAGTAAGAAATATAGCTCCTAAAATTTTCAACAATTTACATCCGCTTCTAAGTTGACCTGCCCAAGCCTTACGAGAAGGACTATTACAGGAGCAAATGCATATGTGAAGAATGCCATGCCTTAAAGAACATAGATGCTTGACTCTGTCAAGTGCATAGCATTAGGGCAGGAGAGTAGTTCAGAGACAGTGTTCTCAAGGACACAACTTGGGGTTGAGCTTCACTGTTCTACAGTGTGGTGGGAAACACTTCTAGAAACATAAACCCACTGCTTCAGCAGCAACCAATATCATACTTTTTCTGATACCATTCCCAATGAGAAGGCAACCAGGTAAGCATATAAAAGTCATGAAGTAAGACACACCCCAAACTCACTTGCTGGGTGGATAGAAATCATATGTTCTTCCCACATCACTGCTGCAACTGTGTAGAAATTAGAGTAAGCTAATAAGTATAAGGACATAAAACCAGGTCTTCTAAGTTTTTGCTCCTTCTAATTCATCACAATTCCTCCATTCTTCATATGTAAAGGAATTCTGACATTACATCTTGGCCTGCTAGCTAAGGATTCACCCACCCTATTTCCTCTGATACCCCTAAATATCTTGATTATTAGTAGCTGGACATATTGGGCTCCAACTCAACCTAGCTCTTCCTTATAGACCAAATGACTTCAACTGATGGCTAATATAATCACTCCTGGGAGAGAGAACTACCTTTGATATATTGTTTTCTCTTCCTATCTTGGCTTCTTCTTTCATTATAATATACTTAATATTATATTTTTAATATAATAATTGTTCACATATAGAATTTTATGTTTTATTACATTATCTTATTCAAGATGGAGGGTAGGTATCAGAGATCATTATACCCATTTTATAGAGGAAAAAATTGAGACTTGGATTTTTCCCAGTTGCAAAGTTATAAATGTTAGCATTCAAATCTGGGTCTTCCGATTTGTTTCAATGATCTTTTTGCCTATATGTGGACTTAACTTTCCTTACACTATATTTCTCTCTTCAAGATTGGCAACTATATTACATCATCATAGTATTTCTGGCTTTCTCCTTTTCTAAACTCAACAGGACACTTGCCACATTTCAGCAAAAGCTTTTAAAAAGAATTCTCTAAAAAGGAATCATGCTGTGCAGTAGGTAAACAACATCAGTAAAGGTGACATGTATGTAGGATTCCTGAGGATTTTTTTCTGCACTAATTCACTATAGCCCTGCTTTTTTTTTATCCTCTTACTTATTTTAAGAGTAAATTACATTAGGAAGCATTCATTTTCTCAGACCTACAAGTGAAATCCAAAAATACTAAATACACTGATTTGTAAATCAATATAATTTGTGGAGAGCCAGAATTTTTTGGCTGGTCTTGTAGTATTTTTTTTGGGGGGGTCCATTTGGTAAACACATACTTAGTCAACACCCAAAAAGAACCAATGTCCTAATTTTTTAGAAAATTGAATCTGAAATCCTAGTAAGGGGGCTAGCCTTTTAGCACCAAACCACCTATAAATTACAGTTGTTTAGAAAAACCCTACATATGATGGAGAAGCCAAAAGGGTTTCATTACATAAGAACTATTGCCTTCTACAAAGAAAAAAAATCCTCTTTGATTAGATGCCATTCTTTCCTGCTGTTCTTCTATCAGCACCTTATTGTTAATGTACAAAAATATTCACCACTGACAGGAAAGCTATAATTCTCTTCAGTACACCCAGCAATGCAAGGGAAATGTGAGTCAGAATTGTACCTAGTGAAGACTCAGCTTTGACTTGTTTTTACTATCCCAAATTCAATCTTGACTTCATTATATTGGGTGACTTCATGAACTCTTTAATGGTTTCCACTGCAGAATTGCTATACCTTCTAAAACATCTAGTTTTGGAAAGGTAGGCCCCATCCCCCAGAGATAATTAGTAAGACATTCAGAGCAATTACCACTTGACTGGTCACTAGAATTTAATCATATAATGCCAAAGGGGATAGATAGATTGCTGTAGGTTGTATATTTTTTTCCCCTGATGTTACCCAGAATCCTCTATCTTAAAATCAATTTGTTGGCTATCAAAGGATAATTAAATTCACTTTTGAATAATCACATGTTCTTATCCAAAAAATTTAAATGTAGAACAAAATTATCTTCCAATCAGGCTCTAACAACTATGATCTAATGAATGACATTTCCCTTAATATGATCATAATGACTTATTTAATGAAAAGATGCACCTTGTTCAATATACATGTCTTTATTCTTAATGGGGTTAACGGGACTGGTTCAATATAATCCTCTGATTTTTTTCTTTTCTCCAAAACCAGCACACTGGAAAACCACTCAGAATCACAGGGTAATTGAAGTATATTTAGCTTGATGAACACTAATAAATGTAAAGCACCCTTTGCAACAAAATTAAAAAGTATAGCACGGAATTATGTAAATGTACATTTTCATATATTTGTCTTCATAGAATTGCCAAACATCTGAAATCACAAAAAATAGCTTCCTGCATTCTATAATAAATGAAGAGTCTTCCTACAAGAGGAAGCTGCATTTCAGAAGCCATTTTGTTCTCCTTGTGTTTTCTTAACCTTTCTACTTATATAGCACAAGAATAGGCTAGCATTATAAACTGAATTTTTAATGGTGTTTGATTCATGATTTCTCCAAAGGAAATGATACATATAAGCATTTAGGTTAGTTTTTAAAGTGCAGATACACTCACATGAATATATATATATATATATATATATATATATATATATATATATATATATACATATATACATGTTTACATATGAGGAAAGTACAGAAGGAGGGAAGGAGAGAGAGAAAGGGAAAGGAAGAGAGAGAGGGAGGGAAACAGAAAGGGGGAAGGGTGGGAGACAGAAAGGGGGGGAAGGAGAGAGAGAGAGAAAGGCAGAGAGAGAGACAGAGAAAGACAGAATTGTAGCTGACAAACATACCCTGTGATTTTATAATCAAGATGTCTGAAATAATCAGGCCATCCTGCTCCCAGCTAATTTCCATATGGACAATGTCCAAAACTGTTGTGCCAGTTCAGGTTCATATACACATCAATGCATATTATATTTGCCTATTTTCCTCCTTAGACTGTTCTCTGTCAGCTACCTCACAATTTTAAGGAAGAAAAAAGAATTTCCGCATTCAAATCATTTTACCCTCCTAACTAGGATTGGTACTTACAATTATACTGAACCTCAGAAGTCTCATTAAAAGCAATTGACAAGATAGTGACTAAGTTCAATTAAATTATATTTGTTGAAAATAAAAGGAAGATTACTTAACTACCGTTCCCAATTGCTTCTTTTTTTCAAGTATTCAAAGGCTCAGCTTTGAAGGGAACTGTTGGTGTTGAGGCAGCTAGGTGGTACAGTGGATAGAGTGTTGGGCCTGGAGTCAGGAAGACTCATTTTCTTGAGTTTGAATCTGCCCTCAGACAATAATTAGTTGTGTGACCTGGGCAAGTCACTTCACCCTGTTTGCCTCAGTTTCCACATCTGTAAAATGAGCTGAAGAAGGAAATAGTAAGCCACTCCAGTATCTTTGCCAAGAAAACCCCAACAAAAAATCAGACATGACTGAAAGTGACTAAACAACAAACTGGTATTGGTGGCAATGGAAGCTGTAGAGGAAGTGAAATGATACTCTCAGTTTGTAGTAGGCAGCACTGCCAGGGCTCACTCATGTAAAAATTTTATTGAGAGCAAAATTTTTGCAGAAACAGGCAGATGGGGCAGGAGATGGAGACTGATTGTGATAGTAAATGAAGCAAGTAAACAATGCAAGTCTCAACAAGAGGCCATTTTTTTCATTGTTGTTTTGGTAGATCTAATCATACAATCCACTCCATATGATTCCTTTGACATTTAATTCCAGAACCATAAATAAGAATATTTGTTCTTGGGACAAATGGTAGGAAAAGTGATTTTCTTATCCTGTGACCAGTGAGAGCAAGATAGAGAGAGATGGGTTAGGTTTCAGGACAGTGCATTCTGCTACAGGCTGTGGCCAGGTGAAGAAAGGAAGGACTGGAAAGATGCTCCTTGGTCTTGGATTCTTCTTTCCTACTTGGTGTCAAGATCCATTGCATCTACACCACAAGACCCATCAACAAGCAACCAAGGCCCAACACCTGGTCAGCTGTCCCTAATTCCCTACCAGCTTTAATCACACATTAACCCGCCATTAACAATAAATACATCTTCTGCCTTCTGCATACTCCAAAGACAAGGGAGAAGTTCCCAGGAATTGTCTAGCATGATTACTACCACCCACTTCAGGTGACTCATGTAAACAACAATAATGCCAAAGAGAACCTAGAAGGCATTGCCAAGGAATGGGAACTTTAGTGCAAGAAACTGCCAGCCACAGGGACACAGGTGATGTTTTTACTTCTGCTGCCAATGGTTTCAGAAGAGCAATAAAGATTTGAAAAAGTGAAGAATTGATTTAAAATATGATATCTGAGATTGACTGGGATTTCTGACCATAGCTTAACAAATAGGAATGTGGGCTCTTAGCAAGGGATGCTGAATACCTTAAAAAAGATGGGAAAAAGAAAAATAATAAAAATTTGCTGTAGTCTTTAAAATCTCATCAACAGGGATTTAAATGAGAAGGAATGGGAGAAAATTGCCCATGAACATCTACCAACATTGATACCAAAGACAGTAGCTACTCAGAAGTTCAAACTACAAAGAAGTCAGCAATAAAAACAGTTGCCTTACCACCTTGTTAGTGATAGACATTATAGAGAAGGATTTGTCAACTTAAGAGCAGAACAGCCTCTCAAAATAGCAAAAAGCAGTAGCAAGGGAAACAAGTGGGTGGAAAGATTGGTATGAATGCTCTCACTTTCTCTACCACTTTGGTGTGGGCTTGGGCCACTGCTTCACCATGCTGGGACACAAACTCAATTCAAGAAGTTCCTAGCTGAGAAGCAAGAGCAAAATTATTCTTTCCCTCGGTGGAATTACATGAAAACTGTTATAAAGTCGAGTTTCAATTCAAAATGGAGATAGTATAGAAGAAGTAAGGTTGGCTTATAAAAAGCAACCCATGTGATGACACAAATGCTTATCCTGTACCAAGTCCACCATCTTGCACCAAACAAAGGAAAAGTAAATACACTCTTGCTTGTTGCATTTTGAAAGCTGCTTGGCAAGGTATAGACATCAAGAGAAAATTGTCATTGAAAAGACTAATTCTGACATTTTGCTTTTGTCAGCTGCATTAATAGGTCCATGATTTATCTTTGAAGGAAAAAAAAAAAACTGGTGCGAAATACAGCTGAACTAATCACCCTGATGATTAAACTTCAAATAGATGTGAAACTGGATAGATTTGCCAGGAATTTTATTGCAATCCACTGTCATTAAAAACAGTGGTAGGATTACTACATTTGGAATCTAATGCCTCATGACCTTATGAATAAGGAAGTGGAAATGGTACTTTAAAAGATTAAATTGGGAAGAATTGCTAGATTCGTTCAAATGTGAATAGAAGAAATCTCTCTTAGATGTTACACAAGGTACCAGCAGACAGTTCTCAAGGTATCTCATAGAAGGAAAGACTCTCAAAAAATAGGGAAAAAAATGGATAGTACTATTTAAATAAGACTTCAGTGACAACTGACCTACATATCTACCTTCCTATCTAAATGCTATAGTAATGATCTATGTACATATCAAAGAGATCCTCAAGAAGAATATGAGATAGGTTTTTGCAGACTTTATAGCAAACTACTTACACATTTTACTGAGAAGTATGGGGAACAAAATATCTCATTGTATTTGTTTGTTGAAAATTTTTAAAAAAGGATTTGACTTACTAGAGCACAATGTAGACTTAAAAGCTCACCTCTAACAAAGTGTTTTACTCCCTACATGTTAACATACAGATAGCTAGAGAGATGCAGCCACAAAAATAATAATAGCTAGCCTCCATATAATGCCTTAATGTTTGCAAAGTGCTTTATAAATATTCTCTCATTTTATCCTCATGAGCCTAAGAGATAGATATTCTTATGATTATTTTTACTTTACAGGTGAGGAAACTGAGGCAGACAAAGGTTAAGTGACTTGCCAAGGATCACAGAGTTAGTATGTATCTGAGGCAGGGTTTTAAGCCAGGTTTTTCACTTTATTCACCATACCACCTAGCTAGCTGATAAACAGAGATATAAATTTGTTCCATGATCTACTAATTATCTATATCAACTGAAGGATTTAAAAGGTCCACATATGCTTGCCAAAAACATTTGCTATTTTTGTGGAAGCTGCCCAATACAGAGTTCAAATGAAAGAGGGAATTCCACTAGATGTTGTCCAGATGCTTCTTTTGAAGAGGACATTGCATATCAAAACCATGAATACCCTTTGTTGTTGTTCAGTCATTTCAGTAATGTCCAACTGTTCTTGACCCTATTTGGGGTTTTCTTGACAAAAATACTAGAATGGTTCTCATTTCCTTCTCCAGCTCATTTTGCAGATGAGGAAACAGACAAAAAAGGTTAAGTGACTTGCCCAGGGTGACGCTGCTAGTAAGTGTCTGAGGCCAGATTTG
Organism: Phascolarctos cinereus; assembly: GCF_003287225.1. NCBI lineage: Eukaryota > Metazoa > Chordata > Mammalia > Diprotodontia > Phascolarctidae > Phascolarctos > Phascolarctos cinereus. The sequence goes on from NW_027555625.1 coordinate 96,764,172, forward strand.
AATTCACAAAGATGAATTTTCTACTGTGCCATCTAGTTGCCCAAGAATTCGATAGAACCACTTTAATGAGTCCCACTGCCACTCAGACAAGACTGGCCTAAAAATCCACAAAGGAAAACCAAATAAATGAAGAATACATATTGTCAGGCCTATCACATCCATACGTCTCTGGATTTACTGCATCAAAGTATTAGATATACTTTATTAGGCAGACACTGCAGATGACGACTTCCATTTTGGAAATGTGCAAATAACACTTTCACCATTCCAAGTTGTTCCTTGTCAAAAGAGCCAATGTTTATAACACCAATATGCTTCTGTTGAAGCTATATGGTGGAATATCTGATTTCAGAAGAAACAAATTTAGATGACCCAAAGGGCAATGGAAAGATGCATATTGGGTGTGAATAGGTTGCGGCATATTAACAACAATAACTTTCATGTGAGAAGTGGCATTAAAGAAATTTAACTCAATTAGCTAGCATTGATTAAGTTTACTATAGTCTAGAACAGGGGTGGGGGAACCTGTGGCCTTGAGGCCACATATGGTCCTCTAGGTTCTCAAGTGCAACCCTTTGACTGAATCCAAACTTCAGGGAACAAATCCCCTTAATAAAGGGATTCATTCTGTAAAACTTGGATTCAGTCAAAAGACCGCACCCAAGAACCTAGAGGTACAAAGTATTGTGCGTCATCCAAGGCATAAGAATAGGGATTGTTTCAGTCTTTAGATCTGTCTCCTTAGCTCCTATCACAGTGCCTATTACATAGTAGAAATGTTATAAGAGCTTGTTGATTGATTAATCAAAAAAAGGATGTGGGCCAGTAAGGTAGAGAGAGTAAGTCCAGCATAACAGTTTGATTAACCAAGCACTGCACTGTTATCCTTGGAATACTAAAATACCTAAGGGTCATTTTCTAGTCTATTGAATAAAAATTCTGTAGAGGCTTTTGGAAGGTCATCTACAGGAATCATCCAGGTTATGAAGGCCCAGATGAGATATAATTTGTCCTAACAGACATCAAGAAAGATAAAACCATAGATCACAGATCCTCCAAAGCATCAGAATATCTATTACTTACTCCCTAAATACAATCTACTTAATCAAGAAAGAGGGTTAAGTAGTCTCATTTAATTCATCCATTAAATAGAAGTAGCTAAATGATATAATAAATGGGGGGGGGGGTTCAACTTAAAGTCAGGAAGACCTGAGTTTGAATCTTGCCTCAAGCACTTACAAAAAGGAATATTTCAGCCTCAGTTTTCTCATCTGTCAAGTGGGGATCTATAAGAGTCTTTGATCTCTCTTAGCATCAATTCCCTTATCTGTAAAAGGGGATAATAAATACCACCCACTTTACTAGGTTATTGTGAGGATCAAATGAAATAAAATGTAAAATGCTTTGCAAATCTAAAAGTACTATATATACTATAATTATTCTTACTACTATTATTAGTACTATTACTAGTATTATTAGTACTATTACTATTAGCTACTTATTTATTTATTTTTCATTCCACAAGCATTTCTGAGTACCTTACATGCTGTCATGTTCCCTTTACAGCACCATAGTCCTGGTCAGCCTTTAAAAGGTATATAGTGACAGACTGTGACCATCACCTGATCTTCATTTGTTTAGAGGACATTTTAGCATTTTCTATAAGAATTATTGACCCTTTTCTGTCTCCCTTCACTACACAGATATCTTTTCCTTTGCACAAATGCTGTAGATACCATTCTTTTTCTAAGGTAAGGAAAAGTTAAAGCATTTGTGGATGGTTTTCTTGATTTGTTAAAGTCTAAAATACTATTAACTCTCTCTCCCCTCCTCCTTGAAAGTGTAATATGTTCATAGTATTACAAAAGGAGAAGACAAAATCATGGAGTAGTTAGAATCATATGAGTTCCTAGAAAATGGACAACTGACCCTAGAGATGAGAATCCTCCTCCTTTAAGAGCAAAAAAACCCCAACAACAACAACAACAACAAGAACAAAGACTGGGGGCAGGAGGGGTGGTAATCAAACTTCAAGAAATTCCCATATGAAAGGAGAAAAATCTCTCATTCCAAACTCATCCACTCTAGGGATCCTAATCAGTTTCAGACTTCTTTCTGAGCTTTTCACCAAGAAGCAATTCCAATGGGAAGTGAAGTAATAAAACCTGGCAGGATTCATATTGCTAAATAAAATCTGAACTTGAATTCATGTCTGTAGTCTATGTTCCATTGTGACCAGAGACTTCTGCAATAAGATTTATTGTGAACCTAAAGTTTTAAGATTCAGACAGTGGAGCCAATGTTATTTTCCCCTAGTGTTTAAAAATAGCTATGTAATGGGAAGAAGGGAAGAAGGAAACGGAAAGTATACATATCCATGCTGAGGAAACAGGTGAGCTAATGCTTCTGAGGAGTCTGCCCATCCACTGGAAAACCCAATGTCGGTCCATGTGACTGAAGTCAGTCAACCTTGCCCTCCCCCTATAAACTTGGGACATCCAATCCGTCTTCAGAAGTAGAGAAACTCTATTTTTCACATCAATATGACTGACATCAGTGAACTCTAATTTATAGCTGTGGTGACAGGGTAGCACACAGCAAAGCTTCTGAAGCAATAACTTCCTGCTTGGATTTTATTCCTTCTTGTTCCTCAGTGGGTTTCCATGCTTTATTCCTTTCTTTTCTCTGCCTATATTGCTACTCCCTAATCACTGCCTTTTAAATGCTCATCTATCCTTCCAGGTCAAGTTCATATGACACTTGCCACATGAAGCCTTTCCTAATTTCCAAAACAGAAATAATCCCTCCCTTCTATAGGCCTCTTCTATGAAGTCTTCCATTATTATTATTGGTATACATATATAATTTCCCCATTAGACTCTTAACTATTTAATGAGAAACTGTCTTGTTTATCCTCATTCCTGCCTCTTAGAATCCTTAGCTTCCTTCAAAACTTAGCTCATGCCACCTCCCACAGGAAGCTTTCCTCTCTTTCTAGTTGCTAGTGCCCTCCACCCACAAATTCCCTTGTATATATTCCCTATTTAACATATTGTGCTTATGTTATCCCACCCAGTGAAGACTTTGAGGGGAAGGCTGCTTTTGTTTTGTCTTTGTGCCTAGCATATAGAAGATATTTGAGTATTTGGTGAATTGTATTTACCTCTTTACCCTATCACACATTACATATAGTAGGTGTTCAATCTGTGCAGGTTAAGTTGAATTTCCTTTGTTGCATTTCATGGTGTTCACTTTCTTTTCTATGTCTAGGTGATTTCAGTGTTTGTCCACCACATTTCAATACAGAAAAGTACCAACACTTTATATGGTGTTTCTTTTCATTCAGGTGATAGAGAAATCAAAGATACAACCTGAGAAGGGGAAGAAGGACACTGGGTAGGGCAGAACACAGCCCTTAATTTGCAAAGTGGCACTTTGCCAAATGATCACTTTCACAGCTCATCAGGTAGGTTTGGGAGGAATATAATATGATCCCTGGGCCAAGTTTGAATGAATAATTCACTAGCACAGAAAGAGGAAAAAAAAATAAATACTTTTGCATGATTTTCTTCATCAGATAAAATTAACACAATCTTAGGCTGCATTAATAAAGTAGAGTGTCCAGAACAAGGTAGAGAATGATCTGACTGTATTCTGCCCTGGTCAGACATCTAAAGTACTGTGTTCAGGCATGTGTGCAACATTTTAGGAAGGATTATGAAAACCTAGAGGGTGACTCAAATCATAACAATCTTGGGAACTATGGCATACAAAGAAAAGGGCTGTTTAGCCAAGAAAAGAGCAGATTTGCAAGCTGAGGAGGAAGAATGATAGCTCTTTTGAAAAATTTGAAGTAATGAAAATAACAACCCTGAGTGTTGTAAAGAGGCAAACTGTCAATCAATCAATCAACAAATATTAAGCATCTATTATGTGCTGGATCCTATTAGAGGTCCCCTGCAGGGAAAACCAATATGATGAATAAAACAAAAGGATCCTTACACATAAGGAGCTTACATTCTAAAGGGGTAAATGAGAAAGTGTGTATATATAAACATCTATCTATGTGTGTACTCAACATTATATATGTATGCATGTGTGTGTGTATGTAGACACAGATATGTATACAGGGTAGCCCAAAAATCTTAGTATACTTTTAAACTTTAATAGCTTTGCTTAAGAGCTTAAAAGTTCACTAAAGACTTTTGTACATGCACAATTATAGAGCTAACAATTAGAGCTAGTCACAGTGGAACGAGTTGTCTCAGGAAGTAAAAAAAATTCCCCCAAACCAGAGGTGATTAAATATGGGTTGAATTAGATAAATTCTGAGTTCCCTTCCAACTCTAAAATTCTATAATTTTATGATAGGGTAGCCATAAGAAAAGGTATAAGGAGAGAAGACTGGTTATAGCTTGAGAAAATATCAGAAGCATAAGAACAGACCTCTCCAAAAATTGGGTAAGTTGCAGGAAAAATCAAACAAGTAAACCAAAAAATTGATGGGGGGAGAGAGAACACAATTGAGAATGTTGTACTACCAGGAAAAAAAAATGGAAATTAAGTGCAGATTGAGGAAGATGAACATGATGAAAAAGTGATGATCTGGTCAGACAAGTAAATTTCCTGAGAAACAGAAGTGAAAAAAATTCTTAACATAAATATCAAAATATAAAGGAGGGGATGAAGAGAAATGTTAAGAAACGTCAGGTCCTGAAATAAGTGGCACATAATGAAAGGGTGGGAAAGTCAAACTAGACTTAGTACAAGTAGTTAGATAAGCCTCAAATGAGCCTAACGTTACAAGCCACCATGACATATTCATTGGACGATAAACCTTGGAACAGGGAATGGGTAACCAGAAACAAAGAGAATAAAAGGAACAAGTTTAGTAAGGTGATAAATTCAAACCAGTGCAGCTGGGAAGAACACCACAATGAAACAAATAAAAGCTTTGAGCTAACTCACTACTTGTAAGTATGATAGGGAAAAAAATCTTGGAGCCAAAATGGACAAGATGCTGATGAATTTCCATTTTATCATGGTAATTAACTAAACAGGCTCAGTAATAGAACTACATTTTGATTATGACAAAAGCAACGTAGCACATTCAAAATGTAATCCTTGCATTGCAAAGAATTTCTCAGATCCTTCCTAGTATTTAGTGCTAGGTTCCATTATTTAGAAATACAGAGAACTTGAAAAAGGTTTAAATGAAGATTATTAAATGAGAAATAGGGTTATTTGATGTAAAAAAAAAAAGAGGAAAGAACGAAGGATGTCTGAACAATGATTAATAAGTATATAAGTGGTTTTCAAATAGGATCAGTTAGCAAGTGTGTATTGAACATTCCCAACATAAAGAAAGAGACCAGATCTTATTGGACCACACTGAAAAAGAAAAAGAGGAATTTATCTTAATTTACATTATTTCAGGGTTCAGACAGATAAAAAAAACAATTCAGCAAGCATTTATGAAGTACCTACTATATGCTAAGAACCATGGTAGGGGCAGCACAAAAACAAATATGGCATGGTGTGAAGTTTGTACAAGACAGTAGGTACATGAACAAATGCTGTGCTGTGTGGTCAGTGCATGGTCAGTCAATAAAGCATTTACTAAGTACTATTTGTCAGGTGCTGTGTTAAGATAGTCCCTGTTTTTAAGGAGATTACAGTCTAATGGTGCAAACTTGTAATTACAATAAGAATTTACAGATGGCTAAATCTAAAGGACAATTTTTTTGATATGACATAGAAAGTTAACAAGGGAAATTTTGGAATTTCCTTCATTGAAACGCATTTTTATAAGGATAATTTCTCATCAGCCAGAAAAGGACAAATAACTTCGTCTTCTTCTCCTCAGTTCTCCTCACCTATAAAATGACAGAATTGGGATTAGAGAACAGCTGAGTCTCCTCCCAGCTTAAAATCTAACCTCCTGAAATACTATGATCATTTTCTGCTATAAGTGTAAGGTTCAGCTGAGGGTGGACATACAAATGTGGTTGCTTTTCATCACTTCCTGCTGAAAGAATCTTATCTGCTCATGGCCTTGCTGTGAAAGGAAGGACCACTGGACTGGGAGTCAGAGAGCCCGACTGCCAATCACAGCTCTCCTACTTAACACTTGTGTGACCTTATCATTCCTCTCCAGGTTTAACTCTGATATCTTGTGTGATAATAAAACTCACCGATCAAAATCGTTACCAAAATCAATTTTGATATTCGACCTTGTACCATCACTATTTCAATCACTAAAAATACTAATAGAATCAGGAGTGCTGAGACTGCTTAGTTCAACCTCCCTGTTTTATAGATGAGAAAAATAATACCCTGAAAAGTTAAATGATTAGTTTTTTGTCACAGTTAGTGGAAGAGCTAGAAGTAGAATCCAAATCTCTCGAGTCCTAGTCTAGGCCTCTTTTTGAATGGAATCATGACTATTCATGTGGATCTTGCCCATTTCAAACAACTCATACTTGCCTGTCATAATTAAAGACATGCCTGAAATGGATGCCATTTTTGAGTCAGTAATATCTTTAGTAAATTAAAGACTCTAGGTGACTATGGATCCAATTTGACTTTAAAAAGGCATTATAATGTTGACATGTGTGGCCATTCAAGCTAATTGAGCTCCCTGACTCTTGTGGTTGGAGTCTGAAATTGGTACAAGGCTGTTCAATTTGCACTACCTTCCTCAGCTACAGAGTGATCCCCAGGAGGAAAAAATACAAAACAAAACAAAACTTTTCTTAGTTGGAGCCACTGTCTTTAGCCTTCAGTTTAGGAGGACTTAGGGAACATGGAAAAGAATACCAGATATGGAGCATCATACCCTTGGTTCACATATTGGTTTGGATTGGGTACCTACAACTTGTGTTCTCTGGGCTTCAATTTGCTCATATGTAAAATAAAAGTGCTGGCCTAGATCGTCTCTAGTGGGGAGATAGGACTTTTGACCACTATCTGCAAAGTTCACTTTGAGAAATATCTACTAAGCAGCTACATATGTGGCACAGAAGAGATTATGAAGTAGACAGCAGTACACCTCCAGGACTCTCTATCTCTCAACCTAGATACCCAACTTTAATGCCACATCATCTAGACTCTGATGCTTGAAGCTGGCCCTAGTCCCATTACCTTTCTTTCGTCCTTACTAAACACTAAATCCTACCTGTCTTATGTCTAAAAAAATCACTGAGGGCCCCGAATTGACCAGAAATTAGCATTATCTGTGTTGTATCATATTTTTATTTACTTTGTTAAACATTTCCCCATTACATTTTAATTCGGTTCAGGTCACCCTCAGGAGTTTTGTGGGTTGCATGTGGCCTGTCAAGAGTATGACACCTCTGCTATACCCCACAAAGCATCAACCATCTAAGTGCTTTTGCCCTCCTCTAAACTCCAGTGTACTTACTATGTACACCATACTTATGGACACTAAAAATCATAGATGATTCTACTTATTCATTGAAGAGGTGTATTTTAACAGGAGAAAAGTGGGTTGAGCTAGCCTTTTATTTAAAGTGAAAAAGGAGCAGGGAGAAAGAAGGCTTAGGGACCAATAAAATTTTATTGACCAGAGGAGGAATAATACCTATGATAATTAGAGAGCAAGGGGAAATTACTGGAAACTTTTAGTCACTTGGATGATGCATTGAGATTAGAGCAACATCAAAGGGTTGAGCAGGAAAGATTGTTCTGGAGCTAGAGGTTTGTGGATTGACTGAAACAACACGGAGACTAGAGACAAGGAGAGAATAACATTCCCTGAACAGGGTCTCATGCAACCCTACAGAATAGAGAAGCGATTTAATATCTGCTATGTTCCTCACTGGCCTTCAACACCCTGAAAAGGAATCTGAAGTGTTGAACAGTGAGAAAAGCAGACGGGAGAGAGGACTGTGCTGCTGGCTTTTCTTTCCCTACTCCCTTGTGTACCAGGTCTGTAGAACTTTGTGTTTCAGAGGGGACAGGGAAGTCAAAGGAAGACTATACAGCTGTTCCTAACGCTCTAGCTGAAAGATAAGAACCTCAATTTCTGAACCCACTTTAAAGTGGACATGTACAACACTTTGGGCTGTGAATCAGTAATAGATAGGCCATTTCAGCATGTAACTGCAGGACTCTTGGAGTTCCCGTTAGCTGCCTCGGAGCTACTAACCCCCACTTTCATTCATTTTATTAGACTAAACAGGAGGGTTGTTAAAGGTGGAGAAAAACTGCTTAATAGAGCTTGAGCTCATCCTGAGAACAGTAAAAATGTCCCTGATACTCACTGCCATGAATATTCAGAAACAAAACCCAACTGTGACCAATTCATACCGAAGCCTAAGGGATTCTACAACCATTACTTAATGGTGGAAAGGGCAGCACGGAAGCCATCTTTCTGTATTAACCATTCACGATGGATGACAAATAAACACAAGTAAGGAGAGGAAATAAAGCATAATCTCATTAAAGAGTATGACCTAAATTTTTCAGGTGATATGTCAAGACTCAAAGACAGAAATATTTCTATAGCATATATGCATAAATGTATCAAAAGCTTCATAAGCTGTTTGTATTACTGCTGTGGCAATACTTCCACTTCGGAGATCAAAAATATATTACTTAAGCTTTGATTTCTTTGTGTGGGAATTTTAGGGTTTTTTTTTTTTTAGATAACAGAAAGGTCAAATTTTTACTCACCATACAATGTGATTTCTTAGTTTACAAAAAAAAATGTGTTTAAACAACAAGTGACCTGAGGAGAAAGCACATTGTAACATTATATTTAAAAATTATGTTCATAGCTAATGGAGTGGGAATAGTAAGTCACCAATCCAATGTGCTGTCCTCAACAGCATTTCCCAATAAATGTCCAAAATTGGATCTGATTTTTAAAAAAGGCCCATCCCTCTTCCCCTATCAACAAATTAGTCATTATTTGAGAAAAGTGTGTTCATAAGAACTTGGAAGCAAGACCTTTCTATGGGATGCTGCATGCAAGGCAATAAAGGAATCAAAGAGTAAGAAAAAAGTTGACTAACCTAACCCACCTGAGCTCGGCTCACAGGGATCAATGTCCTCATCATCACTGGGACATTCAGCAGAAGCCACAAGGATGTCATCTGTGGTCTGCAAAGAAAATAAATTCAGAAGGTTTACTCAAAGGAACCCACAACATTTTGTTATCATCATCATCATCATCATCTTCATCATTATCATTTGTTACCATTGACAGCAAAGTGGTATATAAGATAGAATACAGACAATGAAGTCAAGAAGACCTGAGTTTGAATCCTGCTTCTGATATTTATTAGCCATGTGACACAGGGTAAGTGACTTAACCTCTCGTTCTCTGATTGCTCATCTGTAAAATGAAGCGACTGGATTTAATGGCCTTTAATGTCCCTGCTACCTCTAGATCTATGATCCAATGAATATATGAAGCATAGTTCCAATTTATCAAACAGACCAGTGGATAAGATACACCAAATCACCAAATGTAATCATCTCCTTCATAAAGACAACGATACAAATGTTCATCTTACTTTTCAGTGGCAACTTACAAATGTCAAATGCTTACAATGAAATCTTAGTAACAGACATCTTTGCGCTATACAAGGTATGAAAAATGGTGGAAGCTCTTTGGGACATACCATCTTTTTTTAATAGATAAGTTATGCAGTTAGAAAAGGCTAGTGAATGGCTGGAAAAAAATAGAACAAGTAGAATTTATTGCAGGCCCAGGGCACGACAACGCATGCACTGGTGGGTTTTCTGCATTGTCTGTGTCTGCATGTCTGAAAACAGCAATAAAAACATCTTATCCAGAGTTCTATTACTTGGTGTTTGAGAAAGCTTGATGATGGATAAGTGCCTTCATGAGGAAACGCAGACTAGAATGAGATCCCTACCCATGTTTTGTAATAGAACAAATGGAAGAAAACAGGGTATATCAAAAAGCATTTTCCTCAGAAGAGTTAAGATTCTACATTCAAATCTTAGCTTTATGGGGCTTACAGTGTTGTGTCACTATTTTCCTTTTGATTATTAAGGCTTCAAAATAAATGAAAGTTCAGGAGAAAATACATTTTATAGCTGATAGAGTAATAAGAAGTGGCAGTTTTCCTTTCAATGTTTTAGTTTTCACTGCATTTATAACAAAAAAGATAGTTCCCTAGTCAGACTATGCACCATTCTCCACCCACAACTCCCTTGCCCCGCTGTTGTTCTACTGTTCGTGCCTAGTAATACTCAACACTGGGTCACTCCTAGCATATGTTATCTCTTCTACTCCCTAGTAATTGAAGGCTACAAAAGAAAATCAGGAAATTGCCATAAATTGATAGCTAATTTCACCTGGGACCTTACCATGACATAGCAATCTTCTGATTGGCTCCCTATCACACTCTGTACTGAGACTCTTTCCAAATCTTCTCCTCTATCCCATCTCTCAGCAGATGTATGACCTTGTCTACTCTCCTAAAATCAAGGCCACCTGTGGTGAGATCACTCCATTCCCCATCTACATATCTTAAAATATCTCTATAAATTTACTCCTTTGCTACATTTTTAGAAGATAATGTGACTTCTCCAGGCTCAACTGCTCCTCTTTGATCCTATAGTCTCCCTTTCTCTCCTCCTCTCCCCCTCTCCCTCCCTCCCTCATCCTTTCCCTTTCTGTCTCTCTCTGTCTCTCTCTATCACCTCACTCTCCTCTTCTTCTTTCTTTTCAGTCCTCTCATTCACTCCCTCTTTTATTTTCATTTTCAATCTCTTCTCATCTATAGGCTCCTTCTCCACTGTCTAACAAAGCTACTTTGAATTCTGCAATCCCATCAAGCCATCACAGTATATTCTTGCCTCCCTCCTCTCAAGGTTAAGTTCCTATAAGATGTAGTCTATCTATTTTTTGGCCTCATTTTCTCATCACTTCTGATAGGTGAATCTTTTGCTTTCCTACTAGTTGCAAACCACTTCCTGCAGTCTCTTTAGGATGGTCACAATTTCCAACAACCTTCACCCCACCCCACTATAAACTTAAACCTCACTCCTGGCCCTCCCTGCTACAAGTGCCTTATTTTGCCAGGACCCATTCTTCTTCACTACTTCCTGTAGTCTCCTCACCCAAACCCTGTATGGAAACTGTCCCCCCAGTTTTAGGCATTATTTTATAGGTAGTCCTCCCCCCCTCAACAGAATGACTTCCTTTAGGGCAGAGACTGTCTTCTTTTCTGGCAAATGGTAAATGCTTAATGAATGTCTGTCTGTATATTTATCTATGTGTCACTACCTGTTCACTCATTAATTCCTTGACTATCCTTGACAATCACCCAAACACTACTGCAATGTGTCTCTCAAAGGTTACCGATGATGTCATCTTAATTTCTAAATTCAGTGCTTCTCCCCCCTCCCCCAGCCCTCATTTCCTTTGACCTTTCTTCAGGACTGAGTACTATTAATCACCTATTCCTTACCTTCTCCTCTTGCCTTCTAAGACACTTTCTCCTGGTTTTTCTTCTTCTACCTCTCTTACAAGTGTCTCTCAGTCTCTCATTATCCTGTCACCCCCTAGAGTGTCTCCAAAGCTTCATCCCAGGCCATCATTTCTCTATATATTGTCTAAGCACTTAGCACAGTGCCTGGCGCATAGTTTGTGCTATATTCTGTATTCTTTTACTTCCATACACAAATGAATCCCAAATCTATATGTCCAGCCCTAACTTTTTTTGCTGGGTTGAATTTGCAAATGCTTGTTGGACATGTCTACTAGGATATCCTGGAGGCACCTCAAACTTCTCATGTGCAAAACTTATCATCGTCCCCTCTAAACCTGTCCCCCCCTCCCAAATTCTTTATTGCTGTTGATGGCACCACCATCTTCCAAATCACTCAGGCTTAAATATTAGAAATTCTTTAAATCTTCTATCTTCCTCCGCCCTGACTTCCAATTAGCTCTCAGGTACTGCCCACTCCACAGCAGCTCTCTCATTCATCCCTTTTTCTCTATTCATACCTGCCAGCACCCTAATTCAGACCCACAGGTTGTGGAGAGTCAGCATGGCAGTGGAAAGAGTACTAAATTTGGACTCAGTGGACCTGGGTTGAAATTCTGGCTCTGTAGTAATCCATATGACCTTGTACCGGTCACTTTACATTTCCAGGCACCAGTTCCTTCACACGACTTCAAAATAATCTACTTAACATTCACTCCCCTTTTCAAAACCTTTCCTTGTATCTCTGTTGCCTATAGGATAAAACACAAACTTCTTACCCTGGCATTTAAGCTCTCTCCAACCTGACCTTCCAGGCTGAGTATACATTATTCCTTCTACTCCATGTTCCAGCCATACTAGACTCTTGTTCTCCAAATGTGATGTGCTATCTGCCATCTTTGTGTGTTCTGATAAGCTTCTTAATAAATATTGGTTGAATTGAATTGAATATAAAAGCAGAGAGGTCCACATGCTCTAATTGTTTGGTCACATCACCAATCCATTTATAAACACCAAAGGTTGATTTTTCCTCCATTTTTACACTTACATGCAAGATAAAACTCTGCCTAGCTATTGTATGCAAATAGTGAGCTTTAATGAAAAATGGTTAAGGAAAGAAGTATTCCGAGGCACACAAGGAAAAGGAGCTCATTATTTCTGCTGGGAATTAAGGAGATTATGCATATTTAGACATTAATAGCAAGTGCAAAATGGATTTTAAATACTCAATTAAAAGCACTGAATCAAACTAGCCTTGGTCCTAATTCCAAGAGACAAGAACAATGTGATGCAGGATTCTTTTCTTCATTAAAGAAGTTCTAAATGTATTTACAAATCATAATGGGAATAAATAGGTTACAAAAAAAGGGGAGAGGGATGAGCCAAGGAGATAAAACTAGGAATCGAAAACTTCAAAATGCAAAGAGACTTTAAAAGATGAATTAAGAACTAGCTCAAATGAAAATGAAGAACTATTGATCCATAATCTAAATATGAATAACAGCAAAGGCATGAGTTAGGGTACCAGTCGGGACCATTCCACAAGGCTTAGCCCTTAATCATGTTGAGTCTTTGTAGAAGAATGTCTTTCTTTTTTCTGCTGCTTTTATTGGAAAGAAAAAGTTCAAAACAGTCCGTTTTTTGAAAGGAGCTACAGTTATTAATGCCTATGATAAATACTAGCAATTTGCATGAATGTCAGGTCGGGATTCTTTGATTAAACAAGGATTTAAAAGGCAAAGGAAGAAATGTCCTTTTGGCCCAGAAAGTTCAGTTGGATAACATGAAAACGGATATGATAATAAGTGATTCAATTATGCTGCCTTGTAGGTCACTTGCTCCAATTCCCCTTACAAAAAACAATCTGTTTTTAAAGAGCTAGATTTTTTTATTGGAAAAATTACTTTGATCATTAACAACAGGTGTGTGTGTGTGTGTGTGTGTGTGTGTGTGTGTGAATAGTAGGTTTTAATTTTTTTATTTTAAATATAAGTTGTATTTTTTTTCCATTTAGGTAATTTGATGTTTAGTTAAAACTAATACATATAGCAAGAAATACTAGGAGAGAAAAAAGCTGAAATTAAAAAAATATATGTATGCTACCACATCAGCAACAAATTTTATTTATCTATTTGTATTAAATTGCTACATGTATCAATAATCACAGCTTTAGAACTGGAAGGAACCTAAAATTGTAGATGTCAAAATTGACATATGAGTTAGTCTCAGTGGCTTGCAATTTCATTTATGCATTTATGTCATGATAGAAGAATAGCATGGTGTAGTGAATAGAGGTCTGGCCTTGCAATCAGGAAGACGAGGGTTCAAGTTCTGCCTTTGATACATACTAGCTGTGTGACACCTGGGCTGTCACTTAACTTCTTAGTGGGCTAGCTAACCCAGTTAAGTGACTAAATTACATGCAAGTTGTTGATCTGCTGATAAAATCACTGGTGTGGACAAAAGACAAAAAGACAAATAGTGGGTGTATTGGGACTCTGGCCATGTGCTTCTCTACTCTGAGTCACAGTGGTCATAATTGCAAAGTGTTCGCTTTCATATTAACTTGTGGATGCCAAAATACCTGAACTGGACTGTAAATAGAGACAGATCTGGGTTCTAATCCTAGCTCTGCCAACTAACTAGCTCTATGACATTCACCAAGTCACCACACATTTCTCAATCTTTGTTTTGTTTTTGTTTGTAAAACGATGGCCTAGAAAGACCTTTTTGCCCTAAAATAATGATCCAATGGATCTTGTCCCACTTTAATATTCTATTAAATTGCAGTAATATGGGAAATATAAATATAAAAGCCACCAATCTGAAGACAATTTTTGTTTATGAAAATCTATCCTATATTTCAGGGTCGTATGTTTGTTTGTTTTTTTCAAACTACTGCCCTCAGGGGCAGCAAGGTGGCGCAGTGGATAGAGCTCCAGCCTTGGAGTCAGGAGGACCTGAGTTCAAATCCAGTCTCAGACATGTGACACTTACTAGCTGTGTGACCCTGGGCAAGTCACTTAACCCCGATTGCCTCACCAAAAAAAAACAAACAAACTACTGCCCTCCACATTTAACAACCTACTGGAACAATTCCAAAGCAAGTGAAAAGTAAAAAGAGCCGGTAACTTCCACAGAACATGATACCTGAAGTCAATAAATAGTACCTCCTTTAGTACTTCTATAACTTCTGTCATTTCCAAAATTAGCATACAAAAACTTAATTCTAGAGCTAGTTCTTATACGTGTGTCTGCATTTTAAATTAGTGTTTTTAGAAGTATGATCTGGTCTGCTAGTTTAAAGTGTAGGTCATGCAAAAATATGATGTATTTTTGAAAGTCATTATCATAGTTATTTTCTGCTATTTTTAAATGTTCTATGTTGATATTAAGGTCTATTGAGCAGGGTCTTCCATAAGTAAGAATGCCAATCACTTTCCTACAAGAATACATAATACTGAAAAGTACAAAGAAATACCAACGAAAATACAAGGATATGCTCACTGCATTTCAGCACAGTAATTCACAAGTTAGAATACTTCTAGGAGAATCAATTGGAGACCATGAAATATCTAAGAATAAAGTGATTTTATCAGTTGCCACACCTCGAATTTTTCAAGGTCTGGTGCTTCTCTAATAATACTTGATTTTATGTTTGTGAGAATAGGGAGTGACCGTGAATGGTGGAGAGGAATAATTGGATGGGGCAGAAAATGTATTTATTAAAAGCCCTATAAGTCACCATGTAGCAAAACACAAATTTTTCTCATCTCTACAGGCCTACATGTAAGACTATCTTTATGTTAGTCCTTTAAGGCCTGAAGAGGCAAAACCAATAATTTCAAAATATACTCACTTTGAATCATGTCTTCATTGAAAAACAAATTTAGTAAGTCCCTATATAGTTTTTTTCCATAGTATTCCATCACTTTTTGAATAAATTAAAGAACTCACAGCTAGAGTTGAATACCCAGTAGCTTACTCTGTGCTATAAAATAACTTCTATTAATTAAAAACAATGATTGTTAAAGCTCTTATTTCTTACTGCTCTAGCTTAACTGTGTGTAATAAACTAAGTCATTTTTTCACTTCTAATGGGTGATAATGACTTTCAGGATTGAAATCTGATTACTTCTGTTAAAAAAATAAAAATAATCTAGTTACACATTAGAGGCATAATGATACAATCAGTGCAAAGAGTAAAGGGTAGCGGGGCCTAATCCCTACTGCAGGGGAGGCTGAGGCTTGTGAATCTCTTACAGAGATCCGAGATTTAGGAGCATAAAAGTCAATGCCACTGATATAAGATGTCTCTGGGAGTAGAGAACCACAAGGCTGGCCAGGGTGGGGCAAAATTAGGTCGTGAAAGGCTACTGCTCTTCAAGCCTGGGAGAGACAGGGAGATCCAGCCTCAAAATAAATGAGGAAAGAGACAGAGAGACAGAGGCAGACAGAGATAAAGACTGACACAGAGAGAAAAAAAAGAAAGAAGGAAGGGAGGGAGGGACACAGAGAAATAGAGACAAATACAGAGAGACACAGATACACAGAAAGATACAGAAAGACAGAGACGGAGAGATAAAACAGAGAAAGAAAGAAAAGAAAGAAGAAAAAAGAAAGGATGAAAGGAAAAAAGGAAGAAGAAGGAAAAAAAGAATTAAGGAAAGAAAGATAGAAGAGAGGAGAGGGGAGAAGAGGAGAAGAAGAGAGAGAAGGGAGAGATGGAAGGAAGGAAGGGCAAACATTGGTCTTGGAGTCAAAAGATTTGAGTTACAGGTCTGGCACCAACATTACTAGGTATGTTGCACTGGGCAACTCTTCGAGCCTCAATTTCCCCAGCAATAAAATGGGGGTAATAATACTTACACTACCATGGTCACTGCTTTAGAACTGAAAGTGACATTAGAGATCATCTAGTTTAAACTTTTAATTTTTCAGATATGAAAACTGATGACCAGAGAGATGAAGCAAATTGTTCAATTTCTTGAGTAATTGACTTGAGATTCATACCCAAGTACTCTGATATATTTTTTAATTAAGTTAAATTAATTTTTAATAAAAATATTTTTCTCTCCCTCCCACTAAATACAAAATTCCAACAAACGTGTATGGTCAAGCAAAGCTAACTCCTGTATTGGTCGTGTCAAAAATATATAGTCAAATACAAATCAAATATTCTTTCCCTCATACCACACTCTATTTCTCAAGATTGTGTAAGGACAGCTATTTGTAAACCTTAAAAATTATAGAGGATTACATTGTTATGTTTGTAAAGCCAATCAACTGAACCTCTCCATTTATTTTCTTCTTCCTTTATGCCCATTGGTTCAGGTCCCAACTGTACACTCATCTATCTAGCAACCCTCACTCACTGTGCTATTCGAAATCAATGACATATGCCCCATCCCTTCTCCTCTAGAAATACATGAACTGTAATCCTATAAAGTACCCATTAGTGTTAAGGCAAAGTGGCCAAGGGCTAGATAATTTTCCCAGGAAGTAGAAGAGCAAGTACATTATTTAGATTTGCTTTCAACTTTTTGAAGATAACTCATTAAAGTTATTATATCTTATTATTTTAATAACTTATAAGTAACTTATTAAATGCATTTCTTATCAAATAACTTATTAAATTTTTCTAGGTCTTAGATTCTCCCCGCTTCCTACTACAGGACCATGAGATCATAGATTTGGCATTGAAAGGGACCTTGGAAGGCATCAAACCCAACCACATAATTTTACAAATAATGAACCTAAGGCAAAGAGAGGCTAAGTGATTGCCCAAAGTCATTCAACTGGTGTCCGAGGCAGGATTCAAATTCAAGTCTTCCAGGACTCCAAGTCCAATATTCTATCCATTATACCACTTGGATGCCTAGGTTGATGTCTTCTGCTACTGGTAAACATGTTTACAATGAAACCTATTAACAAATATAACTAACTATAGTACAAACCAAGGACAAAAGCTGAAAAGACAACATGGCATAGTAAAAAAGACCACTGAATTCAGGGCCAGAAAGCCTGGATTCAAGTCTCTGTTCTGTCACTTGCTAGCTTGGGACCTTGGCCAAATCACTTCTCTCTAGGCCTCAGTTTTCTCAACTATAAAGTTAGAGAGTTGGATTACATTGTCTCTAAGACCCCTTACAGATCTAATATTCAATAAGTCTATGGAATACACAAAAGAAATGTGAAAGTCTTGTTAGGTGTATGATGCTTGACAAGTCACTAAATCTCTACCTACCTCAGTTTCCTCAACTGTAAAATGGGGATGATAATAATAGGACCTACCTCCCAGGGTTGTAAGGATCAAATGGGGTAATATTTGTAATGTGCCTTGCAAACCTTAAAGTGCTATGTAAATGCTAGCTATTAATCATTTTGGGGGGACACTGATAGTTGGTGAGAAGAGAGGAAGAAGGAAAAGTCAGAAATAGGAAAAGAAAAAGAGTATTAGCAGCATTTCTTGATGAAAACCAGGACACCACGTATCGGTGTGGCTGAGACATGAGTAGCTCTATAAATGTGAAAGTTGTATCTATGTTCAGGCTAACCTTACATTGCTGTGGTAGGTGGTCTGTGGAAGAAATTGTGTTTTTTTGCTGTGGTGGTTGTTGGGGGTTTTTTTCACGGCCTGAAGCCTAACCCCTTTATCTTTTTATCTCTGTAACATTTGTTTCAAAGTAGCTACTCAGGCTTTAGGCTTGGGGGTTTGAAGCACAGAACCAGAGAATCCTGGAGTTGCACAGAATCTTAGGAGTCATCCATTTCAATCTACACAGTGCAGTAATACTCTCACTAAGAACCCTCTGAAAACTTTCAGGGATTCTGAAAAATCTCACTAACATGCACGGCAGCCCACTCCATTTTTGGACAGGCCTAAAGATTAGAAAGGTGTGGTCTGCTCCTGGGAAAGCCTCTTTTTTCTAGCTAAACATCTCCAATCTTCTTATATCAAATGATTTCAAATTCCCACACTGTTGTGGTCATTCTCCTCTGAATGAGTCCATTCATCAGCGTCCCTCTTAAAATGTGGTATCCAGAAATAAACACAGTCCTCCAGGTATGGTTTCACAATTGCCGACCGTATGGCGGGGATTCTACTTCTTCTTTGATCTGGACTATTCTATTGATGTAACCTAAAATCACATTAGTTTCTTTTGAAGTGACATCACAGTCTTGGTTCTTTCTGAGCTTGGGGCCAACAAATGCCTCCTCTTCTTCATGCCTATTTCATTTGAACAGCTTTTAAACCTTAGTTTCCCTGACTTCCTGGAAGGCAGCTCAAATGATACCTTCTGCAGGTCTTCCCTAACCTCCCAGGCCCCACCCCAGCTGTTAATTCCTTCTCCTCTAAGATTACCTTGCCTCTATTACGTATATGTCTTGTATGTACCTAGTTATTTCTATTTTGCCTCCCTGATTAAACCTAAGCTCCTTAGGAGAAGGAAAGGTTTTTGTCTTTTTTGTATCCCCAGTATGAGCTCAGTGCCTGACTTACATAACTGCTTAATAAACACTTGTTGACTGACTGTCCTCTAACTTGGACTAGTACAGTTATACTTTTTCAGTCAAATTCATTTTGAATATTACCTTTATCCGTCTTAAACATAATTTTGTGAGTTTGGGCCCATCGTTTTTACCTGCTGAGATCAGTCTACCTCCATATTCTGTCATTCTTTTTATGTATAGCCACCTTAACAGAAACAGGCATTCTGATGAGATACTTTTAAGCACCTATTTCTCAGTATTATATAAAACTTTGCCCACCTGCCTATTGGGAGACAAGATCTAACAAAACCTAGTTCTTTAATGCATCCTTTATCTTAGCCACAACTGAATATCTAAGAATTGCTTTTTTTTTGTATTTCTCCTTTAAGAAGAAAGGGGGGGAATGCAATAAAAGAACTCAGCCCAATAGATGTCCTTGTAGAAATCATCAGGATATGAAAAATCAGGAGGTGGTTCAAGTGGGAAAAAAAATCAAATTTCATTTTGAAGGTTGAATTAACGGAGCAATTTTCTAGCCAACACTGTGTAATTTAAATTTAATTTACTGTGTTTGGAGCTGCCTCTCTATGACTGGTCGTTGAGACAGTTGCAGAAACTCAAATATGTCACATTAATCAATTCTATTCTTCAGTTTGTATTTCCCCTGGTGTTTATAACCTTTTCAGAAAAGAGACAACCTGCTGAAACAGACAGACTAGTGATGAAGCAGGTGTATTAGCTTTAGATAAGAGTCCATTTGGACAAGTGTCTCTAACAGCGTATTTAACCTCTCTCGGGTCAAAGTGGTGCCTTGATCATCCCTGGGTGAGAACAGTCTGCACACACATACTCGATGTCTATTCTCATTCTAAATCTGTTCTTTCAATGATATTTAGGACTCCACACCTTAAAGGATGGGGAGATCTTGGGGATGATTTAGATAACAGAAATGCCTTCTGCATGGGGAGGTAGACCTATGAGAAAATGCTATGGGCCCTGAAATGCCTTACTCCACAAAGATATGACTTTTTGGTAAATGGAAATCAACTGTTGAGCTTTATCAAGGGTACAGTAAAAAGAGAATGGGCTCAAACAACAGCCAATAGTCAGGACCATCCTCAGTGTTAAGTAATCAGTACTTAAAGCATCCTAGTGCCTTGGGGAAAGTGTCAGATTTGGGGTCAGAAGGCATGGGTTTGATTCCTGGTTTTATCATCATCTATGTGACTTTTGACAAACCACTTTGGACCTTAGATTTCTCACCTCTAAAATGACCAGATTGGACCTCTTCCACTCTATTTCTATGATCCTCTGAAATACTTATTAAATTTAACTTCTAGACTAGAATGACGGTTATATATTGAAGTGGCTCAGAAATCAGAGATCACTGGGTAACAGATTTCAAGGTAGAAGGGACCTTAGAAGTCATCAAGTCTAACCCCCTCACTTTATAGATAATGAAACTGAGACACCAGAGGTTGTGACTTGCAGTTTCTAGCACATAGTAGACACGTAATGAGCAATAGCTAATTGACTGATTCTCAGGGTCACATAGCTTATAAGTGTCTGAGGCCAGATATACAAACCTATCTTGGTTGTATTTTCAGCCTCAGAGGGAAGATCCTTTCCCACCCTTTGACTTTTGAAGCCCAGTGTAGATGTGTAAGTTTTAAACATTTCAATGTAGGAATTTGCTGTTCCTTTAAATAAAAATGATTATTATGACAATCAGCACATTGCTATTTTGTAAGGTGAAGAAACTATCATACATGAAAAGAGGATAAAGAAATCAAGTTACATGCTATTCTTCTATTTCAACCAATGGTAACATTCTAAAACTTTATTATGTATTTCTTTTACATCTCAGCTTTAAGTAGTCCTGAAGAAAATAACTCTGCAAAAATTGAAATGAAAGTAGAAGCAACAACATCTACCAAAAAACAATCCTACTCGGTAAGGAAATGAAGAAATTCCCAAGTTATCACAAGAAGGCAATTGAGAATATAATGCCTACAAATGAGATACTAACTTATTCTCAATCTTTAATTGAAAAAGAGAAAATTTTGCTCCCAATCAGCTATATCATATCCTGCTGGTGGAAGGTGAATGCTTCTTGTTTGTTAGAATTGTTTTTACACAATAACAAAACAACCAAATGAAAAAGTAATTTATCTAGCCGGTTGTTTCTGCTTATGTGACACTATCTATACTGTATATTGTCACCTGATGTTTTTATCTTTCTTACTGAGCTAAGTAAAGCAACTGGGTTGTTTGGGCATTGTGTAGCTTAGCCTTAGCGTGACATAGGTAGGCAACTGGTAGACATTTGGTTTTGTCTGATACTTTGTTCTTTATGAAACTGCCCTGGGAGATAGAGCTTCCTGTCTGCTTTCCATGAGATATTCTCATAGTGTCCCCAAAAGACTCGTTACTGGTTGAGCTACCCTAGGGAAATCATGTAGGCCTCTGAATTAGCTTCAGAGATTATTGGAGCAGTGTCTGGGCTATTGTGCCTCTGACCTAACAAGAAGGGGATTTGGCAGAAACATATTTATTCCCTTACCTACAAACAAGCCAGGAAAAGAAAAATCAAGATAATTATGATATTTATTCATGACAACAACAAAACTGATCAATTTGGTTAAAAAAAAAAGTTTGTTTATTAACTAAATTACCTAATCAATTCACACAATCTGGTGACTGCTTGCTTATAGATACTAATTTAGCTTCAAATTGCCCAAAACCAGACTTTCTCAGCTTATTTGTTATGCTTCTTCAATCTATCATGCATTAGACTCCACACAGAAAATAAAAGAGTCTAATGTTTAAAGATGAAGAACAGGAGATGTCAATGCAGTGTAGGTAACCAGCAAAAGAGCATCAATGGTGACAATGATCAACAATCTATAAACATTCACTGGGCAAATGTGCAAGTCACTGAGCTGTGGAGGACACAGAAAGATATACTATATACACCTACTGCCAAGGACTCTATACTGATTTGGTGTAAGGAATTCCGAACCAATGAATTGTAAAGAAAACAAACTTGTCCATATCAGGTCACTCTTCCTTGAAGTTAAAAAGTCCATCCCTGTCAGAGGCGGTACAGGGGATTGAGCACTGAACTTGAAGTCAAGAAGACCTGTTTTCAAACAGATGCTTACTCGCTAATGTGACCCTGGGCAAGTCACTTAACTTCTCAGCCTCAATTTCCTCATATATGAAATGGAGATAATCATAGGAGCTGCTTCACAGACAGACTTGTTGTTAGGACTAAAAGATGTTTCTTATATATATATATATATATATATATATATATATACATATATATGTATATATATGTATGTATACATATATATATGTATATATATATATATATATATATATATTATATATATATACATATATATATGTATATATATGTATATATATGTATGTATACATACATATATACATATATATACATGTATATATATGTATGTATACATATATATGTATATATATGTATATATATGTATGTATACATATATATACCTAAATCTCACTTTGCAGACCTCAAACTGCTATAGAAATGCTAGCCATTATTAGCTATTTTTAGTTTTATTGTTTTATTTACCCAGTACAACATCCCTGCGTGAAAGGCAGGGATGGATAGCACTATCCTGGGGCTTAGGGCCAAGTCTCAGCCAGTACTAAATAAATACCTGTTTGTTATTTGATGTGCATATGTGAACATGAGCATTCATGAATATTTAGGACAAATCTTAAGTGTCCCTGAAAAACTGCCAGCCTTCACATTCCTCTAATATCCTCTCCCAGTTGATGCCCTGGGCTATTACAAAAAATGACTGTAAATCAGCTGTCTGTTTGGAACAGAGACAGACAAGAAAGTCATTCCATTTTCTTCAGCCTTCTCTTGCCTATTTAAAATGTATGCAGCTGGCCCCAGTTCAGGAGAAGTGACTTACAGGGAAAAACTCCACGGAGGCTAAGAGGTGGCAGGAGTTTACTGGTTCTGACATATGGTTTCATTTACATTAGAAACTAATTGTTCTAAAGTGCACGATTTAAATACGTGGAGAACAGGATAGGGAGGAAGATTCTGAATGAAGCTGTGCTAGAAAAGTGGGAGGATATGACATCATTCTTTTACACACGCGCGCACACACGAAGAAAACAGACTAAGGGAAACTTTAGAGCTTAAAAGAAAATTTTTACTATGACTTTCTCTTAGAACATAAGATAATCCAGACAGTTTGGCAGCAGAGCCAAACAGTAAATTAATTTTTACAGTTTTGGCTAGAAACCACCATTATATTAGGTGCCAAGTCGTAATTATCATTTTTTTTCTTCTCACCTCCCCCGCCCCCAGCTCTCCACCACCTAGTACAATGCTTTTCACAATATAGGTCTTTCTATAGTTGAATGAATGAGTGATGTACTGTCTGTTGCTTAATATTTTCTCACTATTAAGCATAAAAATCCCTCAAGGCTTAAAAATATTGTATGCTGCACTTCATCCTCCCCTCACCCCCAAAGAAACAAGAATGATAATAGCTGTTTTTAGCTTCTTAAGAAGGTACTGGAGTTTTGCAAAGGTGGGAGATCCACATGTGAAACGATGAATTTACTTTCAAAATCTTTTTGATGCAGTGATTAGTTTAGCTTATTTTTTTCCCTCTTCTTTTTTTCCCCTTTTTCTTTAAAAATGTTATTTGTTATAGGAATGGATCTATGGGAGGGGAATGGGCAGGGTATTGGAAGAAATTCTGGTGATATTAAAAAAAGATGTCAATAAAAGATTTTTTTAAAAGACATTGGAGTAATTTATAATTCTGTATTCTAACAAAATAGGACTTGGCAACATTGTTATAAATGCTGCTCAAGTAGTACATGGACGGAGGGAGAGAGAGAAAATATGAAGTGTGAAGCAGGGTGATAAAAGGTAGGGATACTTTCCCATCTAGAGATCTGTTAATTTTTCACTTCTGCAAAGCTTATTTTCAAATTTTTGAGTGTTGATCATTACTTAAACTTATAGCAAAACTTGGAAATACAATTCTAAATTGGTGGCTATCTCCAATATATGAAATACTGGTTATATTATTATGACCAAAAAGATTACCCAAAAGAGTTACTAATTGAGTCTATTAGTAATCTATACATAGTCCAAATAAGCTTAATGTTTGCAAAGGACAAAATTAGGGATGTTCTCTAATTCAAATCTGGGTCCTCCTCAAATTCACAGAAATTTTAGAGGTAGAGAAGACTTATAATTCATTTAAATCAATATTCTATTTTAGCAGATGAGTTTGTTGAAACCTAGAAAGGTAAGTAACTTGTTCAATATCACATAGCTTAAAAAAATAGTTGTTTGGGGATAAAACACTCCCAGTCCTTCCAGGTTGTTCTGACATACCATTTTGTCTCTCATCTGAGAGAGCGTATTTTTAACTATTCTACTAAAACTCACATCCATCCATCAATTCACCCATACACACACACACACACACACACACACACACACACATGCGTGTATATATATATATCACCAATATATAAACCACATATATACCAAATACATATATTATATATATCATCAATATGTAAACCACTAAAATAAATGAGGTTAAATGGTTCTAATAGAAGTTCAATTTAAGTCAGAATTTAAAATGACTTTAAAAAAAAAAAAGCTTTCTAATTTCATAAAACTATAAACCCAAAGACTGTCATAGCCATAGCTTTATCTAGTCACTAAAGGACACAGTCAATTCAGAAAGCTCCTGTTTACTTTAAAAATAATATTGCCAAGAGATGCTCCTAAGATGATTTTCAAAACCTCCTTTCTTGTAGATTATACTCTATGTCTCAGCACATGAGTTCAGTACTCATCTCCTGAGGGCAGAGAGATAATCTATGTTTATTGCATTTTTTCCCTATTTCTTTTTCCATATCCTGGAACTTTGCAGGGCATGATGGGTAAGGCATCAACTAAATAAACTGTTTTTCTCTCCTCATTAAGTCATTGATGGAAATCCATACAATTTCCTCTCTCTCTCTCTCTCTCATTAACTGTTTTCACAATGTAAGGGCTAATGAGACATGCCCCTGCTCATACAGCCATCATTATGGTTTGGGTAAATAATCTTATTACTTCTTCTAAATGACTGAACAGGAGTGACCATTTATTCATGGTATTGGTATACTGAAATGATAATCTATTTTTTTTTTGTTTTTTGTTTTGGTTAGGCAACAGGGTTAAGTGACTTGCCCAGGGTCACACAGCTAGTAAGTGTTATGTATCTGAGGCTGCATTTGAACTCAGGTCCCCTGAAGCCAGGGCCAGTGCTCTATCCACTGCACCACCTAGTTGCTGCCTGAAAGGATAATCTAGAAGTTCACTGTAGAATCATTGTATTCTCCTTTACAAAACAATGTGACAATGGGAGAATGATTCAGACTCTCCATAGTGTTGAGCATTCTCCAAGAGTGTCAACTTTGAAATGAGAAGTTCTGGATGGGAATTCTAATTCTACCACTTACTACTTGAGTGATCTCGGATGGAAGTGGGGAATCTGTGGCCTTGAGGCCACATGAGGACCTAGAAGGCCACATGTGGCCTCAAGGTTGCAGGTTCCCCACCCCTGATCTTGGATCTCCAAGCCAGAGTTTAATCATCAATAAAATAAGGAGGTTGGACTATATGATTTCTGAGTCTCTTCTACCTCCAAACCCTATAATCAAAAACATTAGGGTGGCAGAGACATGAGGGAAGCAACACTCTCTCTCCTTCTCATCAATGCCCCTCTCATTGCTCAGGGCAGAGGCCCTGTCAGTTGGTACACTTTATAATTCATGGAAGTTACTGTGCCTTAGTGAAAAGTGTTAAATGTGGAGTTAGATGTGGGTTTATGTCCTGATACTGCCACTTGGTAGCAGAATCATCTTGGGCAAATCAATTTATCTTCCAAAGCCTCATTTTGTACATCTGGTAAAATAGAGTTAATAATATTCACCCTGAGCAACTAAGATGAGACAATGTAGATAAAGTTATTTGGAAACTGCAAATGACTTTGCAAAGGTAAGAATTATTTGAGGAGAACTTTTCAATTCAATTCACTAAACATTTATTAAGTGCCTATTATGTGCCTGCCACTGTGCTGAGCCAGAAGGATACAAAAAGAGGTAAAAGATAGTCCCCACCCTCAAGGAATTTACAGTCTTACTAGCTTATAGCCCTTTTTAGAGGACTATAATTTAGGCAATCCTACAATAACTTAGGCAAGAGATAATGAGAGAATCATTGTTCAAAGGAAAAGAGGATTGCGTTCAGAATCAGAGTACTGTCTATGTGATGCTAGGAAAATCACTTAATTTCCTTGGGCCTCAGAACCACAATCTATAAAATAAGGGGATTCAAGGTCTAGCTCTGACATCAGAACTATGAGAGACAGCTTTGAGATCATCTGGCCTAACTCTCTTATTTTAGAGATAAAGGAAGCAAGGCCCTCTTTGGTGAAAGGGACTTAACCCAAGCTTGAACAATGCAAAGGAACAGTGATCCAAGAAGTAGAATTAAGATTTGGCACTTGATTTATTCTAAGGAAAAGGAGAAGTTTTGAGTCTGATGACTCAAAGGGGTGAGTGAGAAGATGGTGTTATTTCAATACAAATAGGGAAGGTAGAGAGAATGAATACATCTAACCATTCAAAGCACTTAATCTCTCACCGTCCCACCAAAACTCCCCTTCTCAAAAAAGTTTATTCTTCCTTTTACTTTTCCTCTTTCAGCACCCTTTTCTTAGTCATCCAGGGCAGCTACCTTTCCAAGGAGAGGGAAACACTATAACAACAGTCTAGTGTTAGACTTAGTCAGAAAGGTCTGGGTTTAAATCCTCATTCTCATACTTTGTGATGGTGTCTCTAGCCAAATTATTTAACTTTGATATGCCTTGAGAAACTCTCTAGGATTTATTTGCTAATGCTTCTGATCTGAGTTGGTGGAGGGAATTTCCTACGCTACCAAATCACAAATTTGATTTGATTTGTAATGTTTAGTAAAAACTAGGCATGACTTTACAGGTGTGTCACAGAAAGCCCAGGTCTTTCTTTTCATCACTTCCAGTAAAGTTCTTAAGGGATAACAAGCAGGAGAGCTAAGATATCAAAGAAATGCTTTGCCCCCACTAAAGTAACCCATAGACTGAAAAATGTCTGAGAACCACCACCAAACGGGAATGATTTCAAATAAAAAACATCCATAAAAATATAATTTCCTTAAACACATTTGAAGAAGCCAAAATGGTAGAACCGACAGTAAAGGATGTATCCTGATATAGGATAATAGCAATATGACTTTGCATCAGACTTGCATTTGCTGGGATCATCATATTCTAATTTATCTTTAGCTAAAGTTTAAAAAAATTCCTGATCTTTATAAACCCTAAACTCACCTCCCTCAGCCATGTTTACCACATTTACCCAAATTTTAACAGATCATTAAACACCAAAAATAACAGAGGTGAAAGAGGACAGACAATTTTCCTGCAGCACATCTCACAATCCCTTTTTGAGTTCCGTGGAGAGTATGTCACCAGGATGCCACAGACATCTCTGCCAATACTTACTCACTCCCCAAATTATTTTTCCCCTCCATAGCCATTTTCTGTTTCTTTAAGAATCCCATTGACCAGGGGGCAGCTAGATGGCGCAGTGGATAGAGCACCGGCCCTGGATTCAGGAGGACCTGAGTTCAAATTCGACCTCAGACACATAACACATACTAGCTGTGTGACCCTGGGCAAGTCACTTAACCCCCATTGCCTAGCCAAAAGAAAAAAAAACAAAACAAGAATCCCATTGACCAAATTAAATCATTGGTTTGATAGTACTTTGAAAAAGGCAAATATATTGTAAATTATTATGAGGCATCTGCTTCCACAAAGTCCTTCCTGATAACTCCATCAGTAATAGACGTCACATTGCCCTATATTTTGTTCTATACTTCTCTAAATGCGTCATCATCTAATAGTAATAAAGTTATTACTGTATGTGATATTCCCTTACTAAACTATAAGTTCATCTTACCTGTAATTTGTTTCCCCTCCTTCCATTGGCTTAACACACTATGTAGTCATTAGTAGGTGATTTATAAATGTTTTATTTTATCAAGAATTTGAGTTAAATGCTAAATAACTCTCTCTAAATGTAAATGGTTTTAGCTATAAAAGTCACATAAATCACTTCATTTTATGGTTAAAAGTGACCAAGTTTAATACCCTCATTTTTCAGATGAGGAAACCGAGGTCCAGAAAGTTTAAGTGAGTCTCCCCCCGCACACATCAGTGGCCCAGCCAAAGCAGAATTCAAGTTACCTTATTACAAATCCATTGCTTTTTCTGTTATACTTTGTTTCTTCAATCACATGATGAGGGCAGGGAGACCATGTAGGTAAGAATATTTTTCTCTTTTGTCTTAAATTCCTTGTGTATCCAGTTTGCCTTTTACATTTTTTCATATGTATTATTGACATTTTCAAGGCATTTGAAAGATTGAAGGAAATTAAGTACGCCAATGGACACTCAGGACAGATAGACCAAAGGAACAAAAGGCTTTTGTAGTAAGTTTAACACCCATTTATACTAATGAGAGTTATACGTACTCATGCACTGAGGGAAGAATATATCTAATTTCCTTTTAATTAGAAATAGAAGCTTCATTAGATCTACTGCCTTGCCGATGTAAACATTTCATTATCTGGCTCCTATTGCTGAACCTCATTCATACAGGTGTTTGTGCATTTTATTCAATTAGGCCATTGTCTAATAATTGTTTCCACACTACTGGTCAAAGTATTAATTTATATTGGAAAAAAAAACTCAGATTCAACATCAAATCTTGATCTCAAAGAAGAGCTAATTCCCCTTGGTAGGAAAGTCCGCAAACAAAGGCTGGATGGGGCCATTTGTTGGGTAGACTTTAGAGATGATTCTTGTTCAAGTATAGGCTAAATAGATATCCTCTCAAGTCCCTTCTAATTCTAAGATTCTGGATTTGTGATTATAATGGATCCTCACAGAAGGAGAAAGGCCTGAGGAGGACACAGGGCCAAAGTTGGTAAATGATTTGTCCAAAGTCTCACAGGTAAGAAACAGAGGAAGCATTTGAACCCAGGGCTTCCTGATTCCAAATTAAGTGTTCCTTCCACCATACCACATTGCCTTTTAAAAGCAGTAGTTGTTAGCTACCTCCACAAAACAACTTCATTAGGCAGACGGTATATAAATGCTCTGCTTTCCCTAGCCCATGGAGATATATCACAGTCAGTTTTCTATTGTGACAACTCTTTTCTGAATATTGAATGAACTCTTTTGTGAGATATTACATGGACTAGATTCCAAATATCTCAGTTTTTAGTTTTCAAAGATTATTCACATAGGAACAAAATCTTCCTGGGGGCCTATTCAAGTTTGATACACTATGAAAGAGATGATGTAATAAGTAAGGAAATTGTCTTATAGTCTTTATCCACATATATGCTGTTTGGAAGAAGAAAGCACCCCCCTTTTATAGATGGGGGCTTTGGGTCTCTGTACAGTCTGGTACAGAGCTGTGCAGATGGGCACAGCCTGAGAACAAGAGAAGATGCCCTCCAGCTGAGCAAACTTTTCCACTTTCTTGGCAAGAGGTTCTGTTAGGCAATAAAAATTCTCCACTCTATCAAGGTAGAAGGGGAGATGCCTAGATGGGGGCTGGCCTAGCTCTACTTTTCCCTTTAGCTTACCAAGAAGGAAGTATGCTGTTGAATAATTGATTGACAATATATTGCAGAGGCAGCTAGGTGGCTCAAATGGAGAGAATGCTGGGCCTCGAACGAGGAAGAACTGAGCTCAAGTACCACCTCAGACACTTCCTAGCACTGTGACCTTGGACAAGTTATTTAAACTCTGTTTGCCTTAATCCATTGGAGAAGAAAATGGAAAACCACTTCAACATCTTTGCCAAGAAAACCTTACAAACAGTAAGGTCCAGAGGTCATGAAGAGTCCTGTATGACTGAACAATAACAAATATCCCCAAGGAAGTCATGTTTTTAATGTAGATCACAAATGAAATTCTCTCTCTCCTGAAGGCTCATGATTCTTTCTGCCTTTCATTTTTTCCTATCAAACCAGTGATTTTATTGGTGTCTGTACGTCCCTTGAGAAACCTTCTAACCACCACTGCAGATTCCCAGCACCTTCTAGGTAATTAAGCCTTAGAGAATGGTCTGGGGCATTGAAAAGTTAAGTAATTAGTCCAGAGATGAGTCTAAGGTAGAAATTGAACCCAGGGCTTGCTCCAGTTCTCTATGCATAATATCATCCCTCTTCTCTATACCTCATGAAATAGAGGTATATAGAAGTATATACATTCTATTTCATATTACCGGTTTTGGGGTGCATGTTTAATTTCCCCTGCTAGATGATAAGCTAATTGATTACAGTGACGTTCTTATTTTCTTCATAGCTTCCTTAGTGTTTTGCACATAGCAAACACTTAATAATTTTTCTTTCTAATTGAACATATCTCTGGACACCCTAAAAAGGCAAACTATCATGAGTAATTAAGCACACTTTCTGAATTTTATCAAATGCCAGAATTATTTTTAAGGGAGTAGGGTGGTGGTATGGGAGAATGGGAGAATGCCGTATTATGAATGCAAACATTTTTTTCCCCCTCCAAACACTTTAATCAGCTTTCCAACTTTTTTAATTTCATTTTATTGCAAAACAAACTCCCAACCATTCATTCCAATGCATTTCCAAGCTGCAAAGGCTTCTCTTTTTTGTTTCATAATAAAGCTAACGGCAGGTGTGAACTCAAGGGAGACAGACCTTGGAAATTTTAACTACGTTGCCATGGCAATGGTTTGCAAGAATGTATATGAGTTTCATCTTCACTCTTAAGCATCCAACTGAGTTCATGTGTGGAAGTTCAAATCACTGGATTCACAATGTTTTCCATTTATTGTGGCTTGAAAAGGTTGAAAATAACTGTCTCTGTTGCTTGTAGTAACTGGGGACCACGAAGTATCAAAACTCCCTTTTATTACATTTTCTACCCTTCTATAGATGCAGAGATCTAGTCATTCATTGCTGGGTCTTACCTGGGCAATCTTCCCATTATGGCTAGCTATGAGAAGCTCC